>NW_017534408.1:3152619-3170825 GCF_001853355.1 Bactrocera latifrons
CCACTTATGGACCAAAAACCATATCTCAGGAAGTACTCAACCGATTTCAATGAAATTCGGAATATAATCTTTTCTTAACACCCTGATGATATGTCCCCAAATATGGTGAAATCGGTTCACAACCACGCCTGAAATCTCGATAATCACTTTATCATGCGAGAGTATAAAATGTTCGGTGACCCGAACTTAGCCCTTCCTTACTTGTTTCGTAGGTTTTTGTGTTTTCTTCTCGAAATTTCGAAAATACTTATACATAATGGAAATATATTTTGCGCGAATATGTTGAGATGTTTGTGTTTGCGTTTATTTGCTGGAGTCTGTTTTATTAAATTTTGTCTTAAGCAAAAATGTGTTTGAAGAACTAGTCGCTGAGGTATAAACTGTATTATATTCTATTCATATTCTCATTTCATTGGAGTCTAATTTATGGGGTGACTGTTCTGACTAGTTCATCTGTTATCTGGAATATCACTTTGCAAAACCCACTGCTGATTTGTCGTGAAATATGGTGGAATGTTATATCCACAAATACGCTAAGACAGTCTTTTACTAACTTAGATAAAACCCTAAGAAATTTCAAAGTCGTTATATTCCTCGTTGTGACCACACACTTTGTCTCAACAAGAAGGCTTTCTATCTTCAGTAAGCAAGTGTGATCTCCGCTTGAAAGACGCAGCATCAACCCGGTAGTGGTTTCAAATTTAGCTGAGAAGGCACCATTTCCTACTCGAAATGATTTTTTGTGTTAATTAAGTACTTATAATTTGCAATATGAATACCAAATTCGAGTACTAACACTTGAGTTACCAAGACGATTATAAAATGGGTACTAGTGGGTACAAATAACAGAGTTCCAAGTGTTTTTTTCGGTGTATTATTTATTGCACGTATTTGTGTTGCATTTGGACTTTGACTGCAGAATGTTTTGAGGCCCTGTAATATGCCGCAAATGTGACTAATTTTCCTTTATCATTTTCTAAAGTTATCGTGTAATAGTTTATGGCGAAGATCCGGCCAAATTTCTTTATTGCTGATTCGAAGCTCAGTGGCAAGGTTTTATTAGTTGAAATAGTAGCATGCTCATTGTCACTCAAAGAGTAAATGCAGATGAATATTGTATTGAATTTCGGAGGCGAAATATTGCTGTTGTATCATAAGGGAATTCAACTAATAATAATTAATAATGAAATCGTAATTTAATCCGTTTTTATTTTCAAAGAAAACCTGTGGAACTATGCAGGCTTTATTCGAAAATAGAGTTTCTCAAAAAAGGGTATACGTCTGGATTTTATTATCTTCCATGATTGGCATTTGCTTTAGTATGCTTTGGTAACCACGATCACTGTTCAACTTTACTGGTAGGAACAAATCTGGCCAAATTTTAAAATAATATAATAGTGTTCAGATTTCATTAAAGATCAATAAAGATCTCGGCATTATAAAATGAAATATTCACAACAAATTTTCACTGCGCTTTTCGTTAGAAACAATATGTTGTAGCAACATTTTATGAAGCAAAACAACAAAAAAAAAATAAAAAAATAAAAAAAAAAAATCCCAAAAATTTATAAAATTTGCTAAGATCCTTAATAGAATCTAACGAGTAAAAAAATTCATTGTTTAGAATTGTTTTGAAGCTTAAAGTTATGCGTCTTAGTTAACTATTTACGCAGCTCTCAAATGTAGGCAACGACAATAAATTTTTGATGCTAACATTTTGTAAGCACTCCATGAAAAATATACATTTTTCGAAAATTCAAAACAGTGTCAACTTCAATTTGTCTTTAATTGTATCAATATCTAATAGTTAGACAAGTTTTTTGTAGTATAAAGGTATGTACCTTAGCTAACTATTTACTCCACTCGCAGATGTAGGTAACATAATTTAGGTTTTCATATTTCTTGGCAAAGTTAGCAGTAGAATGATAAAATTTAAGCAAATCCATGAAAAATGTACCACTTTCGTAAATTCCAAAGAATATTAAACTCAATTTGTATTTAATTGTATCAATAACTAATAATTAAACAAGTTTTTTGTACCGAAAAGGTATGTGTCTTAGCTAACTCCTTAGGCAACGCCGAGCTGTAGGCAACAGCAAACAATTTTTGAAATTATTATTTGCTAACATCACTCGAAAATTTGAGCGAATCCATGAAAAATGTACCACTTTCACAATTCTAAAACAATATCAAACGCAATTTGTATTTAATTGTAGTCATTATTTGTATGATTACTTGTGATATTTATATGCAACCATAAAATTTATCCATGTATATCCGAAATATACGTTTATTGCTCCTGCGCTCACATTTCTCATTGCATTCTTTTGGTATCCGTCAAATTACTTTTGCTAATTACACATTGTATTGCATTACAGAAAAACATTCGTTGTATTAAATGGCAAATGGAAGAAGAATCAGCAGCTAAAGGACTACTGGCAGCAGAGCTAATAGCGGCAACTGAGCACAAGCAAAAGCCGAAGAAGGAGTATAATAATACACAGCATTGTTGCTGAGGAATAAATGCAATCGCATTAAGCTTTGCGCGTCGGATTTCAGCAGCTAAGGAATGAAAACCACCGAAGTAGCCAATAAAATCATAGCCATTGCAATTTGCAGGCAACCACACACACATATACATGCACAGACGAACGAATGCATTAGCAGCTGTAAAAGGATGGCAACAATGCCACTGCGTTGGTAACAAGAAACGCTACAAAAACACAAACAAAAACAGTAGCAAAAAAATCCATAGAACAACAACAACAAACAACAATAATGTGGAACAATGAGTAATAATCGGCAGCGCTGCTAGGTAACTTGAGTGAAACGAGCGCTGACGGCGGCCGAGACACATACACGAACATACAATGTTGCCACACACACGCACACACTCTGTGTGTAAATTGTGCGCTTCGTGCATTAGTATTTAGTGCATTTTTATATTTATTTGTTAGCTACAAATCTTCGCTTTCACGAAATAAATTCCAATTTCAGTCCGCTGCATTTCTAAGGTCCGAATTCCGGCAGTGCAGCAGCGGAAATGCATCAAATGAGAAAGTGCAACAAAAAGCGGCAGTGTGGCATACACGCACAGCAGTCTCTATAAGGGCAATACGAAAGATGTGCAGTGCAAAAGTGCCGCCCTGCAACAAAGATTTCGGGAAATCCAACATTTCTGCCCAGTGAAGCATCTCGTCCATTTGGTTTTTCATTTGATCATAAAAGATTTCGCTCAGCCACACTCCACCCACTAGGGCAGCGGACCACACTGCAGCAGCACTGCGTGTAAAAGCTGAGCTTTTGCTTGTTTCGAGCGCAGGTTGCGTTGCATTGTTCGGCATGTTGGCGTGCGAATGTTCAGTTGGTAGAAAATTGATATTAAGAGGTGAGCATATTTATTCTTGTGCATCTTTTGGTGTGGGTTTGGCACAAGATTACCATTGTTTATACTGCTTGTATTTCTTAAATAAGTTTGTATTAAAATATTTGGTAAAGCTCGCATTTATGTGAGTTAAGATAGTGGGCGACCTCTATTGCCTGCATTAGTTGCTTTGAGGCTTTGTAATGTATAGCTTTGAGGGGAATGTGAAAGTGTTTGCTGGTTTAGAAAGAAAGTTTTGAATTAAAAATGACAAAAACATTATAATATTGTGCTAGTTTTTGAATTGGATTGCTGCCTGTAACTGTAATAAATGCTTGGCTGCCATAATTCGTTATGTAACCTGATATTGTTCGTCAAATGGAGCTGTGAGCAAAGCTTATTCGTATCTTCACGCTGCTGATTTATTAGAAAAATAACTTTTTTGGTTGTCAGTTGAGTTGGCATTGCATCGTAGATAAAGGGTGATCCAAACAAAGGTGCCTTTTTACAATGGCCTTTTTTGACGGATCACGTGGGGTCATATCAAGCTGACAAGTTATATTTTTTTTTTTAGCATTGTTTGGCACTTCATCATAGAAAGATTTACGCCTCAACAAAGCTAACATATTGTTCAACTTTATTTCGAGAACTCACGTTCTGTAAATAATGTGTTTCACGCTCAAGTGGGCGCACTATTCGCATTAACTATCTTGAGACCCAGCATTCATTACTGGATAATATACGACCGAATAGACCACGTCCAGCATGCAGTGAAGAAAAGAAAGCAGCCGCAGTTGAGAGTGTACACGAAGATCATGGAGCGTGGAACGACTTGGCGGATTTAACGAGGACATTTTAAATTGGAAGCAAACAAAATACAGCTTGTGCAAGAACTGAAGACGCTTGACCTTCACAAGTCACCTTGTTTCGCTCTAAGGGTTCTTGAAAAGTTCCAAGAAGATCCGACGTTTTCGAGCCAAATTTTGTTCAGCGATAAGATCCATTTCTGGCTCAATGGGTACGCAAACAAGAAAAATTGCCACATTTGCGCTGCAATTTCATGCAGAAAAACTCACGGTTTGGTATGGTTTGTGGACTGGTGGAATGATAACCGACTATTTGATGCCTGAAATTGGAGCTGATGATCTCGGCGACATTTGGCAGCAACAAAACGGCGCCACTTCCCACACATTTAATCAATTAATGGATTTGTGGAGAGAACACTTCAGTGAGCAAATAATTGCACGTTTTAGGGCCGTCGATTAGCCACCAAGATCGTGTGATATTACACAGTTAGACATTTTTCTGTGTGAATATGTAAAGTCTAAAGTCTATGCGGACAATCCCGGTCCAAGTTAGCATTGGCTATTACGAAATGCTCGAACAAGTCATCGAAAATTGGACTCAATGGCTATTAAACCAAGTTCTTAAGTCCCAAAGTCATTCCGTGATGATTTACCTCATGAGTGTCGCTCATCGACCTCTGTTACTGGCGATATCAAAAAGGGTTTTTAAATTCTACTTGAAAAATAAAGAGTTGGCCTGAGAAAGGAATTTCAGAGGATTTCAAAATCTTTTTTTGATCCACTCATGACGTTGTGGTTAATATTTTGGGTATAAAACTAGACAATACTAGATGCGAAATCTTTTCTAAAAACGACGTTAAGTAAAGGTCGCAAAAGAGATGCCAGACAATATAATTGAGATACCTATTGGCATTAAACGCATAATTATTGCTGGCTGGACGTGATTTTATAAACATGATGTCGAAACTGTCATATATCGAATACCGCCGAAATCGAAAAACACAAAATTCGCTGAAGGCACTGAAGGCTATCCCAGTCGAGGCTCATAACAACAACAAATAGATTAAGCTTTGTTATGCTTGTATTAGCTCCAGTACTTTGAAGTTATTTGTTTAGTGTTATTGCGTCCGGGTCAATTTTGATCAGATAAAATATCCCAATTGTTCTTCCTCTGCCACTCAAGAGCTGAAAGGAAATTACATTTTTCGATTTCATGGGTCCAATTTATATTTATGGGACTGAAAATTTTGAAACATACGGCATTTATGAAGATATTAATTAACGACTGCCAAGCTCCGATAATATGGAAAAAAAAAGTATAAAGCGGTTGTTCGAAATGAGTATGATTTATGCCAGCTATCAATTTGTATATTTATAGTTTTATACTTTTAATGAAACGTATGAAGAAAGCACTCCAATGGAGTTATCAGAGCTTCCTATAAGAAACTTGCAGATTAATTTTTTTAATTAAGATTATTGATTATAAAATTTGGCGCATTTTTCAAGTAATATTAGTAGGCCAACAGTGTGTGTCAAATTAAAAAAAAAAAAAGAAAATCACGCCATCTCTTTCTAGCCTTTCATTCAACCGGATCCTTACTCTTCTCCTACTTTGAGTAGTTCTACAGCACTTTGCTTCTAACTTGCATCCTTGAAGTGTCCAGTGAAGCAAAGTTGCTGCTGCAAATATAGCACACAAGTGCTGGCAACTTAAGTATCAGAGCAGTTGTTTTTCTTGTTTTTATTACGAAATGCGCGATATTGCAAGGCTGCAGCAGCCAAAGCAGCGTCACATTAAATATTGATACCGCTTCTATAATGAGCGAGATTAATTTGCAGCTATTCGTTTGTGATTTTTTGCACATTTTGCTGCGCCATTTGCTGCGCTGTATTTTTAGAAAGTTCTATAAAGTGCCTGCGAGTTGTCGTGCTTCTATATACTGGAATTGTAGTTGTTGCCACGGATTTGTAAGCTTATGCGCGCGGCAACGTTGCATAAAGTGGCTGGCGTATAGTTATCCTCTTATACATGCTTGATGGTTTTTTAGTTACATGGATTGTTTTTTGTTGTGATTGGTAGATGTTTGTGTGATTGGTAGATGTTTGTGTTGTTGTTTTTTCTCTTTCTGTTAGATGTTGTCGCGTTTAAGCAATTGCATATCCAATTAATTCGCGCGCGCGTTGTGAGTAAAGCGTCGCGCACGACAGCGTCTGGATTCTGCCTGTTGTTATTGTTGTTGTTGTTTCCCGTGGCAGTAAGCTTTAGCGCTTTTCACAGCTTTAGAAGTAAAGTACGCATTATCGTTGCATCATTTCATGCTCATATCCGCTTGCGCTCGCCATTTATTGCCTTGCAATATCTATCCGCTCCACCCTTGTTCGCTCTGCTGCGAACAACGATCACGTTTGTATTTTATACTCACTATTGCTTCGTGCGGCCATTGTGTGCTTTTGGGCGCACGACAGGCGCTGGCGGCGGGTAGCTGCTGCCGGCTGCGATAAAGCGCTGGAATTGATTGCACGCTTTTGTGAGCTTTAAAATGAAACGTCGATTTTGTTGGAGACGCGCCGTTTCCGCCTTAGCGCTGTAGCTGCAATGTGAGCTTGTTGCTGTCGCTTTCGCACTCGTTTCGTTGCTGCTTTCTCGGCGTGTAGCCCTTTCGCTGAGCGTATATTTACGCTGTTGTATATAGATGATGATTTTTTCGCGCATAAGCATGATTTATTTGCCGCTGCCGCGTCGTTGTGTGTTGCCAGTGTTGCCAGTGTTGCCGGCGTTGTAAGTTTTCAATAATTTCTGCGCAACTGTCAAATTAATGGCGCTACAAGACGTGCATCGAAGTCATCAATAAGCGATATGCGCGTTGACAAGTTATTTTGCTGTTTTGCGCGCCTCAAAGGCTGCACGACTTCAATGCTGGAAAAGCTGTGTGGATTTATTACAGTTAACTATACATTTGAGAGATGAAATCGAATGCTTTTGACTTTCACAAGTTAAAGTTTGCGCTAAGCGTAGTGAACTAAAAAATGTATTGAATAGCAAACTGTATTCAGTTTATTTGCTATTCAACTGAAATATCCGGTTCCGTTTCCGCTGTGGATTTCTCGCTTGCCTGCCTGCGCTTGACTAAAGCGATGCTGAACTGAACATTATTAATTCTAATCCGCTTTAGTCAATTTACCAGCATAAATTCGACTACAAAAACAAATCGCTGTTCAACTTGCACACCCGTAGGCCTTAACTACACAAACGCACACACACACATGCATACGCTTACAGTATACATATATCCGCAAGTAAGGTAGTATGTAGTTGAGCGCCTCCCAAAAGCCTATTCAAACAATTGCCACATCCGATTTGGCTCTGTCAATTGCTTGTTGCTGCGAAATGAACCTTCGCAGAATAAAATTTAATCTCTTCAGGAATTTTCCAATCCAATTTCAAAGCAACTGTAAAATTGTATAGGTAGAAAAATTGCCAGTGTTACGAGTTAGTTGGAAAGTTGTGCATTACTAAAGATTGCTAGGTTTATAGGTATATGCTAGACATGAGCCACCTAAAGTATGAAAAGTGGATTTGTCAGCAATGCTCCACTGAACTCCTCCCCATAATGCCTCCCTTTAGAATTCATGTAGTTTTCTACTTATACTGAAAAAAAGAAAAACAAGAAGAAAAACACTGACATGAAGAAAAAAGTGCTTTGTTTGGTATTTATAGCTACCCTACTAAGCGCTCTTAATTGCTTTGGTATAAGGAAGCTTTGTACTTTTTTTTACTTTTTTTTTTTTTTTTTTTTTTTTTATAATGTTTTTTTTTTTTTTTTTTTTTTTTTTTTTTTTTTTTTTTAGTAAGAATGCTTTTAGATTAATTTGTAAGGCTGGTAGTTTGGGTTACCAGAAAAGCTCTGCAATAGCTGGACTATAAGGAGTGAAGTCTCTCTAGCCTTGAACTCTCATTTGGGTTCTTCGTCAATACTTTAATTGAGCACAATTTGCCATGCATTGAAGGTTTAATTGAATAGTTAGTGTTTAATTAAGTTGAAGCTGAGTCGTATTTTCCGATAATCTCAAGATCAGGAACGGGTACTATTGCACGTTTCCTCAATCTTACTTAACTTCACTTAACTTAATTTAACAACTTAACTGAACTGAACTCAACTCAACTGAACTCAACGCAAATCAACTCATGTCAAGTCAAGTCAACTCAACTCCACTCAACTCAATTCAACGTAACTTAACTTAACACATAACATAAAATAACATAACATAACATAACTTAACATAACATAACATAACACAACATAACATAACACAACATAAAATAACATAACATAACATAACATAACATARCATAACATAACATAACATAACATAAAATAACATAACATAACATAATACAACATAACATAACATAACATAACTTAACACAACATAAAATAACATAACATAACATTACATAACATAACATAACATAAAATAACATAACAGAACATAACATAACATAACTTAACATAGCATAACATAACATAAAATAACATAACATAACATAACATAACTTAATATAACATAACATAAAATAACATAACATAACATAACATAACATAACATAACATAAAATAACATAACATAACATAACATAACATAACTTAACTTAACTAAACTTAACAACTCAGTCAATACAGCGAATACGTCAAATAGAATTTACTTTCCGAACTCAACTCAACTCAAACTGAACCCAATTCAATTTGATCAACAATTAATAAGTTCCTATTCAACTATTTTGCAAACTTAATTCAACACAACCCAAGCAACAGTTATTAATTTCAGCGCAATTAACTCTCCAGCGTAGTCATAAAATTTCCATAAATGTGCGAGTTCTGCGCCATTTCCGGCTGGCAGAGTTAGCTATTAACCTCCTTGAGTGGTTTTTAAAACTTTAAATCATATCCGGGTGACAAACACCTGCCTATCATGCACGACTATTGCTTATTTCCAAGCACATAAAGAAGGCTAATGCACTGGGAATGCAGGCAGCTGTAGCTTATTGATTTGTACCCCGCACGTCGCAGTTAAGCCAACGCATATTTCGTTGGCTAAAGGGTGAGCTAAAAGAAAGAGTTGGTGTCTTAAGAAAAAAAAAAAAAAAAAAAATGGCGGATTTGCAACTTTTGCCCCAGTTAATTTGAATTCTCCACCGCCACTTTCAACATTTTGCAATAATTTTCAAAAGTTTAAGGGCTCAGCAAGTGACCACGTGGAGCAAGTAAGAAATATGTGTATATTGCCTTCGGCAGCTGTTAGGGTTCCTTAGCTAGCGTGTATTAACCAAAAGTTTTTGTTGTGGTTCGCAATTTTGCTTTGTCAACTGTTTTATTATTTGTTGAGTTTCATAATAGACCTTCTTTCTGTTTTCTTTATTGTGTCTACTTTTGTACGCTCTGACTATGGTTTGTAGTTATGCCTTCATTGAAATGTTAAAAATACTTAAGTAAATAATGCCCATTTTTAAATTAAGTTAATGGAATTTTTTTGAAATTTGCGCAATCATTTTCCACCCATTCTTTGCCCTTGGTTTGTTTTGTGTTTCCGCTTCCTTGACTCGAATTCTTCAGTGTGCTAGTTTATAGATTTTTTGCTTCAAATTTTCAAGTGGCTCATATTTTGATCTATTTTGTATAGGTGAGTTACAGTCTCAGAAATGTTTTCTTCATAGAGTAAAAGTTAAAACAAAAAATAAAAATAAAAAATAAAAAATCTAGTTCATCAAGGGCCCTAACAAATTTTTTTCGACCTGTCAAAGGTGAGTTCTTTAATTGTATTTTATTTTTGAGAGATATAAAAGATTCCTATCGCATTAAAAAAGTCTTCTATATATTTTGTTGAATTGAAATTTATGAACATAAATCAGGTAGTTCATAAAGTAAAGTCCGAAAAATTATGCATAAAGCCACCTCAGATATGGCTAACTTAAAGCAGTGTGTGTTGCCAGAATTAAAATGTCAACGGCAAGAGTCTTTGTGGTCTTTTGTATCTATTGATAATTTTTTGATCTATGGATCATTTTAAATACACCAGAGGCCAAGAAATAGTTCGAGTTTGTATGTATGGTAACACTAAAAAGGCATGACATTGCTAATTGGTTGAAAAAAGAGGCGTCAGATCGCAGTCGTCTGTTATAATGCCGTCATTTAGCCCTATTGAGCAACTCAGTTGATTTGATAAAATATCTCAACTTGACTTTTAAGTTTCTGAAATTGGAGTCGTGGAAGATATTCCGTTTTAATGGCCGAAGTCTGGGAACTCGTGAAAGTAATGCAATACCTTCTTTTCATCCACCACGCATGCTTTGCATTCCGCCGAGTATATTTTACCAATTTGAAGTTGAGACCTCAGGTGTCGCAGTCCTGTGATGATCACTACAATATCCCTAGTAACCTTATAACACTCTTGCTTAAAAGTAAAAACTTTTTGTCATTTCCATCATTAACGACACTCTAAGCCACCTCTGATCTGAGCTATTTCTTTGAGATCCATTGCTTCAAGCAAACTTGCAGTAGCTGAGTGGCCTGGGGCAGTCTAGGAGAACTGTGTTCCTCGCTGCGCTGAGCAGGTCAACCCGTTTTCCTTTTCATTTCTTTCCTTTCTATTCCTGTGAGACTTAGTAATTATACGATTTTATGATTATTTTTATGGTACCTCTGATTTTTATTTGTCGCTTGGCTATCTTCTAGAAGTTCAAAAAGACCGGATATAATTAAATTCTTTAGCTGTGTTTAACTCTCTCATAGATCATTTTTTCTCAGGCGTATTGCCATTTTAGTCCGAGAATTGTAACAAGATGGACTTGGTCGACTTTATTACAAAAAAAAAAAAAAAAAATTGATTACTAAGGACCAATTACAAACATTCCTCTCAATGCTTTTCCGGTTTCATTTTCTCATGCTATATTAAAATGAATTCTTAGAAAATAAGTTGCAGCAATCTGCCACTGTGCCTTTCCAGTGCCTCCCATATATTACATAACCGACCAATTTGTATATTTCGTCACAAGCAACAACAACAACGTAGCGCAAAATATCCAACACAATGCGCAGTTAAATGAGATACACAATAGCGTTGCAAATTTGCTTATGCTCCACCTTAATCAGCGATGTGCGAGTATCCCGCAGATATCCTGCAGCAGGTGCTTGACATTTTGCATTTGCTAATAAAGCAAGTAATTGAATAAAGTATAATGGTCGACATAATTGGCACTATTTTTGAGGCGACCCCACACGGCGCCTGGCAAAGGATTAAAGTGCGCTAAATATGCTAATTGCGAATGACAGGCAACGAGCGACTGCCGTGTGCCGAAACCATGCAAATATAAAAGCGAAGTGAAAAAACCACTGAGACGTTAATTCGTTTTATGCGGTGAAAAATGAGAAATGAACCCTTTTCATGTAGGATTTACGCAACAAGCGAATGAAATGGCGGCCAACCAAGAGATGGCGAAGGATTTAAATGCATAACAAGCGCCAAGTATTGCACGAAACCGCGCGCCGTGCGAAGTGGCCGACAAGAAATTGCGCAATTCTAGCTGAGCGATGTACGCCAATTCACCATTGGAGGCATCAAAAGTTTTCGGAAAGTTTTCAATGTGCTTTCTTTTACGCCTCTTTTCATTTGGTCTATCCAGCACTTGTTATTTGTGTCTTTGCCGCGTGTTTACCTTATTTTGTCATTGAGTTGCTGGTCGACCGAGTCGGCAGCGGAAAGTTAGTTAGTAGTAGGTTTGTGAGCTTAACGCTTGGTTGCCTCCGCAACACCTTCGCATCGTCATCATTGATGAAGGGGTAAAGAGGATGTTACCTTACCTTTTCTGCTCGAAACATTCGGGCATATTGAGGGCATACGGCATAAATGATGGTTGCCTCCATAGCTAATGGGATTAGCGTTTGAATGCGGTGCGTATTTAAATAAATTAAGTGCTTTATTTAAGCAGATAATATTTGCTAGGTGGGTGTGAAATTTACGCAGCTACAGTTATAGGCGAATTAAATGCGAAGTGGTGCTGGAAAGTGCTCATAAAGTGAATGCAAATGAGCGATTAGGAGAAATATAGGGTTATGAAAGTTGGGGTTTGAGCTTTTTGGTCATAAATTAGATATTTCAGTGATCTTTGAAGAATTGTTTTACTTTTAGAATATATGTATTTTGCTTTATGGAAGAAAATAAAATTTGGACTATTAACATATACGTCTAATAGTTCACTTTAGTTGGGTGCAAGAGATTATTGTTTACCTCATGGTAAGAAAGAGACTTCTAAGTACGAATTTTTATAATCGGACAGTCGTAATTATAATGAATGATCTGAAGCTTTGGGGATCATTTTGAGTAACATTTTGCTAAGAAAATGTTTGTTGGGTTTGTAAAATGTTGAAAGCGCTGGGCAATAATTAGAGGGACTTCTGGCTGAGTTTGAATGATAGACCTGTGCATTTTGCTGTTGAACATTGCTCACTGAGGAATTTGGTGCACATTCATGTTGTTTGGAGACTGCATGAAGTCCAGTTTTGAGGAAAAATACCTACACTACGGATAGTGTTATAGCACATCCGAAAGTAGCACAAGCCAAGCTTAAAGTTTGAGAACAGCTAGTGTAATGATTTCGATGTTAGGTATGAAGTCAGAAAGGCAGGTGCTTATGAAATTACATAAAGTGGTTCATTCGGTGTACACATGTTTGAATTCTAGAAGAGACTTTAGGACGTTTCCGTTTAGAAAATTCCGCAAGAAGCCTTTGCAACCTCAACTTAATCACTCTTTTAAACTGTCTTCATTCTAATGTGTTCATAAGGAACAAACTTTTGGAAGCGGTTCTTAAAATTGTGTCATGCTTTTCTCAGAACTCTAAAAAGATAGCTAAGCGAAACGCTCTTGGACGCACATATTAAGGCTTCAGCGCCTCCTAGAAAGTTAACCAAGGCGCAGCACGCATAAAACCAAGACAGATCAGTAGAGACTGCGCTCCATACACGAATTCGAAAAGGCTATTGAATATAAGGAATAAGCTCTTGGAGCATTTCTGGACTTTCTGAAGCGTTCAACAACGTCTCTACAGAACCAATACTGAATAGTATTAAGTCAATAGGTGTTGATCGTGCTGTACAATGCTGAATCAGAAGTCTCTTGACCTTTAGACGGATAAGAGCTAAATGTAATGACACTAAAACGCCCAAGGCAGTATGCAGAGGTACTCCACAAGGTGGATTGTTCTCTCCGCTTCGATGGACATTAGTGTTGGATTAACTGTTAAGGATCTTGGAAGGCAAAACCCCTAAGATAGTGGCATATGCGGACGGCATTGCCAACTTAATGAAGGGTATGTGTCTATAGACCTTTAGCAATATTATGACCACCACTTTCAAAATAATCCAGAATTGTGCATCGCAAGCGCGTCCCGGAGAAAACGAATCAACTTGTGTTCATAAGAAAGCACAAGATTTCATAATATTTTAGGACAAAAAAAAAAAAAAGTTCTTCTGAGCGTTGTTTAAATTAGAGCAGAAATCTGATGGACCAAGTGCAACCAGGCCACAGCAAATGTTTCATATGCTTCGCAACTTTGCGTTGCTTTTTGTGAGATTTTGCAAAATACCGTTATGCTGATTTTATGCAATTTTCTGCAACGCCAAACACGCTCGCTCCCTGAGCTAAGCAGAAACCGAGCTGCTAATGCAAATCCGCAATTGAATAAATTCATGCGAAATGTTTGCTTTTGCACCGAGTCCTTTTCCGCAAGTTTCGCACTACACCAACACATACATACATTTGGAAAGTATTATAAGTAGACTAGCAAAAATTGTGCTCACCGGTCATTTCATGCGAATGACCACATAGAAAAACATCTCTTTACAACACCATTGAGCTGCGCTTTGACAATTCTTCAAGCATGTTGAACTATTATACTCGCTTCTCCGCACTCCTCTTGGTGCTCTCCTCCAAGCCAGTGCGAATATTTGCATTTGTACAGCAGGCAGCATCGACTGAACATCGTTTTACACGAAATGCCGACACACATGACGGACATGCTGCGGATGGAAAGGATATAGAGGATATTGCTAAATAAGATTTGCACTTTTGTGCAAAGAAATCTGCATGCAAACACTTCCGCCGAAGAAGAAGTGGCATAAGCTCAAAGGACACTCGCAGCGTGTAACTCTCAAGGGAGTGTTGTGACTGTACTCTGGTATATATGTATGTATATATGACATATGTAACATAATATGTTTGAAAATTCTTTGCGAAATTTCTTTGCTTGCAAGCATTGTGTGTGTGTGTGTGTTATGCAAACCGTTTCAAGTCACCGCAAAGCCATACAAAGGTGAGGTTGCAAGCAAAGCCGAGCAGAAAGGCAAAGTCTTCCAGGCGAATGCATTTACTGTAGGTTTCGCAAAGTCTTAGAGGCTTGTGCAAGCCAGCCGAGGCCATTTAGTTAACGACATGCAAATGCCTACCAACTATGCGCTTACATACATATAAATATATGTACACCTATACATTTATACATAACATATGCATTTCGGTATTATAATTTTAATGCTCGACGCAAATCTGTTGCACATTGTAACTTTTAGCAGGCTTTGCATAAACTGGGCAAACATTTATGCAGCATTTGATGAAGTGAGGTTATGCTTATATTTCATCCACACACACACACACACGCACGCACAAAATACTACATATAATGCTGGCTATAATGATATGTTCCTGAATGGAAATAAGCCTGGGATTTAAAAGAAAGAACAGCAAAGTAAGTGAAACATTCTAAGACGACCTCAGAGCTCTATGCAGACAGTAGGTACAAAAGTGCAGAGGCTAATGTGTATGCTAATCGCTAGCTGTGTGTAATGGTATATGCGTAATGGCCAAAAGCTAGTCTTGCTTTTCCTATAATCTCATGACAATGTTTATAATTTTGCATTTTGATGTCAAAGGTGGGATACAAAATACTTAAATGACAGATATGTAGAGATTTTATTAAGCTTTTAAAGGGATTTGGTTCTTGTATTTGCTAAATGCATTTGGTTCATGTCTTTGCAATTACTAATTTTGCCTAAGCGATCCAATGAGTTTGAGTGCTTTTTAGATGCAATTTAAAGTCTCCTAACAATTGTTGGACTGTAAATCTTACCATAGATGACGCCTTCGAGCCTATCGCATCTAATAAAGTTCGCCTTTCTTAATTGTAAAATGTTAACAGAAGAAGAAGTAGTATTATCTCGATATAATCTGCGAATTCAATGAAGGTCGACTTTCTCTAGTTGTGCGTCGTTGACAGCAATAGATGTAGCATTACCTCTATACTTCTTTCCTGATCGTCCCTCTTTGAATAAAGTTATAAAGTTGTAGCGACGCGGCTGATACAACTTTAGGCCTCTAGATGAATTAGCTGTGATCGGAATCAATTAGCTAAGCAGATGTAATGCTCACGCTTGTAACCTAAGGCGTCCTAACGTAGGAACTTAAAGCTAGCATTTAAAAAATGTTAGATATGATTATATTAGATTGTTGAGCTTCAAGCTACTGTTATTGTAGCCGCTCAAAGTGCTGCTGGATGGCAGTTCCTGGCACATATGAATCCACCATGCTTCTAGTTATATAGTCTCAACTGTGTTCTGAAATCAAGCTAGAGAAAATTGTGTAGTTCATCTGTATGTCTACTGACCGAAATTCTGCGGATCTTGTAGCGCGTTTTTAATAGGACTACTACCTAGTCTTATAGGGACAGCAAACGACGATATATTTTTTCCCGCTTCTTAAACATTTCTTTTCAGTAAGGCTTATCTTTTCATCACGGAAAGATGTACGATCCAACAACGAGTCGAAATTATCAGAATTTACTACCAAAATTTGGAGTCAGTCATCTCAACTCATAATTCTCTGTCATAATTATTCTGTCAGAGCAACAATTGAGCGTTTAGTGGAAAAATTTGAATCCACAGGCCCAGCATAAAATGTTGCCGTACAAGTGAGACGAAGAAAATTCCGTAGTGTCGGGAATATTGCTGCCGCTAGCGCATCAATTGAGGAAGACTCAAATCAGTCTCCCACACGTCGTTCTTAAGCGTTTGACAGCTCTGTAAAGTCATTGTGGCAAATTTTGCGAGAAGACCTTGGTGTATAATTACGGTTTGTGGCGGTTTAAAAGTAAAAGAGGCTCTTAAATCATTGAATAATATCTTTAACGCTGCACATTTAGCTCTTGTCCTCGGTTATGTGTACAAAATATTATTTCCAGTGCAGTTATCCTAAATGCTATTCATTACGCTGTGGCCGCAGCAGATCTCGCCAATCAATCAACCGTTTACACTCTTCCCCCAGCATTCGACAGTCAGTCAACTCATCGACAACTCAGCGACCAGCGTATTCATTCAGCCAGTTAACAGATAATAGACAGGCATTGGCAAATAGCAATGACGTACACATTTCCTACGTGATTCTCATATAAGCACACAAATACACACATGTGTGTATGTAAATGTATTGGCGCTGATGAAATTAAAACGCGAACCACGAGAAGAGAGAAAAAATAAACTTGCTCCTGAAATTGACGACGCAATGACAATGACAGTGACACAGCGCAAGGCCGACAGAAAGACAGCGATGACAAATAACAGTTTGGCCGATTCATGATGGCGCGCAAATTGAAATATAATAAGCCGACATATGTTAGAAGTGAATTTATCTGAGACACAGAAAAAATTCTACTTGAGGAGAAGAGTTTGTGAGCGGCGGAAAATATGACGAGAAGCACATGTGTTGACATTTGCGTGTAGCATGTCTTTTGCTATATACGGTATACTAGTTTTTGTAGCCTAGACAATCTGCTGCTTAAGATCAGATATCTTTGCTTTATTCCGTTAGCCTAGACAAGACATATGTATGTCATTGTAATGTTTGCTCGACGTTTTGTTGGCTGTCAGTTGGCTCGTCATATCAATTTTCTGCGGTCAATCGTTATTACACACATACACCTCAAGTTGGTATTGACAGTCAGCGTTACGAAAATAGAAGTTTCATATATTCATTTAGCGGCAGAAATATAATGCATGCAGTTCGTGGAAACGTTAGACAGTGAATATCAGACATTTTTTGGAAGACAAAATTTCATTAACGGAAGATATTATTTTGGGTAATTGTGTTACAATGACTATATAATAATGTGTTCTCATTCGGAAAGTCCGATAAAGAAAGTTGTAGTCTCATGTGGCATTGTCAAATTTTGTATATATATATATTTTTATTTTTATTTTTTTTTTGTTGATTCATTCCTTCTTTTGCTTTATATATCGTCAATTAAAATGCAAAGCAACGTACTCTCAAAAAAGTTTTCATATTAGACATGGAACTCCTTCAAAGTAATCCCCTCCCGCTGCAAAACACTTATGCCAACGAATTTTACAGTCATCAAAGCACTTGGAAAAATCTTCCGTGCTGATCGCCATTAGAGCCTTCTTCGATTCAGCTTTTATATCCCCAATTGAGTCAAAATGGTGCCCTCGGAGTAGTCTTGTGAATTACCAGAAGTTACACGAAGGTAAATCAGACGAACGCGGTGGTTGCGGCACGATATTAGTTAAAAATGTGGCGAAATAATCACGAATAACCCATGCAGTATGAGATGTTGTAATATCACACTTCTTTGTCCAATAAATTGAGGCATAGTAAAAAAGCGAAAAATTCACTTTTAGAGCGGCACAAAACGACGCGTAGCTCAAATAATAATAAATATTTTGATGTGAAATTTAGCATAGATGTCACTAACAGTTTAGCGCAGTCAACTCTATTCAAAATAACTTGGCTTTTGTAGGAAATATTCTCGATTAATTTTTTAGGCAAAACTTCCATCTCCATCCGCTGTTAAACGAAATAACATATATATAAAAGGTACGTTCCAAAATAAACAGCAATTTTTGAATTTAGCGCCCTCTGTTGACGCCATATATATCGGGTGATTTTTTAAGAGCTTGATAACTTTTTTAAAAAAAAAA
>NW_017534408.1:3171545-3181805 GCF_001853355.1 Bactrocera latifrons
GAGCATCTTTCTCTTTGACACCATGTCTGATATCCCACGTGATCTGTCAAATACTAATGCATGAAAATCCTAACCTCAAAAAAATCACCCGATATATGTCAACTGGTGAGTTAGAATCTGCTATCTTTATCGATTGTCCAGTGAGACATTTCCAGTCATGCCATTTCATTGATAGGAAGTGAAGTTATTGCGTTTTAAGTGTCAGTATGCTTGTGTTATCGGTGCGAAAATGAGCCAACATTAAGTTTTGTTTTAAAATTGGTAAAACTTGCACCGAAACATTGAAATTCACTGAAATGGAATTGAACATCTTCAAAACATCGATTTCTCGCATTTCGACCGAACATTTGGGCTTAAAAAAGGTGTGTGTACGGTTTGTTCCTCACAAATTGACTGACGACCAAAAATCGCTCAGAATCCCTGTCATTCGAATAACGATTATTTGACCAAAAATCCCATTTTAATCATTTACGTCTCCCGTATTCAGCTGATATGGCACTGTACGACTTTTTTTTCGGAAAAATGCATTAGCCCATGAAAGCAAAGCGTTGTGCAGGCCTAGAGGCCATTCAAAAGGCTTGCACCGGCTAAAGCTAAAAGCTAAAACACTCGTTGGGCATGCTTTTGGACCGCGCAAAGAGCTGTATTGAAGCAGAAGGCTATGTTGAATAAAATAAATTGATTTTGCCGAAAAAACCATTTGCTCTCTTTCTTTTTTAAATTCTATTTACTTTAGAACGCACCTTGTATGGTTAAGGGTTATTTGTTATAAAAGGCTGATCTAATACACCAACGAAGCCATCACGAGCTACCCTATTTCAAGCGGATTAACACAGGGAAGGTGTTCTTTTATGGAATATCGTATAAGAGAAAGTGCTAAGAACCAAAAACAACAACCAAAAAAGATTAAGCTAATCGCATACTCGGACGACCTTATAGTAGTAGCAGTAGCGAAACAACTTGATGACCCAGGCAATTCAATTTCATTCGATTTTTCAATTTCGCTACCATTAAATATGAAGTGAGACCAAATATTCCAATCATTAGTAAATTACATAAATTAGAATTAGTATGCATGTAAAAGTTTGCTAAACATGTTATTTCACATTGCGACAGTGTTGAAAAACTATGAAGTTTATTTCGCATAACTAAAAATTAAAACAGATTTGCCGGAAATAGTACCAAGCACACAACCCAAAGAAAACAAATACAAGCAACTGCAAAGGTAAACCACTACAGCGTTGAGCTTAGATAGCATGAGTATGAGTTTGGTGTGGAGCATAGTGATACAAGCAGCAAGCTCAGTGTGTGTTGAAAACATGTTTTTGGCTCGAACATTCTCTAATTGTTGTGAAATGATTTTTCTCTTAATTAACTTCAAAATGCTGAATGCATTTAATTTACTGTGAAATTTATATGACTCACATGTCCAGGAAATTGCCTAAAAGCAGACGCTTACACAGACAAATATAATTACTTCCAAATATAAATATATATATACAAAGCTATGAGAGTATGTATAGAGAAAACCACATTCGTGTGTACATGTGTGTGTGTGTGCCAGCAAGCATTGATTTCTGAAAGCTTTTCACTGTTTTTATAATGAAAACTAATTGATCGGAGCAACAAGCGACCGGTAAGAAATAAGAACGGCCAACCATCAAATGGAGGGAAAAGCTGACTATGACAAGCGATTGGTTTTAATTTGTGTTGGAAATTGAAAAACTCTACCAGAATCAAAAAAAAAAAAAAATAAATAAAAAAAAAATTTGATGAAGCAAGAAACCCGAAAGAGTCGAAAAGTGTGTGTTTGCGCCTGGAAGCATGCTACGGCAAATATGATATCATGCAAATATGCATGTATGTGAACTCTGGTAAGTGTATATGCGTGTATTTGTAGGTGTTTAGGCATTTTCATGCAGCACTATCACAATTTATGCTGCTCATTGAGCTTTTTAGATCATGTAATCGTGTGTGTGTGTGTGTATGTGTGATTTTTCTTGTTTCTTTGGTTTCCAAGCTTGCGGTACCGGCGGGACGTGTTGCATGTGCACGGCAAAGTCCTAGATGGCCATAGAAAATATGTAGAACTTAATGAAAATGCCGGACCATGAGCATAAACATGATGCACAGACATTTAATTTGCGATTTTATAGCCGGAGAGAGACAAAAGAGTGTGTGTTAGAAAGTTATAGCGATGGAAAGAGTTGGAAAGATATAGAGGTGGAAAGAGTTAGTAGAGGAGAGACATGGAAATAGTCTGAGAGTTGTGTAGTAATACGCTGTAGCTGTATGTATGTGCGTGTGTGTGTGGCAAGCAAGTGTTTAGTGCTTAGTGTTTTTGTTTGCAGATAGTGGAGATGGTCGATTGTGAGGTGTAGGAAGTAAAAAGTGTAGGTTGTCGACTGACTTGCAGGAAAGTTGAAAATTTGCACAAAAGTTATTTTGAAATACGCATACCGTTACGTTGCACTTAATGTTTGAAACGCCTGTTGGTCGCAAACACCGTATATATGTACGCTAAGCGCTGTGGTGAGGACACTAAAGTTGTATAGATTCAATAAAGTAAACACAAAGCGTTGCCAGAGTTTCACTTTAAATGAGCAAAATTTAATTTATGTAAAAAGTTTATCAAATTTATTGAAAAAATTATTTAGAGAGAAGTAGTGGTGATTGTTTTTAATTAAACACAACTAAAGTGCGAGTAAGGAAAGCTGGTGAAAGCGGAAGACTTGACTTTTCAAGCGCTCAATAACAAATGAAATGTAATAACTTTGCCGCAACACAAACGAGAGTGGAGTAAGTGAGGAGAGAAGTGAAAAAAGAGCATATATGTTAACTTTGGTTGCATCGAACGTGGCATACCCTTTACAAATAAAGAAGTTTCATTACAAGGACACAATTTTGATGGTTCAGTTTGTATGGCAGCTATATGAAAGAGGGGCCAGATCGCAAACTTTTTTTTGAGATATTATAGCGCTGGTTTAAAGAACAGTCTGAGTCGAATTTCGTGAAGATAGTGGGTCGAATAAAAAAGTTTTTCTGAGAAGTACTGTATTTTGATGGTTCAGTTTGTATGTGAACTATATGATATAGTAATTGGATTCAGAAAATTTCTTCAGATATTGTGAGATTGCTTTGTATAATGGAATAATAAACAATTTCGTGAAGATATTTCTGCGAATAAAAAAGTTTTTCTCAAAAGAACTCAATCTTGGTCGTTCATTTTGTATGACAGCTATAAGAAAATGTGGTCCGATCGGAAAAATTTCTTCAAATAATGTGGCGCTTTTTGAAAAAATAAGTCATGCGGAATTTCGTGAAGATATCTCGTAAATTAAAACAGTTTTTCTTAAAATAACTGGATTCTGCACGCTTAGTTTATATGGCAGCTTTAAGATAAAGAGCTCCGATCAAGAAACTTTCTTCAGACAATATGGCGTTGTCTAAGAAAATAATTTCAGCCAAATTTTGCGTGGATATCTCATCAACTAAAAAAAGTTTTTCTTATCAAAACTGGATTTTGATTGTTCAGTTTGTATGATAGCTATACAATATAGTACATCGATATCGACGATTTCGACAAATGAGCAGCTTCTTGGGAAAAACAGGACGTGTACACACTGATTATTTAGATATGTATACTTATATAATGTAGGGTCACCGACCGATTTCCTTCTGGGTATTGCTAACTACATTGCAAACTTGCAAACTTAATATACTCTCCTGCGTTCAGGGTATAAAAAAACTGCAATTAAATTCACACAAATACTGTTGCAAGTCCAGTTATTTGCCAGGCATTTACTTTGCGCGCTTTAGTCCATAAATATTCCAAATATGAGCGTCACTTTTTCAACTTCTTTTTTTATTTCAAAACTGTTTGTTATGGAAAAGCGAAGTTTATTGTCTGCTTTGAAGAGTCACTTGTGCAAATTTGTTTTTATTCTCCAAGCGTTTGCGAGCGCATATTTTCATATGAAATATTTCAATATACAATTTCATATTCATTTCAGTTAGTGCAACAAAGTTGAATTGTATCAACATACACAATATATGTATAAAGAAGGATAAAAAAATTCAACAAAAAAAAAAAAAAAAAAAAAAAAAATAAATAAATAAATAAAATGAAACATAAAAAAAATTAACATATATATAAATAAAAATAGTTTGCTATTCTGTTACATATTTTTTTAAATTTTTTGTGATACTTTTCCAGTTGTCCGTCTAGTGTTACAAATAAAATATTTGCACAAACACTGCCAAAACAAATAAAAGTTATAAACGTGTGCTCAACTGCACTTGCACAACAAAAAAAAAAAAAAAAAAAAAAAAAAAAAAAAAAAAAAAAAAAAAAAAAAAAAAGCAACAAAAACTGCCAAGCATTTACGCATAAAGCACAAAAAAGTATTATTAATAAAACGAATTAACAAAAAGCAAATATCTACATTTTTAACTGTGGTTCTATTTAGCAGAAAATAAATTTAAGTATATCTGTGCACATTCAGAAATGTTGAGGAAATGCGAAATGAATTTTTATACGTGGTTTCTCAGAGTCTTTCACATTTTATGTATTTTAAAATATATCACCGAAGCTTAGAGTACAGAAGATTATCTTCCATACTGAAGGTAGGTGCCTGCGTGTATAGGAAATTTATATTTCGAAAAGCTCTTTTCACTTTAAGTGATTACATGTAAATATTAGTGAAATTAAAGAGAAAAAGTGTAAGCGTAAGAACTTTCTAACTTCATGTAATTGGTTCGCAACTAATCGGTTGAACGCCTTTTTCTCTATACGCTGCTTTCAGAGTTCGTTAGGTAAATTTTTCCGAAACGTCTCAGCCGATTGTACATTAATGAACAAACTTATTGGATATAATTGCCAGGTAATGTTTTTTAAGAGGTTACATGGACTTACGCGTTTCAAAAAATCTATTTCTTATATGAACAACCCCTGTAGAATATTATCTTAAATTTTCAAGTTGAAGTTTGAGAACTTGTGCGCCTGAGGCTAGCTAAGCTAAATACGCCGCCTTTAAACGCGTTTTTCTCGAAACTGTGTTTTTAAAGTTGGTTGGCAAGATTTCCCAAGAACTATTCAATGATCTTCATGAAACTTTATACAAAATGTGACGAAATTTTAATTTTTTTTTGTAAAAATGTCTGCCCATATATCTCATTTTCAATTTCGTCCAAGTTCAAGGTTGTGGTTTTAACTAAAAACTTATTTTTTTTCACTTTAGATGATGCTATAAAGAGTTATCCTGCCAACGCGGGCGCATCTTTTTTCCGAGGGGTCACCATAATTGACGTCGCAATGATCGATTTAAAATATTTTCTCCAAAAATTTCAGCATTTCTTTGTTAATAGCGTATGTTTGTAAAATTAAAACATTCTAATAAAATATTTAATTTTTATATGACAAAAAAAAAAAAAAAAATTGTTGCTGGCTTTTAGCCGAGGAGACTTATGTAACCCTTTAAGTTAGTCTGACCTCTAACAGAAAAAAAAATATATATTTTTCGGCAAGCTGCAATTTCGGCTTCTCGATTATGACTATCTATAATTATTACTTTATATTTTTTTTGTTAGAGATTTGAGGTTGTTTCACCCACAAACACCTTCTTTCGCATGTGATCTTGGACGCCTACGGATTCAAGGGAATCTGAAAATATTGCAAAATCATTCGGCTATCCTTATGTTCTGTAAACGCACATTTCCTTTATAATTATTTATATAGAAAAAAAATACACTTCTACAAGACATTAGAAGAAACGTTTTTTTATATGCTAGTAGATAACCCATGTACTTGTTATTGTGAACTTATGAACTCATTGTGTTGAAAATGTCAGAACACCCTAAATAAATCCACAAAAAATGTTCTCTTATAATTGCCGACTGGTGTTATTTTAATATTACTTACGCTAAACAAAGTTCAATAACGGAAAAATAGAAAATGTCGCGGGTGTGCGACTAGACTAAATTTGGGTTTGATGATATTGGTATGAATCTGACTGTATTTTATTCTCACATACTTTTAGAAATTATATGTTATCATATCATATCATATCATAAAATCGACCCCTTTAATCAAATACAGCATTATGAGGCCCATTCGAGGCAATCGACTCTCATTACCGACTTCCTTACTATGCAGATAAAAATATTCTCATAAACTATATAAGAAAAGAGCTCAGTAAAACGGGCACATTTTTGAAACTGTTATAATAAGTCGTGTGTTAAAGTTTGATACCTGAAATCAAGGGGAGGGAGGAATTTCGCTAACACAGATAGATCTTATTCTAATTAATGAAATAAAAAAATGTATTCTAGCACCGAGGGATGCTTTGACTTGTCACGAAAGCTACTGTGTCATTCAACTTGCTTATGCCGAAATGCGAAAGCCGTTTGGTCAAAGTCAAAAACAGTTTTCATCCCATATTATTCTTCAAAGTAAAACCATCTGATAAAATTGATGACATATTGGGTCAGGTTAAGTTAGACGGCTGAAAAGGAGTTAGATGGATAGAAGAACTGATTGCATACTAAACATAAAAGATACATTTGGTGTGTTAGGTCTTCTAATAAAGGCTTGTCAGCAAGAATTTTAAAATACTATAATGAAAAATATACTACTCTGCCTTAAATGCGTAAGCGGGGTCTAAGCAATTAAACAAGAAGAATAAGGTAATGAAAATATCTATTAATCGTAAGGTTATTCATCGATTTGAAAAACCGCAACTCAACTTAAGCATCAACCAAAACGGAAAACGTAAGTCAACGGGAAAACAAGCTAAAGATCTTGTAATGAAATGAAGGCGAACAAGCGAAGCCAAACCTAAATTTACCACTCATTTACTAGTGCTCCAAGTACGTACAACTACAAGTGAAAAACTAAGTATTTTACGGTTTGCCCACTTCTGCCACTTGTGCCACATTTCATTCAGTCACTTTCAAATGCTTCGGTTAAGTACACCGCAACGCACCACTAACCGTGCGCCACACCTCCAATAACTACAACGCTCACCTGAAACCTCTGCTAGTACGTATGCAAGTAAGTGATGTGTTTGTGTGTATGTATGTATGCAATGTGAGCAAAAAGTTCGAACGCAAACGACGGTAGCGTATTGAGTCCAAGCTCAGCATGAAAGATGAAACAATTTATCAAGTTGATGTATTTTAAAACCGAGACCACCATTTCATTACGAAAATTAATATACGCTTAAAGAGATAGAGGTAGCGGTAGTGACAGAGAGCGAGTAACTGCAGTTAGTCCTCACCAAGTGCTACCTGTGTGTATGTGTGCAAGTGTGTGTTGAAAGGTGAAGGTGTGAAAAGAATTGGCGGTTAGTTGCCATGGTTGTTGTATTTGTGAGTTGTCGAATGTGTAATTTATGCTGGGCGTAATGAGCTTTAAAATGAAATTAAATTTATGCGAGATAATGAACATGAAATAGGTAATTAGGAATTATAGTTTCATAATGATATGTTATAAAAAAGGTTTGATGAGAGATTAATTGAGGTCTATTGAGGGCAAGAAGAGCTGGGAGAACTTTTAGCACTAAGTACTAAGTTATTTCGTTAATTAAATTTCAACAACAACTATTAAATTTGAAATTATATTTTTCATTAAAATTAACACGTATATATTTCAGCGCAGCGTTGCCATATTTTCGCAATTTCTAAAAACATTTTCATGTGTGTGTAAAAATACAATAATAATACTTGCATGATTTGACCCCTAATTTTTTTGAAATAATTTCTTGAAGGCGATAGTGGATTGATTTTTGAAAGCAGGGTTGCCACTTCTGCAAATTTAAACGCCAACACATCAACAGTTAATTTCACTACGATTGCCTTTTTATACAAGGTTTAAAAACTTTGAGATCCAGAATAAATAATAGAGTTGCCATATCTTTTCGAAAGTTTCAAAAACTTTTTCATTTGTGTGTGGCATTATAATAATAATATTGTCATAATTTGACATTTAATTAATGTAATGACGTTTTGAAAACCTTTTAGGTTACATTTTTGAAAACAGTGTTGCCACGTGGGAAAGTTTAAAAGCTTTGGTTTGTAGCTTAACATTAGGAATTAGTTTAAAAACGATAGCATTTTTATACAGGGTATTAAAATTTTGGAAATAGAGTTGCCATATCAGAAGTTATCAAGACCGAAAAATACGGGAACTTTGGCGTTATTTATCGTACGTCAACTCATTAAAAGGAGGGATGAAACCGTTTTTTGCAGTCTACATTATTTAGGATGCATTTTTTTCATTTTTCAATTATATTGACTATTTGAAGAAGCCCCTTTCTCCTTTGGCCTGAAATAAAGAATTTTTAATGGAGAAGAAGATATATGAAAATATTTATGTTTCATGCTCAACCTGTTGATGAAAATAGGTGATGGCTTCACAATTTACGACTCCGAATAGACTTGCTTTTAGATTTCTATACTCTACGACACTACTCTTACTGGAGAACGTGGAGGTACTAGGTTTGTGTAGAAAAGAGAAGATGGCGTTGGTGCTGGGATATACTGTCCTGAGTTAGCAATAAGACAGACTTTTAAACTGCCGAGCCACTGAAGTATATTTCAAGAAGACGTTAGTTGCTATAGGGAATGCCACTTAGCTAGCCGCTATTGCAACAGTAGGTAACTCTAGAGTTAATGTATAGACGGACAGCCAATCGTGCTAATCGCCTAGTATCGCATACCGGCTAAAAGTGCTTTAGAAAGCAAGGCAGAGGTGTACAGTGTCGCCAGGAAGCCTTCGCTTCTACTCTGTTCCAGGTCACAAAGGCATTGGTAGTAACGAGATTGAAGAGATGCTGTCATCCGATAACGTATTCCACATTGGTGAACTCAACCCGTGTCTATAAGACGATTCAAACATGAGCCTGGATGGGAACTGGAAACGTGTTGTAACGATTTACCGGGAATTGCGAAAGGCGTGCACAAAGCGGCAGTTCAGAATTGTACGAACTTTCCGAAAATACTTTCTTTGACGTTTGCAAACAGCAACTCACTTTCTTTACGGGAGCATTAATTTCGGGCGTAAACCATCTTGAGAGCAAATTTGTATAAAAGGTGTGTTAGTAATCTTCAAACAACAAAAGTTGAGTGCCCACAAAAACCCGTGTGTTAAGTAAGTATTTCCGGAGTCGTTCGCTGTCAGAAGCGAAAGAACAGAGCCAGGGGCGTTAGCCATAACTAGTTCTGTATATGTGTGTGTGTGTGTGTGTGAGTGGTGGTGTGGCAATAGTTCATTAGTAAAAACAATATGCCTCTAAGCTGCATATTCAAATGACAGCCTTTTAAGCGCAACCCGGACACATGCACACACACAAACATACACATTTCCACAAACACTTGTGGGCGGCGTCTTTCAACGTTGTTGCTGTTGTAGACTTTTGCTTTTTACGGTTACTTCACAAGTTTAAGTTTTACTAAAATTAATTACACCAAACGCTGAGTTGGCTATAATTATATATATGTATGTGTGTGTGTTTAGGTGTTTATGTGTGCGTTTTCATTAGCGTTGCGCGTGAAGACGTCAAAGGCGTTCAGGTAAGCAAAAATGGTAGGCGTCCTCGAAATGCAAAAGCTACGAGCGTTTACTTTGTGACACGAAGATGCGATAGTGTCTGCCGAAGGAGTAATTACTTTTGTGTGTGTGTGTGTACGTGTGTGTCTTTTTACGATGATATACTTATTTCTGTGTGTGCGCCATTCGTTTGGCAGTTGTTCGCTTTATAGCGGTAAATAATGGTTTGTGGCAAGCTTTATGCTTATTTGCCACTCGCATTGCCAACTATGGTATTGCCGGTGCTCAGCAAACCAGGTGCTGCGCGCAAAGAAATAAAAAAGCACAGTAAAGTGAAGAAAAGTAGCTGCGAAAAACAGTATGCGGTTGGTATGTGTGCTAGCGGGTTGAAAAGGCAATAACACTCACTGTGGCAATGCAGAAGTTGTGGTATGCACCGTAATGGTGAATGTTAAAGTAACCGCAAAAGTTTTTACGTGGTGGCATCAAATGGCTGTGAGTGGTAGTAAGAAGCGTAAGACGTAGTTTATAAGGAGCTATACACACTAGAACGTACGCACCGAATAACGAGGGTGCATTTACGGTTTTGCTATCACAATTACGTGGTTGTGTTGTCGGAGAGTTTTCGTCTTAAAATAAGTTACAGTAGTGAGAAAAATATTTGTATAGTTAAATTTTATTTAATTTGCATTTTATTTTATATTTTATTTTAT
>NW_017534408.1:3182855-3211614 GCF_001853355.1 Bactrocera latifrons
ATAGACGTGTACTTATGTGTATGCCCGCAAGTGTACGCGCATAAAAGACAATCGCATATGTTTTAATTAATGAAAATTTTTAATTTTAATTTTATTATACGTTATTTTCATTTTTTTACTTTGTTTCCCATTTCCTTAAGTTAAAAAAAATTATGTGGAGTCAGATTTCTAATGTTTTTCTTAATTTACCTTCGCTTCATTATTCGTCCTCTCATACGCTTGCCAAAATAAGTGCATCTGTATATTTAAATTCGTGTAAAAAGATTTTAAGAGCACAATTTTTATAGCGTTGCACTCAGTTGGTTTTTACAATATTTCTTCTTTTTTGCGGTTTCACTTCTTGTCAGCATTCGTTAAATGATAAACCGCATCGGAAAGCTAAAAATGCAGCATGCAATAAAAAATAGTGCAGTAATAAAGACGCGGCATGTAAAATGCCACAGCCAAAAACCGCGCAGAAGTCACAAATTGAAATGTGCACACACACACACACCTGTACAGTTAAGTGCATGCAGCGGTTTCGTAAAAATACGGGAAATTAATGAGCAAAAACTACAATGAAAAGGTGCAAAAGAGATAGTGAAAAAATTAAGAGGTTCTTAAATACGATACGAGCAATAAGTGCATGTTGCCAGGGGTGATTAGTTGCCACCGAATGGCGGCAAGAAAGTTGCAAAATGTTGCCATAAACCGAAATGGCTGGCAGTGCAATGCCGTGCGGTTTTATATATCTATGTACATGTGGGTGTAATTTAAGGCTGAGTATTCAATTTTTTAAATTTAGCGGTACAATATTTTTAGAACAAAACTGCTTGAGCCAATAATTGTCGAATTCCAGGGGAAAAAATGAGGATGATATACAAAAATGGACAACATAACCTTTTGGAATAATATATCCTGCACACATTTAAAAATTGCTTACGCAGCCTAAAGGTAGGCAACACTTTATTTAAACAATAGTGTTCAAGTGCCAATAAGACAAAAAGCCGTTCGAAGTAATGTTGCTGAAGACCGCAATGTCGATTTCAAGAATTTCTCAAGAATTGAAACTGTCTGAAACCATAGCCTGGCGGATTCTGAGAAATGGGTTTGGCTTGCATTCGTATAAAATTGTTCTCATTCGAGAACTGAAGCCATTGCAGCACCGTAAACGTCGCGCTGATTTTGCCTCGGAAGAACTTTAAAACGATAACAATTTTTCATCATCTTCTTCTATGAGGCTCACTTTCATCTGAGTGATGCGGAAAATAAACAAATTAAACACAAGTTCGATTCTTGTGCGAAGGAAACCGCAAGTTATTATTAAACAAAAAATTACATTCACCTAAATTGATAGTTTGGTGTGGTTTTTTGATCTGGTGGTTTTGATTATAGGTTCGTACTGCTGGTGAAATGAAGCTGGTGTCACCGTTATTGTCAATGGAGATCGCTCATAACCAACTTTTTATGACCAAATTGGTAAGAAGTTGATTTTGTCAACATTTGGTTCCAACAAGATGGGGCTACGTGCCACAACCGAATTATAGCGAGAAAAGTTTGGAGATTCGATTATTTCAAAAAATTGGGTCAATAAATGGTCTCCGAGAAGTTGTGATTTAACAGCATTAGACTAAATCTTGTGGATTTCTTTTCAAGCTTTAGAAGCAAATATTAAATGTGCTATTCATTACATGTGACTTGATTTAGTGGAAAAAGTACTCGAAAGTTTTCTACCTTGGTTCCTGCAAAAGAAGTCGTGTAGGCTATTTTCGGAACGAGACGAGCAAGAACGCGTTTCATACCCAAATATCCACCAAAATCACTTAAGCGGACTCGCGAGAATTGTTGATGCCTCTTTCCATCTTTATAACACTTGTCTGACGATTTTCAAGCATCTTATCCTTTACTCTTTTAATATTTTCATCAGGTGCAGAGGTCGTCGTTCAGAACGAGGCATCTCTTCAACGATCTCTCGACCACCTTTGAAGGTTTTGTACCATTCGTAGGCTTGTGCTTTTGATCAAACTGAATCCCCGTAAGCCTTCTCCAACAGTTGCAATGATTCTGCATACGAAATTTGGTGAGAAATACAAAATTCGAGGTAAATTATTTGTTCGATATTTTTATCCAAAGTAAAGGTAGCAAAGCATAACTGGGGTGTACCGACTTAAGCAGCTGCTGTGAGAAAACTGGTTGACAGATTGGGCTCATAGTTGGCATAGTAATTAAAGATAATCTTAACAATTAAGGTAAATACTTCCGAGTACTTGGTATTATACTGGAGCTACAATAAATATGCCACATATTAATAAAATGCTCAAAAGACTTGTCGCCGAAGGCAATTAATTTCACGAAACATCAATTTATGATACTCTATTTCTATAACACGATACCTTATTTTATATAACGTTTATATGTAGATATGGGTTCCAATAGTTTCCTGTATATTACATGTAAATACAACAGAGTTAAAAAATGTAAATAAAGAAATGTTGAATTGTAAAGTTTGCACTGAAAATTCATAAATACTAAAACACTGCACACTGCTTTTTTGCAACTGTAAATATAAGCTATTTCGTGCGGCATGTCAATAATATGGATATAATTTTTTATTGGAATTTTACTTTGCTGCACGGCAAAGGTGCTAGAAAAGCTGACCTGGCGCTAGAGGAAACATTCGTTTGTATGTGTGTGTATGGGTATTTACACGCACATGACCGGGTAACGGTGCAGCAAAAGGTCCGCAACTGAAAAAACAAATATCGGTTGCGCATTTATGGAATTGCATGCAAACTTCAATACGGCCACACGAGTATGCGCCATGGGACACCAGGTGGTATGAGCGACATTTAAAAGCAGTAGAGCGCCAGCTGGCATGAGCAACACTTGAGCAATGTCGAGCGCATATTTAAAAAATATGCAATAAATGCTTATAAATATATTTGCTTACGTATGCTTACGTCTTTTCAAAGATGTGAATTATTTTTAGCAAAGTGACAGAAATAACTGGCGAACATTTATTTGCAAAGGCATGAAGAAATAGTTTTCAAATATGCGCAAGAAAACACACTCAGCCGCACTGGCCACAACTCAACATTTGCTGCACTCAATGTAATGCGTAATCACAACAAAAAAAAAAAAAACAAAGAAAAAAAATTAAGAACAAAAATAAATAGAAACTCATAATCTGTTATCAAGGAAGTTTTTCTTAAAGAAAGCGTAGAGCAGCGGGAGGAAATTTTTATAATCCTTAATGCGCTCCAGAAGTTTAATGTCTTCGTACACATAGTTGTGTGGGTATAAATAAGCGTGCCAGCTGCCACGAAAGTTGACGCCACAGGCAGCTGCGAAGTTGCAATGAAACCCAATATAAAGGTAAGCAACAGAAAATAAGGCGACAAGGCACTGGAAACAAGCCCACTTTCGCTGCCGTAAATCTTTGGATGCGGCTGTAAAAACTCTTCATTATTATGTCTTTTCTTATTTACCCGTTTCCATTATCTTTTCGCTTTTTTTTCGCCCAAGCTCGCCGCATTATTTTTCCACGTATTTATCTCTGCGCCCAAAACAAAACAAAAAACAGGCGAACTTTAAAAGATAAAAAATATTGGCATAACGGTTAATGCAACAACGTGCAACTCGTTTATGGCATATTCACTTTGGCGCGCTGCCAGCGGGACGCGGGTTGTAGTCCCGACGATAATTACGCCTCATTATGCTTGTCAGTGGCGGCAGCGATATTTGCAAGTTGAAAGTAAATAAATGTGTAAGCAAAAAAACAAAAGAAAGGCAGGTAAATTTAATGAAATGGAGTTAAGTGTTTCTGTGAAGCATATATGAAAAGAGAATTTTTTGCTTTATCGCCATACTTATGGTTATTTTCATTGCTTTATTCGCGCTGCATGCGCTCGCCAGCGTGTTTATTTAATTGAATTCGCAGCGCAAAGTATAATTATGCATTTTACAAGTGCAAAAACAACAACGTTGCTTGCATTAATTGCGGCCTACCAAGGATTCTTGCGTTTAAGCGCTTTGGAAAAAAATCAATTTGCCGCACTGCTTTTGATATACATATTTAAAGCTATAATTGATGAAAACAAATATTTGTTGTTGTAATTTGTAAGTCGTCTGTTGCACAGCTGAACGGATTTCGCAGCAGCGAGTGCGTTTTTATTTGAAGATTTGCCTGTTATCGGCGCTTAATGTAAGTGTTTGAACTTTGCGCCGTAAGGTATGCTACGATTTGTATGAATATTGCGTTTGCAGCGAGGAAATAAATAGTTCGAAAATGAAATGCGTAAAATGCGGCAGATAATTCTTTAATTTTATTTATTTTTAAGCCATAAATACATCTTTAGTTTGTAGTGATGGTCAACAGCTTTCCAAATATAAACATTGTTACTCAATTCTACTTTTATGTTGGTTATATTCAACTATGAATATAATGAAATTGATTTTCCATAACATATGGAGCAAAATTTGTAATTTTCTTGGATTTGATGAAGAATATTGAAGCCTATGCTTGCTATATAAAATAGCTTAACCATCAAAGTATAATTCTTACGTATGTATTTGACAAAATAGTTAATTTAGACATTCTTAGTGATGACAAATACTCGTTTTAAGAACAAACAAAAAAAAAAAAAAAAAAAAAAAAAATTAATTAAGAAATAAACCTAGATAGCTAACACTTCCTATATAATTATAGTCATATGGTTTTATCAAAGCTATAGACCCTACCAAATTAGCAAAAATCGATTGATTGCTGCCGAGATGTTGACAAAAACTATTTTATAGCACGCGTTAATTGTGAAAAGATTTTAAATTTTTAGTGATTTTAGCGGAAGATGCAAGATTGGTCCTCTTATTACAGATAAATATATTACACTTGAAATAAGAGAGAAATTCAATGCGAATTATATAATTTTGCAAAACTGTGCGCTCAAAGTTAGTCAAGGAGTGTCTGTTCTCAATTGAAATGGCATCAAGCTACCTCAAACGTAAGGCTTTTTACTAGATATTGTCCAATACTATAACTATGTATGTTTAAAGAAGAGAGTATTAAATGCAAAAGCAAGCAGGATGGAAGTAAAAGAAAGGGAAAATCGTTTTCAAGATCCTATATTAAAATAAGAAAGACAAAAAAAAAACAAAAAACAAAAAAAAACAAAAAAAAAAAACAAAAAAAAAAAAACGTTTATGCGACTAACTCTGAACAACTTATTTTCAATACTGATATATAATCGTTTGTTAAAATTTCGCAATGAAGAGTTGCAAACAAAAGCATCGCTGTACTGATTTTTGTCGCCACGATTTGAATGTGCTTTCAATGTAAATACGCCAAGGCTACTTGAGAACTCCGTAACACGCTACACTGATCCGGCATTTGTTTGACATAAGCTGCGCGGCTCATAAAAGTCTCAAAACCCACTCACAACAAATTTATTAGCACTTAAGCATATTGAGGTACTTGCCAGCGCCTCGGCTTATATCACAACCGCAGCAGTGAGTTCGTAGTGGCAGAACAAAAGAGTGAGAGCGCAAAGTTATTGAAATTAAGGCTTTTGACATCGCCAAATGACAAATCCATCAGCTGAATGCCAAAAGTCACAAATATATGCACACAAACACACATATGTATATATGAGAGCGAGAGTGAGAGTTGACACTTCATGACGTTGTGACAGCTGTGACAATTGTGAGCTTATGCCGCAGCCGCTCGGGCCCAAGACACGCTGCCGGCCAAAGCGTCAAGTTAAGTAAAACTTTTTGTTGCCCGCACAGCTTCCTCATGTTTTCCTTGTGCTTATGCGCAACAACAACAACGGAATTTGCCTACTTGCTGTCATTTTGCTTGACATGGCGTCGGCGCTGAGGACAAAGCAGGGTTGCTTGTATGTGTGTCAGAGGGATAACAATGCCTTGTATATGTGTGTGCTGGTGTATGTGGTAAATATTTGTGGGTATAAGACAAATCCGCTGACGCACACTCAACCGCGTTTAACGGTAAATCTTAATGTTTCTTTTTGGCCTCGCTGCCAGCCGAATTGCTAACGTGCTGTTGCTGCTGTTGTTGTTTTATTTCTTGTTAGCAAAGCAGTTTACGCAAAAGCTTTTAAGGGATTTTTAGCTCTTGTGCGCTTAAAGCAGGGATCAGCCAAGAAATACGGTAATGAGTTTACATGGCAAATACGTCATGAACCGCCAAGCGCTTCGTTGCGAGGGTGCGGGGAAGCACTTCCGCCTGTGCTCATTGCATACCCACGCATTTGCATTTGATGTATGCGCGTCTTAAATCTTAAAATAATTTTAATATTTTCCTCAGCCAACTGCCTTGTACGCATTTGTGTGTGTGTGTGTGTGGGTGTATTTGCACCAGTTTCGAAATATTTTTGCTTTTTCTTCAAGTTAGCCGTTTTTTATGTTTCCTTGTCATAATAACATGTGATTAATTGCGGTGTCTAGCGGCAAAAGCTCATTACGACCACAGGGATGGCAACAGTAAAAGTTGACTTTGTCGAAAAATAACTGTTTCTGCTGGAAAAGTTCAAAACATCATCACATTAATATTAACACGTTTCAATGTTTTTGGGTTTTTGTTGCTGTAATGTGTATTTAGAGGCAGTACTTGGTTCTTCGTATGAGTTGCTTTGAATTGTGTGATATAGAGTTGAAATTATTAGCTTTGAAGTGCTTAACTTACACAGTAATAATCAAATACATTTATTGAAATTAGTTAAGTAGCATTGCTTTGTTCAGTACAATCAATTTGCTTCCTTGGAATTTTTCGTTTTGAAAGTATATTTTTTCAAAGTAAAATTTTCACTTGCAAAGAAATTAAAAAAAAAACATTTGTGGTCGCAATTTAAGCTTTTAAAAGCTACAGGGTCGAGCTCAAAGTAGATGATGCCTTTCCAATACCACCAAACACGCAGCATAATCTATCGAGGCGTCAATCCTTGCTTTGCGACCATTTGTTGAGCTTCATCACGCTTGTACCATGTTCTTTTTCGCACATTATTGCCGTATTTGATCCGCTTTTCGTGTTCTGTTACCATTCGCTCCAGAAATGGTTCGATTTCATTTCGTTTTAGCAAAGAGTCGCAGTTGTTAATGCGGACCATTAAATTTTTCACAGACAATTCATGTGGTACCCAAACATCGAGCTTGTTTTATAGCTAGCAATTTTTAAACGGTTCAAGGCCATTTGATGTTGAATATTAAGCTCCTTAGCGATATCACGGCTGCTTACTTGACGGTCCTGGTCAATCTTTTCCATAATTTCATTGAGTTTTTCAACGACAGGTCGACCAGAGCGAGGAGCATTTTTCACATCGAAATTTCCAGAACGGAAGCGAGTGAACCATTGTTGTGCTACACGCACTGATACAGCTCCGTAAACTTCACAAATTTCATTGGTAGCTTGAGTGGGAATCTTTCTTCTTTCATACAAAATTTTCAAAATATTGCGAATTTTTTCCTTTATTTTCACTCGTTTTTGAACAGCTGTAACTCTTTTTCAACTTCCCCGAATTGAATGTTTTTTCTTTGAATGAAGCCAAAAATATCACCTTTCCAGCACCATAAGGCGTGCCACAGTGTAATTGGTAGCACTGGAGATAGACGACTACAACGACAGCTATTGATAAAATACGAAAAGACTTTTTCGACTACTCCATATAATATGGTGTAATAAGTATCCCTTAGAAATAAGTTACTTATTTTGAAAATTTTTCTAACAAATATGTAATCAGGCATATAGTCTTTAATGTGCCTTATGAAACTATTCACAAAGACCTTAAAAAAACATGAACCGCGTTGGCAAAAATTGCCCGAATCATTATTAGAATATGTAATGAACATAACTATGATTAGTCTGCGGTTTGTTTTTGAGAAGAAATTCCAATTGAGATCCAACTTGATTCGGATTGGTTCTTCTGAGGGTAGATCGAGTCGATAAACTCTTCCTTTCCTGACTGCTATTCATCCTATAGCCATTTCAAAATATTCTGTTTTGATTTTTCGATCAATAAAAATGCTGTTTCTGTGAACTTCGGTCTCTATAAAGGTGTGTTCGTCAACTCTCTTCAAAAGTGCTTGAAAATCGTCGTTTGACATTAGAGAGATAGTGGAGGATCCAACATTTATTATGGATCTACTCTGCACATTTCGATTAATATTTTGGGTATCAAGCGAGCCAATGCTAAACTCGTACCACATGATCTGAATCACTTTGTAAATCACGTCGAGTAGAGGTCTCAGTATATGATGCTTGATACAATATTTAAGGGTCCTTCATTCATCAAACGCATAATGGGATACAAGACGTGAGCTTATGAACATGGCGTCAGAGCTGCTCAAAAATCTACCTTATGGTGCTAGAAAAAAGAGTCGAAACCATAAAACTAAAATTCATTGAAGACCGTACCAGTTCAGGCTTATGAAAAATTGCTTTTAGCATTGGCAAACTTGCATTGACTCAAATGTTGGCCTTCTTTGTCACTCCTCTTCCAATTTTTATAATTTAGTTTTTCGTTTGTATTATTCTTACAATAATAAAGTGCAGCATTTTCGAGCACAACACAGGCCAAGTAAACGTTTATGCGCTAAAAATTTACCTTGGTTAGSAGATCGCACGTAAACTGTTATTTGTAGTCTTTGAAGTCTTTGTCGTCCTGACCATAGAAAAGAAGAACTGCTGTGTTCGAATTCCCCCACAAGCTGCCCAAAAGCGTAGCTATCGAATAGTAGAACACATGAGGATGCGGGAGCGCCGACCTGCTTTTATACTATTAATAGCAGGTTCTATGGTACGCTGCCTTGCTAGCTCATCAGCTTTACAATTGCCTGCGATTCCGCTGTAGCYTGGTACCCATACYAGTCATATCACGAAGAGACTCGATGCTATTGATAACGAGCTTAGGCACTCCTTGACCAAACCTGTATGCACTGTTATCGAGTTCAATGCTGGTATCGTCGCCCTGCTCTCTCAGTGGCTGGTCACTGCTCTGAATGAGGCTGCGCTGCGGAGCAGTAAATCTAATGCTACCATAATGGCTGCAATCTCGGCTTTGGAAACACTACAATAGTCAGGCAGTAAGAAGCAGGAGTTGATGAAGAGCTCCTGTTATAAAAAGATTTGTTCCTATAGAAGTATATACGTATCTCCATATCTTAGAAATTTTTCAAAATGAAGAACATATTATAAGAAAATAAATTGCTCAAAAAATATTCAAAGTTTTTCTTTTTAAATTCACTTCAATTTTGTACGGATTCAGCTAATCCCTAATATTACACCACAACGTTTGACGTTGGGGGAAACCAACCACAAATATAATCTCAGCTGTAAACAAGRGATAAACAATACACCACCATTGAACTTTGCCCAGACTATTTTTGCTCATCCCACACTTTTGGCTCAAGGGCCTTGGCCTAAGCAGGCCACCAACTGAAATTATTATGCAGGGAGTGCGAAATGCGGTAAGCCAAACAATTGGTGTATTGGAAAAGAGGCAGAAATTGTTTTTGTTTTGCTTGTTGCATTATTATGGCAAGCATGTCAACAGTTACAGTTACTCGCTAGTGACTATTAGCCACACTGCTTGGCAAAGACCTTCACGCACGAATGCTGATATATAAACTTGCCGCAAAAGCCAACCGAGCAAGTGTGGTGGCATGGATTATCGCGACACATAATACAGCAATAACAATAAGGCATTTGTGCATTTGCAGCAAATCTATAAACAGGAAAATATTTCAAAGCTTTGYCAACAAATGTGATACACATCTTAAACAACCGCACTTTCGAGTTGTGAAATCGATGCTGGAAAGGCAACAACAAGAAAATATTGTTGTTGCAATATAGTGGTTGTAACAGCTAAACAGCTAGGCCAGAGTAGCATTTATGACTTTTCGAACCTGAAAGTAATATGCTTGTATCCTTTAAGCTGCACGTGGCGCACTTGCACACACACACACACACATATATGTATATACTCGTACATGCCTGCTTTTGTACCTTTTACCTTGTAAAGTGAAATTCAAAGCGCAAACAAAAACAATGRAAGCTGCAAAATATTTTGAAGCCTACTGTGACACTTTGTAGTTTTACTCCTCATAAGCAAGTTATTGTTTGTTTATAGAAATTTATATGTGCACGTGTGTATATATGTGTAATCGAATATATGTTTCAGTAGCTTAAACACTCAGTTCATGCTACTTGGCAGCCAAATGTGGGGGCAACTAATATTTACTACTGCTTCTGCTTGTTCTGCCCTCTTCTTATACTCTAGACCGTACATCAATTTTACCTCGAAGTTTGCAACACCAGAAGGGGACCTTGTAGGCTGGTTTATATATGAACTAGTCTCTCAATTTTGAGATATCGATTTGAAATTATGTACAGCTACGGTTTTTTCAATAAAGCTGCTCATATGTCGAAATCGTCGATGTCGGACTACTATAGCATATAGCTGTCATATAAACTGAACGATCGKAGTCAAGTAGTTGTATGGAAAACTTTTTTGGTGGAACGAATATCTTCATGAAATTTGGCATATATTGTTGTTCAATATAACGGTACAACCTGGAAAAAAATTGYTYAGATYGGACCACTATAGCATATAGCTGTCATACAATTTGAACGATAGAAATCAAGACTTGTACGATAAACTTTTTTGGTTGAGAGAATATCGTCATGAAATTTGGCGTATAATATTACTCAATATAGTGCTACCATACTGCCAAAAATTGTTCAGATCGGACCACTGTAGCATATAGCTGCCATACACGCTGTTCGATCAAAATCAAGTCCGTTAAGCAAACTTTTTTTATCTGTGCAGAATTTTATAATTTCGGTGCCACCGAATTTAACTTTTTTTTTTTTACCTCACTTTGTTTCGTTTTCGTCTTCCTGCCCTGTCTTCTTCTTCCCACTTATTATTTCTGTTGGTTTTGTTGCCAACGGTGTCTTTATTATATCTCCATTGTCAGCGTGTAGTCTGCAGTTATTTTTAACTTTTTGACATCTTCGCCACTTGCTTTATTCTTATTGTTGTTGTTTTGATATACACACATCCATACATGCAAACAGGTATTTTAGGCCTTGCAGGCAAGTCTAGTAGTTACAGCAAGCATTTGCAAGGATTCTTTAACCCTTAGCACATTTCAAGGTAGATGTTTTGCACCGACTGTGCTTTGCTCCATCACACACCATCTCACACATATATGGGAAAGCGCACCAAATCTGTGTGTGTGTGTGGCCACTTATGGTTCAAAGTGCGCTCCTAATATTTGTTGCGATACAAATACAATGCGAATAATACACAGATAAACGGGTCAAAGGGCATGTGCTGTTTGTTAAGCCTGGTGGGTGTGGCGTGTTGAGGTGAATTAGGGGGGTGTTGAGTGTTTTTGTTACTTAAGCAATATGACATAAGAAAGCAGTTTTAGATTTGTTGCTTTGTTTTTATTGCTACTTTGTTGTTCATGCTGCCATTGTTGGCGTTGTTGTTGCTTCTATGCTTATCTTGACATTGTGCTGCTATGTAAACATTGCATTGAATAATGGCTTTGCATAATGCTTTTGAAATGTTAATTTCTATTTTTACAGATTGTAAGTTCACTTTTGTGAAAGCTTTGATGGTCGAGAATTTTCGGAAATAAATAATGTATAGTATATTTCTGCTTCTTAACTGTACATATGTACATGTGTATGTGCGTATGTACATATATGGTATGTCGGAATGCATTTATGAAATAATTGTAGTTTGAGGATAGTGATTTTGAAGGTTAGCTTTAATATGAACGATATGTATATTTAAGAAAATTTTCGGAGTAATTCCGCAAATTTTAGAGTTATTTGAAAAGTTCGCTTGGCAGAATTTAAGAAATTTCGGAGTAATGCAAAAATATTTATAGGCTTTTCGAAAGCTCGTTTAAAATATTTCAAGAAATTTTCGGAGTATTTCGGAAACTATGAAATTTGTTAAGAAAGCTCACTTTATATTACATTATAGGAACTTATCGGAGTAATTCGCATATATTAAAAGTTCTTTGGAAGAATCATTTCTAATACAAGTATTTTAAGAACTTTTTAGATTAAATAGGAAATACTGAAATATTGGCTTGGAATATTCTAAGAATTTTTCAGAATAATTCCGAAATCCTAAAAGTTTTTTGGATGTATCTCTTGGAGTACTTTAGAAACTTTTCAGAAAAAATTCGGATACATTGATACATTCTTTGGGAACTTTACAAGTAATATTTTAAGAAATTTTCACAGTTATTAAGAAATTGTGAAAGTTCTTTAGAAAGGATTTGGATTAATTTTGGAAATTTTTGGAGTAATTCAGGTACATATATTTAGAGTTCTTTGGAAGTTTCGCTTGGAGTATTTTAGGCACCTTTTGATGAAATTCGGTAAATATTGAAAGTTCTTTGGAATATTTAAGAAAATTTTCGCAAAAATTCGGATACGTAAAATTGTTTTTTGTAAACATTACTTGTAATAATTTACAAACTTTTCAGAGTTGCTAAGAAATATTGAAAAATTTTTATAGAAGTTGGTTTAAAATATTTTAGGTAATACGGAAACTATAAAATTTCTTTTGAAATCATGTTTGAAATATATTAAGAAATTTTCGGAGTAATTCGGAAACCGCAAATTTCTTTAGAAAGTTCGCTTGGCATATTTTAGGAAATTTTTGGAGTAACTCGGAAAACGCAATATTCCTTTGGAAAGTTCGCTTGGAATATTTTAAATGTTTTWATAAGACGTCGTTCAACGGTTCACTGCCCTACCAATGAAAATAACGCAGTAAATAGWGGATAAGGGTGAAAAGCAGTTTTTTAATTCTTAAAAAAGTAAAGGCAAAAGAGARAACATAACCGAAAAGAACTTTTCACGCTTAGCATATGCGACCAAGGACTATGAATTTGTCGGCATTCCTGAAAATTATCATTATCAGCTTTATATTATATTTTATTGTTACAGTTACCGAGGTGTATGTCTTCAACCCAGACCAGACGTACAAAGTCTGCAATAAATTTCAATTTCTCCTTTGACTTTACCAATAGTATTTCGAATTAAAAATTATCTACACACTCACCTCCTTCATCGGTCATGACCAGTATGGTGGTTTCCGGCCCCAAGCCTTCCGGATTGAACACTTGCACGGTGACTTTGTACTGTGTATATGTCTCCAGATTTGTGATTTCATGACTCTGCAATGGAAACAAGATAAATTGCAAGTTGACAAAACTTTAGACAAAAATTACAAAACACATCATTAAAATTATGTGTTACAAAATGTGAGAGATTTTCGAGCAAATTACAACTAATTACTCGCACAACCAACGTTGCAAAGCKTTGGCCGTGATTACGTAAAGCCCATTACAAATTCGGCCAGCCCAAAGAGCAAATGCTGTTGCTTAACTACTTTCATGCTGCTGAATTAAGGATATGCATGTAAGCTTTAATTTTGCTGCCAACGCAACAAGCATTTTCCGTTATGCGCGCACACAACTACACACACACACATACACAAAGTGSTATGTAGTTACAGATGTTAGAAAGGTGCGCCAGCAACTGGTGTAGACTAAATGAGAAAACCCGAATTTTAACTGGCCAACCATAAAGTACGTAAGCTCATTTGGTTAAGCAGCTCATTCAGAGACAAAGTGCGGACTTAAACCTAAAATGCACACACACACAYACACACTAACACACTTACATTGAAACTATATAGAGGTAAACAGTGTGTGGACSCCACCACCGATCTGCATTAACACTGTTGTGCGCCGAAAAATATAAACTAAAATTTCACCCGCTTCGGCTGTGGCTTTTGTGAGTGTGTGTGCTCCGTGTTGTTGTGGGTGTACACACTTACCGACACATACTTAGCAGTTTGTGTAATAGTTAGACGATTGCAATTTACGCGACTGGCTGGTAAATTAAATTCGTTAAAATGTGTCTAAAACGTTGGCCGTAGCCGCTAAAATGCGAGGAAAAATTAGTGTATAAAAAAGGAAACCACAGACACGTCGATTGACATGCTAGTGCTGCGAAGCTAATGTTATATTTTCATAGTTGTATGTGTGTTCGGTTAATACGGCAAACACAACAGCTTAAGTGCTGCTAACACTCTTAAAAATTAAAATTTAATTTGGCTGAAAATTGTGGTGTTGGTGCCCGAAAGTATGGAGGTAATGCTGAAATTGTTTTTAAATTTTTTTTTTTGGAATTTTCGCCTGTGAGAAATTTGAATTTTCATTATAGCATGTATTCAGTATTTGTAATCATTATCATGRTAATTATTGCTAATTAATTAGTAATTATTATTATTTAATTAATTAATTTGAACTAAATATAAAACTGTAATGATTACTAATTGATCAGTATTTGTAATCATTACATAGTAAAATGAAATAATGATTACTTTTTGCCATTACTTTCTTAATTTGAAATAAATATAAGGCAGTAATGATTACTAATTGATCATTATTTGTAATCATTACATAATAAATACTGAATTAAATTTATTGACTACTTATTGTTATTACTAATTTAATTTTAAATAATTATAAGATTATAATGATTATTTATTAACAAGTATTTGTAATCATTATCATAGTAATTATTGCAAATTATTTAATATTTATTATTGTAACTTAATTATTTCTATATATTATTCATTAASCGGTATTGGTAATCATTACATAGTAATATGAAAAATTAATTTTAATGCATTTCCATTATTTAATTAGTCGACATCATACATGAGATTAGAGTGATTACTGATTARTTAGTACTGTAAAGAATACATAGCAATTTTTTAAGGTATTGGAAAGTAAAAATTATCCATTACCTTTGTATATTTAGTTTTTAATAAAAATGTAGTGAAAATGTATTAAGCAGTATTTGCAATAATTATTTCAAAGTAATTATAATTACTAGCATTACTAATTTAACTTAAAATTAATTATTACTTATTTAAATTAATTTAAAATGTTTAATATATTTAACACTAAAGGGATGCTTTAATAATCTATATTTGTAATCATAACATAGCAATTATATCAAATGAATGATTATATAGTACCACTACTTATTCAATTTGAAATAACTTTAACCCTGCTTAATTTTTTTAATCATTAAATAGTAATTATATTTATATTACTTATTACCATTACTTTTTTAGTTTTAAATAATTAGAAGCCTTGAGTGATTATATATTAATTGGTATTGGGAATCATTACATAGTAATTATATCAAATTAATTATTATATATTGCCATTACTTATTTCATTTTAAATAAATCTAACACTATGGTGATTATTTATTCATCAATTTTAGCAATCACTACATAAAAGGTAAATTAAGTAAAATTTTACGCAAATAATCTTAAGTAAGTATAAAAGAGTTGCGCTTGTTCAACTAGCTATAGTAGTTTCCGAGATATGTACAAAAAACTTAGTAGGGGGCGGGGCCACGGCCACTTTTCCAAAAAAATTACGTCCAAATATGCCCCTCCTAATGCGATCATTTATGCAAATTTCACTTTAATATCTTTATTTATGGCTTAGTTATGACACTTTTTAGGTTTTCGGTTTTCGCCATTTTGTGGGCATGGCAGTGGGCCGATTTTGCCCATCTGCGAACTTGTTCTTCTTAGGGAGCCGGGAAATACGTGTACCAAGTTTCATCATGATATCTCAATTTTCACTCAAGTTACAGCTTGCACGGACGGACGGACAGACGGACAACCGGACTTCAACTCTCCCCGTCACCCTGATCCTTTTGGTATATATAACCCTATATCTGACTCTTTTAGTTTTAGGACTTACAAACAACCGTTATGTGAACAAAACTATAATACTCTCCTTAGGAACTTTTTTGCGAGAGTATAATAATTATATATTAATGTTTCTATACCCAATATGGCTTTATAAATATCTTTGCACGTAACTAATCATTGAAATTTGTCAGAGCGCCACACTTTTGGCTAAGTCCTAGTTCTTGCGCGTATTTCACACTCATATCTGCTAGTTTTTGGCGAAATTTTTGCAGGTGCCATAGTATTCCTCCAATCTGAATGCATTTACTATTTATTCGGTAATAAATGTGGCGTTATCTAAATCGTTGCGCTATCTTGCTATATTCGCATATTTTAATTGGAAAATCCTAACGGCTGCGTACACAATATTTTTCTGCGCCAGCATGGGTATAGGTGGACACACAAACAACGCTCATATGGTTTATGGGAAGTGCTATCGCGAAAGGGGCATTGTCTGATTTTTCGCCGAATATTCGTTATTTTTATTTCCGAAAGCTGCACTTCATATTAGAGATTTGCAACTTTTTGATAACTCGTTATTTATTTGGACAAACTAGTGCATATGCGCGTGCCTGTGCGCGAGTGTGTGGTTTTTATGTTGCGCAAAAATATAGAATTTTTCAGAGAACAAAACGCGCCTTCGATGTTAACTATCGTCCATATAGTTGCGACGATATGTGTGTGAGCCGCTACGTTTGCGTATGTGAGGCGCTATGCGTATGTGTGTGTGGCAAAGTCATCGTATGCCGTGCACCAACAAACTCTCGCAGTCTCGCACAGGCGGCAGACATTATTAAAAAACAGTTTCACAGCGGAAAATATGCAATGGAACGTGATAGTAGTTTAGTGCGGCTACCGAATCTTGTAGATACATACATATAATCAAGGTGGCAGTTTTGCGCTTTTGTGCACACAGACACACGAATGTGTGGCACTTTTGCGCTGTGTGCGCGCGCGCTTTTGTCTGCTGCGGAGCGTGAGTCACAAGCCAGCAAAATGTTGCGATAAAAAATTGAAGTTGCACGTTTTCGCCTCGCAGGGTAATATTTCAGCATCAAAGTGTTATGCAAATAAAAGGCGACTAGTTGCAAAAACAAAACGACAAAATGTTGGAAAATAAAATAGGAATGAAAGAAAATAATACAAATTTTGTAGTAAAAATGCGCATAGATGCGCAAGGGTACAAACAATCAAAGTGCATGCGGAAGCGTGTGTAAAAAAGTAGCATTTTATAAAATAAAAGCGGCAGCCGGCAATAAAAGCAKGCAAAGCGCAGCAAATGGCAAAATGAAAAGCGTGCACTAAAGGCGCGATAAGTGTGCGCTTTTACGAAAAATATGCACTTGGGAGCGCTATGTGGCGCTTGCACGCAGACGAAGACGCGCGGTCGGTCAGCGGAGATGTGTATTGGCGTAAAGGCGCCGCGTTGCCCTCTACTGCGCTGCTGACAGTGCATCCTTCTACAGCGTTAGTTGGCGCTTCTTATCCGCAAGCCGTGCGTCGCCGATGTCAGCTGACAAGCCCCCCACGCCGCTTCACGTGTATTGGTACGTGAGTATAATCGCTGATAATTTTCGGGATATATTGCAAGTGCGATAAGTTTACAATTGCGCGGGCTGCAAATAAAGCGCAAAATATATGTAGAGTAAAGTCGCGGAGGCAATAAAGCGTTCGCTTGCTAACAAAGCGCCTAACAGAGCGCACTAGTCTCCATATGAGTGAGTGTGCTGTTGACATGCGAAGAAAAAATGATATAATAGAAACCACTCATATTGAAACGAAATTTGATTATCGGTTATAAAATGGTTCTTTATCCGTTATTTATTGGTAATATTCTGGTTATATCTGAGAGAAAAAGATGGAAATTTTATGCTACATATGCAGTGAATCGTAAACAATAAAAAACAAAATTTGAGTTTTGTTTATAAAATGGTTTTATATTGGTTATATCTAATTGCGAAAGCTGAAAATTTATTGCCACATAGTATGTATATGCAATATGATGTAGTGAATCATAACCAATGACAATCTCAATTTCGATTTTTTTGATGATATGTTCTTTTATATTTTAAGTGACGATATGAGAGTTGCACGATAAAGATAAGTTATACCGAAAAAATATACTTGTAATGAAAAACAGAGACGAAGTGGCAGGTGGGATGCTTTTCTTTAACTACTTATTATGGGCTGCTCTGGAAAAGCCAGAAAATGGCAGAAGCCTACAGTACAAAATATCAATGGAATCTAATGCATTTGTTTAGGACTTTTGGTTCTCCAAGAACACTACAGACTGCAGGAAATGTCTAAATCAAGGCATTTGGGAAACAATGGAATATCTTTTTTTCACTTGTCTCGCATTGAGAAGCATCTGGGGTCCCCTCGGTGATACATTGGAGCAGGTACTGATAGTTCAACTACAGAGTCTGTGGAAATTCGCTTCAAGCGCAGGCATCCTAAATGTTGACTACTCCCCATTGATCTAGTAACTGAACTCCATCTGGTATCGCAAAGGACCAAAACTGGTCTAAGCGTGGCTCACTGGCCTACCAGATTAACCTACCCTAAGCTGTTATCAATTTCAAAAATTTACTAACCAATTTGGCATTCAGGAGATCCTTCGACGAAAAAGACTAAACGATCATTTTATAGTTAAAACAGGTTACCAATCTGAGCCTTATAATTGAAAACTAAACATCGGTTGTTGATTTTTGCAATAGAAACGTTAGTGAAAGTCCGTACAACTTTGAACAAACTGTACTTTTGGAACCCAGAGGAAGTTACGAGGCAAGTTTTATACTCACAACACCATCTGATCAAATTTTACACGGATCGCTGTAACTTCCTGGTGTTAATATTAATGAAGTCTACTTTATCAGAAATGCTAGTATTTCAGTGCCACAAAGCATTTAGTGAAGGTCGTGAAGTCATAGCATACTTGTCTCATGCGAGTCGTCGTCGACGATAACATCGAACGGTTAAAGAAACAGTGCTTGAAAATCATCGTGTTGGCTTTAGAGTGATAGCAGACAGTAACTTATTTTTACTAAGAATGAAGCTTGGGCTTGTAAATACAACGTCGAAAACGATTTGCATTCTAGTATGATTGTGACTGACTTTATGGCCAAAGAGGATACGACGAGAGTCATATTAACCAGATTTGGCTCTCTGTTTCAGTAAATTTGTTATGTGTATATGAACTTAGCAAGTTAATTGAGTCAATTTAGGTGTGTCTTTCGACAGCTTGGGCTTGGTCACTCCTTTTATGACCGCGATTATCGGTAAAGGGCAGAGCTGCAACAAAATCCTCAAGTCAGTAGCCGGTGAAAGGACAAATAAATGTAGTTGGTAACATACAAGACAATCGGCCGGCCGGTCCTTGACTACGCCGCACCCATGTGGTCGGGTGGATGCAGTGAAACGCAGACAAGGACACTGCAATCTGGACTACGACAGGATGGCTCTTGAATTCTCCCATCGAACACCTGCAAAGTCAAGCACGTATGCTCCCAGTTAAGGAGCAAAGTGAACTTTCCTCCAAACAGTTCCTGCTGGGGTGGTTTCGCAGAAATTATCCCTACAGTCATCTACTTGAAGCGGAACCGCCTCCTAGGGGCAACAAGAGGTCATTATTCAACTTAAACAACACGCCGACAAGTCTTCGGACGCAAATAATTTCCGATAAGTACTTAGCGCCATTCACAGTGGAGAAGTTAACATCTTCACCGACTCACTCTAGGTGGATGGCGTACTTGAAGTCAAACCACCACCCATTGCAAACGAAGAGCTCAAGTATACTCATAATTGACTGTCAATGGGATCTTGCATTTTCGAAAGATCTATTCTCAAACCTGCAAGCTCTATTTGGTTTTCGCGAAAAGTTAAAGTCTGACTGTAACTCTTTAAGTTCACTGCTTCTATTTTCGACCCTCTTCCGGTCCCAATATTCATGAAATGTCTTTTCACGTTCTTCGCTGGTTTTGTTGCTGTTGTTTCTTTTATTACGATAGCAATTGGATTTGCACGCGATTTCACGAGATAAACGTAAATTACCTTTTAATATTAGGTACATGAGCCCGTTTAGCCATTTGTAGGCGCTTAGCGCGGCATTTAACTAAGTTGTCGACATAAATGCCAAAAAAGCAAAAACAAAACGAAAAACAAACAACAAACAACAAAAACACCAAAAGCACCAGGCCTTAATGCCGAAACAACAATGGCATAAATCCACAGCGATCCGCGACGGCAAATCCAAACTAAACTACAAAACAATAGCTACAACAATAAAAGCAACAACGCCAGGAGCAAGTGTTGAGAACAATTCAAATTGCCACAACAACACTGCAACAGTCGGAGCAATAAGAGCAAACAGCTTTGTACAGCCCATGAGCTGGCGAATCAACGAACGACACCGGAAATTGTAAGTAAAACTTTTTAGGCTTTGAATTTTAGGGGCCAAATGGCAAAGCGAGGTAACGGCACACATACAAATTTACAAATAGACAGACCGACAGACTCACTCGAGGTGAAAGTACGATGTGGCGCAACTAAATTTTGTGTGAGACAGGTGGTGTGAGTGAGCTGAGAATGTCAGTGACAGTATCGTGTTTGGCTAACTACAGTTTCAGGCCTTCGGTGTTGGCGGTCGGACGGAAGTTGTGGCTGCAACGAGCGTGTCAGCTGTGAATTTCATGTTAGTATGTATACWGATTWMGTATGTGKSTRTGCTGGTGATGGCTTTTGCACCTGGGTTGAGTAACCACATCATCAAATGGTTGTATMACAAMGGTCCGGTAGGGTCTGAGAGYGATGTTGGCTTTCGGAAGCGATGWTTCTTGAAACCTAAATGGTYTCGTAAAAACAWTGTTACYACATGTTCTGCGATAATTCGAGGTATTAGCTTCTTAACTCTTTATTCCTTTTGGGATTTCGAAGTCGCTTATATTTTGTAATGCTAATCGAAGCCGAACATTGGTTTGTTGACTATCAAGCAGTAAAAACAGCTAGGACAGTAGCTTTTGTGAATCAGAAAAGTTCCATAGCCATTCGGTGGCAAATTACAACTGAAGAATATGGTGGATAAGTCTATGAAGGAATCTTCCGTATGAATACTTGTGYAGATAAGGTAATAAATATATAATTTTTTATATTTTCTGAACTGCTGGGTAAGGAATCCCTTGTAGACTGCACAGAAGTCGAGTTTTGGAAATATATTTCCGAGATTTTTAGAAGTTTCCTTTACTTAGACAAGCCATTTTCTTAGAAGTTTGCGTCGAAACCTGGTTTTCCAAAAATAAGTAATCAAAAGTAAGTATAGGGATATTTGTACACTAAGATGTGTATTTAGATATTCTCTAGGTCTTTATCCTGACTTTTTTTTAATGAAAATGGAAGGACGCACAGAAAACATACGAGATTTTGCAAGTTACGCCGTAATGCTATAGAGTTACCTTCCACTTTGGTAAGTTTTGTAAGTGACATAGTATCCTAAGATCATTCGGAAGTGCCTTGGAACACAATTTTACAGCTGCTTAGATTTAGACTTTGAAATATTTGGCGCGGAAACACACCCGAATGGACTAGTGAGCTTGCTGGGTATACGACACCGAGGCAAAGTCTTGCTGGTCGATTGCCACCGGTTAGGCCGAAAAAGTTTTGTGTGGATGCACCGGTGGCGGCACAGCCTTGYTCACGCTTTTGGCCAAGCTGTCAGATATTTACACGGCGACGGCTACAACGCCTGCGGTGACACCGACAATGACAATCAAATGAAAATAAATGACATTCACGGCTGACAACACGGCCTGCCCACGAGCACCTCATCGTCTGTCGGACGGTAAATGCCGGCGGCGCAGCTGATAAACAAGAAAATGCGACGAGATGTGAGCGGTGCTACATGCGCGCATTTGCGTTGCCGCCAATTGTGCAGCCACAACGAAGTGCAACGCCTCCAAATATAAGCATTTTCTCGGTCGTCGGTCGTTGGTTGTGTGCTTTATGTGAATAGTAACAACCTAAGGTTGACATTTAGCGGCTGAATGATAGGCCTCTTTAGCGCGTTGAGCTCAGCKTTGCATAGCCGACACCATTTGGTTACGTCAAATAAATTTTGCGGAGCCCTTTTTGGTTTATTCCAATTTTGTTCTATTTGTCAATATACGATGCGTTTTCATGGTAAATTTTGGAAATTGCACTTACCTCGACGGTGCTGTCGCGTATGTAAATCTCCTTGGTGTCGTTACGATCGCGTGGTCGATATGTTATGCGATAACCGAGAAATTCGCCGAGTATAGTGTCGGCTGGCGGTGGCTTCCACGATATRTACACCGATGTGGACGAGGTATTGTGGGCGGTCGTTGGTATTGGTTTGCCAGTTGGAGCTGAAATTAGAAAAATTAAGTGTGTTCAGCCTTTAATGAAGTGTAAATAGAAACAAACTGCGCATAATAGTCTCCCTGCATAGGGTTACCACATATTACTTACAATATTAGTATAATAAGAAATTTCAGTGCMWRTTCCAAARTACCACCMGTTCTTAGCTTMATATTTAAAGTTCCTATTAAAGGTTGCTTCTAGACAGTGRAAAACACTTAAATATTAATCTTTAGTTCTTTAAGTTTTCTTTGGGCTGGTTTACATCGATAAGTATATTTTAATTTATTTCATAAATCAAAGACGGCAGACAACATGGTGGCCTACTCCGGGGAGCAAGGAGAACRTTTTCACCAAGATGTGATGTACTTTGAACGTCACTATCAAGGGAAGTACAACGGAGAATATGATGGGAGATTATATTTGGGGTTTAATACGAGAGAGCTCAAATGAGCATAAAAGAAATACAAAAAATATTGTTTATCACACTKAAAATTGAATTGAAATTGTTTATCACACATCTTGAATAAAAACGACTCTTGTATCTMAAAAAAGTTTTCTAATTATAATCTATAGTGAAATTGTAGAAAAAAAGTCAGTAATTTCTGCTTAAAAGTCGAAAATTGCTCTAATTTTTACGATAGCAAACTTTAAACGGAAAAAACAATTTTTTCCTTATTTTTGCCATAGGAGAAACTAAAATTTAACATGACATCTGTCAGACCCAAAAATCGTGTTGACCGGTGTAATCGAAAATCAAAATCAAATCTCGGCTGTGGTAGCCTCTGGCTATTGCATTTGGCTCGTGAGTCAATCTTTATCAAAAATAGTTCAAATTCTTGCAATTCTTCGGACTCGAAATGCCAGATACATTGTTTCTTTACGTTTTTCTGGAAATTATTATTTTAATCGAGCTATCGAAATTCTAYAGCTCAAAGCTGGAAGCCTGATGGAATGCATCAATGGGAATCCGGCAATTAAGATAAKAGTCGAACTTTTGGGTAAGAGTCCAGAACTTCTCGGGTAATCAGTTTCGGTATCTTCTCGTTTCATTGTTGCGTTCAAAACATTTGGTGACCCCACGAAACTAAATACGTATTCWCCTTTATTTTTATTGCAGCTAATCAATGTGCCTGTGACAATTACAGACAAGTAGAAGTTGGCCTGCCAGTATGCTTAGGGCAAATACTATATATGTTGAGTATGCTGATTGTAAYCTTTGGTGATTAGGGGCTAGAAATGCCACTTGACTATCTGTGTACATATATTTAGCTCTGAATCCTGCCGCTGTTATTCAATAGGGCTTCACAGACTCTCTCTGTGTCTATTATTTCTGCTTGAATGATATCAGCTGAATTTGATAAACGGATAGAGAGAGATACATATATAAAGATCCTCAGAGTATACACCTCACATTACTCCGCAGTCCACATTGTACCCGTCAGCATGGATTGAGACAGTATTATCCTCCCCTACTAAACTTCTTCTCTTTTCAAGTCTAGAAGCTGTTCTCAAATGGAAGTAGTAATTGAAATCTAACGTTGAAAGGATATGGTCTGATTTATTTAGGTTTAGAATATAGTTCGTTTGCTAAATCGACGGATTGATGATATGGTTAATAAATTCTACTTTAATATCAATGAACGCGCTTTGTGTTATCTTTACAGAAACAACAAAATAATAGATATTAACTTCTTAATCAAACCCAATACAAGTGAAATACTAGCCCCCGATTACCACTTTCTCCTTCTCAGCTCAGTTTCGTCTCAATTTTTGTCTTTTTCTCACCTTCCCTAAAATAATTTTGTATTGTGCGCGGCGTCGTTGTAGTTTTGCGTATCGCACTGTCAAATTGTTACGCATCAGCAGAAGTTACCTGCGAGTGACACGCTTCCTGCTGCCGGCAAAGTGTTTTATTTCGCAATTTTTATACATTGCCCTGTCCCACTTTCCCTTACACGTTCATTACTTTGGGAATTTGTTGCGACGTTGAATGCTCCATTTGATTACCACGAGCTTTTACTCTTCTTTTAGTGTGGGCGTGGTTGTTCGAATTGCTTCAAAATTGGTGCGCATTTTATGGCGCCACTCTCCCTACCCTTGCCGTATCAATTCATTTATGCTTTCAACTTCCATTGCGTTGTCATGTGCCCGAAGTTATTCCAAGCTCAAGATGCTTGATAGTTATTTTATTAGATAATTTTCATTTGGACTTGTGCTGGCTGTAATGCTGCGCACGCTTTGCCTATCTCTTTCTCTTCCTCTTGCAAGCAGATGCAAATAGTATATTAAGGAAGAATTTTATTTTAGTTATGTGTGTCGTGGGAATGAGTTTCTTTAAAGTCTTTGTGAAGTTGTTTTTATTGAGATATTTTGGCTAATTGAGAAGGAGCGTTACTTTGATAGAATGTGCTTACAGGGTCTCCCTCTCTCATAATTTTGTTGCTCTAAATTCAAGTAGTTGGATTATATGATAACAGATAATGTAGACAACAGTTGTGACTTTGGTATATGTTATATAATATAACACTGGGAAACTTCCAAGTTTAAGTTACCACCCGAATAAAGTTTTTATATTTTAGCGAATACCTTTACATTTTGAAGCATCTACCGAGTTAAGTGTGTAGGTCTCACAAGAGAAATTTATACCAAACTTTTTGAGATCCTGGAACATACATAAAAGAGAGAAGATGCTTCCCTGTGTTAATCAGTTACAGAAGGATCGTCATCATTGGCGCCCGTCGGGGGGAGTTCGGTCTACATCTAGAAAATCGTGGAACAAATCGGGTTCAAATTGCACTAAATTCTGGTCGCTTCGACTGATTTCGATGAACCCTAAAGAAATTAGCAATGTAAGTCCACTAGTAGCACGTAGCGAAAAGAAGAAACGACTAGCGCGCGGTTGTTAACTCGGCTCTAATCGCGTAAGCGGTGACTACGGCAATCAAGAAGCCCACTAGTGCCAATTTTTTCTAGAATAATCGTAAGTCTTTCTGAAAATATTTTTGCTGTGGTTTGTTCCAATTAATGATAGCTCATTACTATAATTCTCTTCTTCCGAAGGGCATCTCCATTATTACTTGAGGTGATTATTTTGTTCTCAGAAGGTGTTGAAACTAGTACGCCTTATATTAAGGAAGTGTTCGGACTATAAAGTTCTAATATATTAGAGATTAGACTAATTTCAAAGAAAGAAAAGCTCAAGAGTCCAACGTTAAGTTTCAAATAAACAGGATTTAGGTCACCTTATTAAATATTAAATATTATTATATCGGTTTATAATATTCCCGAGTTCATATTGAGAATGTTTCCTGTTTGTCGTAAAGTTTCGAAATCTAATAGATATAGCTTGTAGTGGCAAGATTGCGAAACGCACCTTTCTTGACATTGAGGGTGTTTTTGATAATACGCCACGCAAAAGGATATAAGGAAATTGCGGCTTCAGTATGCAGATAGATAGCTGAAAACACTGTCGGAGAGCAATAGATTTGTCTGGGCAATACGAGGACAGCCTCAGGGTATAGTCCTATCCCCCCTAATATGAAGCTTAGTAATATATGAACTCCATGAGTTGCACACAAGAGGCATGCCAATGACTTTGTTATAATGGCATATGGTAAATTTGAGAACACTCTTTATGACATAGTCCAAACGGGCTTAAGTCTAGCAAAAGGATGATATAATACAGCAGAGTTAAATATCAACCCGTCAAAAATAATCGTCGTCCCTTTCAAAAAGCGAAGATCTAATCCGTGCTTGAGGTCCCTAACACTTGGTGGCTGGCAGTTGGAGGTTTCTAAAGAGGTTAAATTCCTAGAACTCATATTAGACTCAATATAACGTTGGAATAGACATGTGGAATTAACACTAGCCAGAGCAAGCACTCATGATATGTAGTTGGTATCATCAGGTACCTTGCTCATAAGGCCTATAGTGACTTATGGAGCGGTTGCTTGGGCATCGAAGACCTCGGTAGGCTTTCAACTATTGACTCGCTYGCCCAACCGTAGCACTTGAAGTTAAATGGGAGTTCACACCATTGCATCTACAGATCAAACAGGCAGTGAAGMATACCAGGTTGTTCATGGCAGAAGAGGAGTGCGGAAAAGCGAAGATAATGTCGTCTCAAAAAATGAAGTTCTTAGGGGAAGACATACTACTGGCCCTTCTTACAGGATATGGCGTTACAAAGAAGGCAGTAAGACGAGCACTATCCAGTGGAACATTGAGAGCTCAAAAGCACCGGTAGGCATTCGAGCCGGTATTGCGGTACCGCATACCCAACATCTTTTATACGAAGTCTGTAAGTCAGTCAGAAATCAATCTCTAACACAACAATCGCAACCAGCGTATCGCTATACTCAGCGACAGTCAGGCGGCACTACAAGTGATTTCTTCTTATGAATTCAAATCGCTATTAGTGGAGGAGTGTATTGCATGCCGAGTTATAAAAGGGTAGCCGGCAATCAGCTGGCCAACGAACTCCCTACTGTCACTTCCAGGATGAAGGGGCCAAAACCATGCATTGCGGTGGATCCCGTACCATAAAGGAGTTGCACCGCACGGTAGTGAGAGTGGGGAGAGTACGGCACTGGCAGCAGACAACAGAAATGCGTCACACCAAGTTTAAATTGGGAGGTTAGCACCTAGCATGGTTTAGAGATATGACCAATCTTCCCTGGTACAAATTCCGTCTTTTTGCCGCGCTCTATACTGAGAACTGCAGGCTCAAGAAACTCTTGTCCAGCAAGTGTATGGACAAGTGGATTGGATTTTGACTTTTTTTTTTAGTCTAAGAGAAAGTATTTTGAAGGCAATAACAAAAATTTGTATTAAAATGCGTAAAAAAGTAAATTTATTTTTTTCCGGTTCAAGTTGGTTCGGATGATATAATTTAATGTATAAGACCTATTCTTTTCAGAGTGTTTGTGAAGTTTATTAATTTTCGATGGTTCTTCCAAGTTTTAGGAAGTAAAGAATACTTTAATTTGTGACACTAAAATGGTATTCATAGGACCCAAACTCAATCAATAGTATCCACCTAAGAGTTGAAGTGGAACACCAACAACTTACGCAAGAAGTGTCCTTGATGATATCCGCTTACAACACACATTGCTCCAAATAAAAACTCGTTTGTACAGTATTGTTTGCATGCAACTGACCTGTTTGCGTTCGACGTATGACTTCCCTACAAGCAGTCAAGCTGATTGCTACAACCTCACTGCTTTTTGAATCCATAAAGCAATTGAGAAAGGAAGCACAATATTTCCTGAACGCAAAATTCAATTTGGTCACTAAGTATCAAGTGATATTTCCAAGCAAGCTTAACTTCTTACCAAATTAAACTCCGACACAAAGGTCAAACAAAGCAACATAGTGCACAATCGCATTGGCGTGCAAAGGAGGGACGAGCGTGTGGATGCCTCTCCTTCCTTTCCGTTGTTGGAAAGTGTGAGCGCAAAAACTGCAACTTTTTYGGGAAAATATGTGTGTAATTTGCATCGTTTCTAATAAACGGAAGCTCATTTTGGCATATTCAACTGACACAAATGCTTGTGGCAAGCACCTACCGGCACAACAACAGCAACAGCGCACACCGACTTAAGARCACACGGATTTGAGTGACAAACAAAGGCAATATTTGTGTGCTTGACTGCTTGGCGTTGCGTGCGTGAGGACATTTTCCACCGCCGGCATGCGTGCATGTATTTATAGTATATGTGTGCGAGTGTGTGAGTGTGTATTTGTGCGGCAACAATGAACACCTTAATTGTTGACAAAGTGGCAGCCGCAAAGAGCGTAAACGAACGTTTTGCTGGCAACTCAAGATGGTGCCAGACAACGGCATGCCAGTCTTGTGGGAGATAGTGAACAGCGACAACAACAACAACAACTAAAATCTATAAGTGCTCTACAAACACGAACAGAGTCTAGCAACCGTTATTTGGCCGCCAGGTGAGTAATCCTTTTTGGAATTAGGTGGGTATACAAGCATGTGTGGCATGTATGTGCATGTGTGAGTGTGTGTGATGCCACTAAATATCACGAGATCCTGTCACAAACACACACACACACACACACACACACACACACATACACACATCCACGAAATATTTCGACTTCTTGCAGCGCTTGTGTGCCGCTGCAAGAGGTGGCAAGCAACAGCTGAACACTTGCTGAGCCACCAATGCTTTGTTGTTGCTACTTCTGCCGCTTTTGTCACGACAGTTGAGCCTGTCACACGCTAATGACGCTTCAATGCTCTTGCTTTGGTGTTTGCGGCCATTATTGCCGTTGTTGGCATCATTGTTGTTGTCATCATTGGTGTTGCCATCATTGTTGTTGCCATCATTGTTGTTGTTGTTGCCATCATTGTTGTTGTTGTTGGTATCATTGTTGTTTCTGTCATCATTGTAGTTGTTACCATGATTGTTGTTGTTGTTGGCATCATTGTTGTTGCTGTTGCCATCATTGTTGTAGTTGCTGCTATTGTTGTTGCGGCATGTGGACAACTAACTGGCGAGTGACTGCGATTGCAGCTTCGATAAATTGTTGTATTGTGTATTGCTCCGAGT
>NW_017534409.1:0-15930 GCF_001853355.1 Bactrocera latifrons
GTATGTGTGCACATAAATGTATATGAATATATGTATATATGTTAAACGTAGTTCCCCATTTGACATTCCCTCCTTCCCCTTATTCCTGAGTGTTTTGATTGATTGTGTGTGGCGCTGATCAAAGTGGGTGTGACAACAAATTGAAAATGGCAAAATATATACGAATTACTCTGACATGCTTCATCACTTTCGCAACTTAACACTTATTTATTCCTCTTTCACTTTTTTTTGACAGCCACACACATACACATAAGCGACGAGCTTAGATACAACTCTTTTGCTGTTGCCAACAATTTGTCGATAGTCATGTGTAAATTAAGATTTCCCCAGTGTTCGGTATTAGGAGGGAAGAAAATGTATTGCAACACGATTTTTCATTTTCAAATATATTACATACTCGCAATACATTGACATTGAGATACTTATTGCCCGTGTGAATGGGTTATATTTGAATTTAGATATGGAAATTAGAACAAAATTAGTTTGAACGAATGCTCGAGGGCGAGCGATTACAATTAGTGATTACAATTTTTTTATGAGAGAGTTAATTACAAATTTTGAAAATCTATATAGATAATTCAATAATTATCCGAGTTAGATTCGACAAGCTTTAGTGAGTAGCGAATCGAACACATTATACCAGCTATTGAAATAGACATAAATAAGTACAGGGTGGCGCACGTATCGTGCTAAAAACAAAGAAATAAAAAAAAATAATAACTAGGGTTTCTAAACAATGCATTACATTTTTGTTATTATATAGAAATTTTAATTTATTTTATGTTAGTAATTATTTTTAAAAATTATGGACCGTAAATGACCTCTATGCTTAGCCTTACTCATTGAAGCCTGAAGGGCTGAAGTCGGGAGTGCGTCAGTTATCGATTTCATTGACTGTTTCACTTCAGTCAGATTTCTGCGTTTTGTTTTGAACATCTCTTGTTTGACAAAACCCCATAAAAAAAAAATATGGTGCAGTCAGGTGACCTTGGGTGACCTTTCTTAATTTTAATTTGTTTCAAAATTCATTGATGCTGCGCAGTAACCGGTCTGGCTACATGTGCAGGTGCTCCATATTACTGGAAACAAACGCTGTTGAAAGGGAGTGAAAAGCCTCATTCAACATTTTTAAATAACGGTGCCACCTGAGAGTTACTGTTATACCGTTTTCTTTAAAGAAATATGGCTCGACAATACGTCTTAATGAAACTGCGCAGTGATTCGTTCTTGGTGAAGTTTCGTCTTGTAAATTTTTTCTGCATTTGATTCACTCCATATAAGCCAGTTTTGCTTGTTTACATTTTCCTTTAGATCGAATGGACCTCATCAGTCAAAGAGGCAATTTATCAAATGAGGACAGTTAAATAATTTTTTGGCAAAAATCCAGGTAAATAGGCAAATCTATAGGGTTTAATCGACTTATTATTTAAACTTTGTATCGAAATTGGTTTAAGTAATCACAATTATCCATTGTAATGACCTTCTGCTAACATCAAGTTACACCGATAAGTTGCAATTCTTGGATTTGCCGGAATTGAGGATGCAACAGCCGCGATTATTTATTGCACACGAACAGACGGATCGCGATAGTACGGTCTTCTCATAATGATCCATCTACACGGGAGAGTGCCGCCAAAATCCAGTCTGAACTCCCTTTGGACGGAAATGACGGACTACAAAGCTTATTTTGCACAAAGCATTCAGTAAAGGACATGAAATGAACGAAAGCTTGAATTATGAGAGTCGTCTATGTAACTCTGTTAATAACATCGAAAATTTAAGCAAGCAGTGCTTGAAAATCATCAAGTTTGTATTAGAGATATCTCAACATCTTTTAGGGACCATATCCATCACCAAAAAACATGAATTTTACTACAAAAAAGGTGCTGAGTAGAGGTCGTAAAAGAGATGCTCGACAAACGCAGCTGCATCAATACTGATGCTGAGGCGTGGGTTTATGAATATGACATAAATAGGTTTTTCTGGGTTTGCTTTTTCTATAAAATCTAATTTCCCTTCCATATGCGTAGAAAACTATGAATTATGGTGTATATGCAGTAGTTGGTAACTTTTTGTCTTTTAACTTTTGCTTCTGCCCTCAATGGCATTGCCAGAGATCAGCTCATATTGAGCTTCAAATGTCGCACGCCGTTGTTAATATCCAAAAGACCTTTGAATGTTTCTATCAAGTAGTCAATAAGATTTTCCATTTCTTTGGTTTTCAAAGCACAAACTTAGTTGGAATCCATCCAGTACTTCTCTAGAAAAGCACGTATACAAATCTTCGCCGATTGTATCCAACAACGAAATGTACACTGACAGTGTGTCCTTTGCAAATGTCTGCGTAAGAAACATTTTCGCGTTTTGATTGTCGGCCGCAGATTCTTGGTTTTTAGTCGTCAACTTTCAGTTCTGTCGCCAATTTTTTCTTGTCTGAATAAATAGATCTAAAATGTACCTTAGTTTTTACTTTTCGATTTTGGTCGTTACAAGCAGCGTTACTATCATATTGGATGGAATTTTTTCCATTTCCCCTCTCTGAATTCGCCGCTGTATAGTATCACTTCTCGCATCCACAGTGACATCATCGGCCTTAGCCTTCACAACATTGAAATAAATTTCTCATTACTACTCTCTTTCTATTCTATTACTGTTATTATTAAATTCCAATCAGGCCACAGTTTTAAAATGATGAGAAGAGTCAAAAGAGAATACATGTACATTTTTTGAATATAAAAAGTGAGATTATGAAAAAGTTACATAAATCATATTTGTTTGTTGTTTTGTGTTTTAGTCTCGGAACAAATTTAATCATGTAAAATTCAATTAACACAAAACTTTCAATTTCTCATACATAAATATGTACACACACTGTTAAATATGCATACTTTTTTGCTTACCGTCAAACATTTTTTTTTGCAGTTTCGTGATGTCGAAGACTGCCAGCTGGGGCTACCTGAAGAATGGCAAATTCGACGGCATGATAGGAGCGTTGGTACGCAAACAAGCGGATATTGGTGGCTCGCCGATTTTCTTTCGCATCGAACGTGCCAAAGTGATTGATTACACGACACGAACGTGGGTGGCCAGGTGAGCAAGCGGGGTAAAGCACACAAAACACTCATACAAACAAGCCGATAAATAAAGAGAAAAAATTGCTGGCTGAGCGAAAGTGATAAATGGTAGAAAAAGCGGGGGCAAGTAACAAAAAGTCAGTGGGTGTCGGGAAGTCAAAGTAGACAGTTTGGTTTTTTTGGTGCGGTCGACGATGGCTGTTATTCACAGAGCTGTTGCTTTTTCTGTGTGTTATTGCCGCGCAGTTATTCAGCAAGAGTGCTGGTGGTGTGAGACTAAAAAAGTGACTTACACTAATTCCTAGCAGTGGAAGAGCACAAGCGGTCAACCGCTCAACAGCCACGTGGCGCGCCGAGCTAAAGCTCTTATTCGTGATTGGAGTGTTGGCTATTGCTGTTGTTGTTATTTACATTTGTCGACTTTTTTCAAAGTTCTTTTTTGTCATGTTTAGCACAACAATAATAGTTGTTATTGCATTTATTGCTTGTGGTTCTTTAGCAAATTTTAAAAAGCAATTTGTCGAAAGCTTTGCACATGAAAGCGCGGCCACAGTTGAGTGATGGCAACGCGTTTGATGTGAAGGCCTTGTCGGCACCAGGAATTGCATTATGTGGTGCTTTCGCGCCAGCTTCGCTTATTTCCCTCTAATGCTTTTATTGTTGTTATTGTTGTTGCCTCACCTGTCACCTTTGCTGCTCGCGCCGCACTTGTTGGCGTTATTGTTGCGGTTTATTTAATTTCGCATATTGTAAGCTGTCAATGGCATGAAAAATGATATCAGCACGACCGACACGAGACCCGACGCCGTTTAACGCTCTAACTTTTTTTTGCCATTCACTTTGCATTACCGTTATTTGTGTATTGTCGCCAATTGTTGCTTTTGTGTGCAATGTTGTTGTTGTTTGTTGTGGTTTTTGTTGTGCCGCGGTGTTATTATTATTGCCAAGATAAATGTTTGTAAGTTTAGCCTTTGCGGTTGACACGCATAAATCTTGTGGACAAAATATCGCCAACAAAAAGTCGCACAGCGTGGCAACTTATGTACATATCTTGAACCCCGAACAATGACATTAGTTTGTTGTCTTTATTTATAACAACAATAAATATTTATATGTGTATTAGTTAGCCATTGACAGTTGCGTGCGGAGTGTGAGTGTGAGTGTGAGTGAATACCTGCACACTGGTGGCTAATTTTGTTGTACGATTTCTGTTAGGCTAACACAGTATGTCTGTAAAACAGCAGTGGTTGTTACTGAAATTTCTCTGAGATGTTGCGCTTGAACTTTTTGCTTTCAGTTAAATGTTTTTTGTTCTGTCTTGAGGGAAACTATTCGAAAATTTCTAGAAAAGTATGAAGCATTCTGTAATATTTTATTATAATATTACGTTCCGATCGACACTTAATGTGAGTGTCATGAGATTAAAGCTGTTAAGTATATTACCTGACTAATCTTCTAGATTTGATCATTTGTTAACCTCGTCACCGAGGAGATTCGAAGTGAATCGAATAGAAATTTCGTATTGGTCAAAGAAACATAAATCTTCCGAGATTTAGCGCATGGTGAATATCTGGCCAGTTGTTGATGTTCCAGGCCTACAGCCACACTGATAAGGTCCAATCAGTTTTTCGACGGTTTTCCGATTTTAATCTTTCACACAACAATTCGAACTTCTTCTTTCCGGGTCGGGCAATGGAACCAAAAACGTTATTTCTTTAAACGAAGATGGAAAAAACTTAGTACTAAAATATTTTTAAGGAAACTCTTTTAAGTAATATGAACGTTTTGAAGGATACCGATGGTGTAGGAATGCGATTATAGAGCTTCTTTTATTCAACCGTTGGCCAGACATACGAGCTTTTAGACCCTATCGATTACAAACCAGGCTCTGCCCACTGATTATTGGCGTTAGAACTCTGTTAACCAACAAGCTACCAAGTGGAGACGGGGAATATTGCAATCTTGACTTCTTCGTAAACATTTTTTTTTCGTGGCATAAAAAAAATGAAAGTATAACTTCAAATAATCGATGTCTGGATGTTACATGTGCCGCAAGCCAAAACCCACAAGGAATTGTAGTGATCATTAACCGTTTGAGCTTCAAACATATGTATTTATGAATTACACAAACGGTATTTCTTTATAGATCGCTCCGTGATGAACAATATTAGTTCAAAACGAACTCGCATCATGTGTGAGTGCTTACCAAAAGTTCACTTTTAAAAATAAGATTGTGACGGAAAAGCCAATTTTATTGGTTCGATTTCGATAATTGCAGATTTTAATTAGTACCTAATTATACCCTGAAGGCGGAGACTCTATAAAATATATACATGTAGAAATTATCAGTATGCTGAGCATATTTAATTTAGCCAAGTCCATCTGTAAGTTTGTATATACCCAACCTAGTGCTTAATTTTTCCATATTTTGGATCTGAAATCGCGCATTCGTTTCTTTTTCCCCAAGTAGCTGTATATTTGTCGGCCGTCCATCCAGGCCATGCTAAAATCTACGAAGAAATTCATTAGATCGGTAAACTATGACCTTAGCAGCCATATCATGATCAAAAGTTCTTTTTTGGAATCTTAAAATATTTTAAACTTATTTTACTTTTCATAAATTTGAGAATAAGCCCAGAGGAAACCCATTTTCATATAATACCATGGTTAAATAATATGCGAATATTAAATTACCATTTCCATGTAAAAGTTATCTGTAACTTTCATCAGACCACCACTGTAGTCGTGTCGTGTCACTTCGTTTGGTGTCTACGGTTTTTCACCACACTCCGCCGATTAAATACTCATTTCTCTTGTTAAGCGGTGCAAATTTATGCGCTGCTCAATTTTTGCGTCGCGCTTTCGCGACGCTTCTTATCGCCGTGCGGTGATTTGTTGCACGCGTGCTTGTTGCTGCTGTTGTACTTACGCTCATTGCACCCGAGTTCAATTTTATTTGCGTTCTTTGATTTGTTGTAGTCATTCTTTTTGCACGCCACTTCACCTCCAGCTGTGCTAACGACAATTTAATGCTGCCGTTGCCGTTGCCGCCTCGCTGCTTGCGTCGCTAGCGCTTAGAGACCGGGTTGCTGTTGCTGCAGCTCCCTTGAGTGTGGAAAGGTCACGCCAACAGCTGACTTGACAGCAACTTAAGTGGCAATGAGACGCTGACTTAAGAGCGTGTTGTTCGTGTAGGCAGATGGCAAACGACACGGCGTTGGACAAGCAATTTGTTTTTAGTCGCCGCCGTTCGCTCACTGCTCCATGCCACGTACACGCCGAAGATTGACACATTAATTGAAACTAAATCCTGTCGGGGACATGTTTGCTGATTTAATTTCTTTGTGTAAAATAAGATTTATGTTTGTGGCTTTTCACCTGCTGCGCTGTTGGTTTATTTTGTGGGCGTGTCAGTTGATGAGGGCAGATTGCTGGAAGCTCTCTACTGTGTGGAATTGTGTGCTTGTCTAATAGTTTGGTTTATTATTGTAATGTCTTTTTTATTCGTAGGCCTTGCTTCATATTTCGTCATCCGCCGAGCACCAAAAAGGATCGTATAGTGTTTCTGCAACCCTTTTCAAATATAGTCTGGATTTTATTGGGATTATGTGGCATATTCACCATCTGCTTACTGTGGCTACTGACATCGGTGGAGCGTCGCTTGGAGGCGGTGGGTGTGGTAAAGCAGTTGGGTAGGTTTAATTTATAGTGGCGAAGAAGAATCGCAATTTCGTGAAATTTTGTGCATAATGGTTAATTCTAAGTTTGATATAATTCTTCATACACTAGTGCATATTTTGCAACCTATGATCTAGAAGTAGTTGTATTATATATACGAAACTTTTGGATAACTTTTGGATCTGCCTGAAGCCTCTTTCATATAATAGGAATCAAAAGCTTTCGAAATCTTATTACTTTGAGGCGTTAAGCAAAATATTATTTGTTGTTGCCGTTTAAAGGTCTACAGAAACTTAATTAATTCATTGCTTCACATGGGAGCGAAGTACTTTACGGATGTAAACAAGCATGCGGAGAGCGTTGCGGTGGAGTGCTCGGTCGGTAATTATCCACTACTTCCACTTTTAGCCTCCCTGATCACTCCAGCGACTTCCAAAGGATCTACTAAAATCCCATACTTCGGAACGTAACCTCAATCAAAGTGGTGGTATCTATCCACATCGAAAGCTGGAAAGCAATAGTCTTGTCCTCGCTGACAGAGAGCTCAAGACTAATAATGTCGTGTATAGATGCCAGAGATATACTTTTTGATTTTGGTTTGGATGCCTGGGTACAGCGGAGTTGATGGAAACTGCCAGGTACCTACAGTTGTAGGCTTACTGATTAGTCCAGCGACATCCAAACGGAAGTGGCTAAGAAAAAGGTGGCAGTAATTTCATTTTTCCGGAACGTGACCTCATTCAGAGTGGTGTCTACGCACATCAAAAGCAGAAAAGCGATAAGCGTGTCCTAGCTGACGGTGAGCTCGATTGATTACATGTATACACTCCTTATCTCTGGCATCATTTATGAGTTTGTTTTGGATGCCTGGATACAGCGGAATTGATGAAAACTGCCAAGTTGATGAGTCTGCTAGGTCAGGCATATCAGTCTTACTAGCTTCAGCATGGAAATGGGTAGAAGCTCCGTTGGCTTCTTACGGTTCATTTATAGATTATTGGGTCTCAGGCCAGATAGTGTAGCGAAAAGTTCGCCCTCAGAAAAGTCTACGTTTCAGTGGTTATATGAGTTTTTACTGAACCTTCGCTAGATCAGGTATACAAAATAAAAGCTATAACATCTGTTCGAATTTTTAAGTTTTKTGCAAAGATCTTMYATTGTTAATACTTRRCAACACTGTCTTGATAYCCACACTAATGTCTCATAGCCTTAAATATAACAGGTTAGTTGTTGGTCTAATTATGTCTATAAATCTTGTCATATAAATCTTTCAAAAATGAATTAAAACTTGGAAAAATGATGAATGTAGATGTTTTGGTCTCTCAGAGCGAACTTTTTACTCGAATTTGAGTCCATCGACAGGAATAAAATAGTAGCCTGCTGAAAGAGCAGACCGCAGAAAATTCTGCTTTCTTATGCTTAAACATCTTCACAACAACTGACATATTTATAGAGTACGGACACTTTAGTGTTTTGGCTCTCAGTCCTTTTTCAGCTTAACAAAATGATAGCCCAGAATCAAGTAACAACCTTAAAAGTCTATTATATAATATTCTGACGACGCTTATTTGCAAGAATATCAGTTAAGTACTACTATTTAGCGGAAAAATTCGAGCTCACTCGTGTCATTAACGACTTCCAGTTCCCATCAAGCAAAACTAATCGATTCACCAGAACAAAGTTGCGCATTAAATGCCATTAAATTATCGGTTATTACGAATTCCGATGATAAAATTTTTCGCGCGACGAACGCGATTTTGACTTTTACTATTTGCCGTCGCTCAGACAAAAGTTTGGCATTTTCTTTTCACTTTAGTAATTTTTATAACCTCTGACGATGGCAATTTCATAAAACACCATTTAGAAGGAAGACGAAGGCATGCCGAAGAGCAAGAATGCCGATAGACAGTGCGAACTTTGTGAAAGTATAAATCAAAACTTTCAATTTCCAAGCAAACCAAAGGGCCAAAAATTGCAGCAAAACGCCGTTAGGATGCATTGCAAGGCACACGGGACGATAAACGCCGCAATGTCGAGTCGAAGTGCATTGGCACAGTGGCAGTCACATACAATGCTTGCTATTGATAACGGAGTGTACGAGGGTGGTTCGATAAGACAAAAACTAAGGAAGGTTAATAGACTTCATCGGAAAGGTTTTGTTGGTGGGTTGAAAAGGGAGGTGCAGAAGTATCAGAACACCCGGCGGCTGGACTTAGACTATCATTATGTCTATTGTGCTCCCTGGTTTAGCTAAATTAAGTCATCTCAGCAAATTGGTAGATTTGGTAAAATATCATTTTTCACACCAGCTGCCCTATGTCTCTTAATTTGGAACATTGAGAATGACCCGCCTCACCCGACTGAAGGCTAGTCATTCGCAAGTAATGTTCCAGCGTCTCATCTGCATTCCGCCGATTCCACTTTTCCAATATTTTGAAGTGATATCTTAAGGGTGGTGCCCCATAAAGACCCCTACAATATGATTAAGTATATCTGTGCTTAGAAGAAGAAGCTTTTTGGTCTATCCACCATCTGCATTACCGCAAAGTAACTTCGTAGTATGTCTCGTGTTGGTAGTGTTCCAAGATCTAAGGTGTTTCTCTAGGTCTACTGCATCAAGCAACTGTTGTAAGAGCTGCATGGTTTGGAACAGTCGTGTACTCGTCTGCCTTTTCGTTTCCTTTCATTCCCATATGGCTTGGCATTGGAAAAAAAATTGTCAGTAGATGATCAGGAGTGATAGCAGGAACAGTGGAGAATGCTACTGCCTTCCTTCCTTATCGAGCAAAATGTGTGAACAGTTGAGAACGTGGCAAAAATCAGCCATCTTTGTTAGTTTTCATTTGAACAATGTTGCCATTGCTCAATACGCATATATAGTTTTGTACACATCTATGTTTTTAATTAAAATTTTTTATAATATAACATATCAAAACTGAAAACAAACTATTAAAAATTTTAAATAATAGCATTCGACTCTGATTTTGAGTTATTTTAAGAAAATTTCAGACATATTGAACAGATTGAACTATAAAAGTTGATAATTACTACAGTAAATAGATATTGGCAACCCTGCGTTGTGAAAGAGCAATCAGCTGACACGTTTCTATGGCAAAAATCCAAATGCCGTGAATTCGCACGTCATTTTACGTCAAAGAGAGAAGGGAGTAGCGTTTTTCACTGCGCACTTACATTGCGCTCCCATAAGATGGGTGGTATCGGCTGACACGGGCCACGATTCTGCCTTCTCCACTGCTCCTGCTATGAGGCTTAACGTCAGTATTTAACTATTTGACAAAAAAAAAAACCCAAGCTCAGCTAAGTCTCCATAAAGTCTTTTCCAAAGGGTTTGAATCTCTGTCAGGCCTTCTCTCGGCCTAGTCATACCTATTCTACAGCTTTCTGTCCAGTTATTGAATTCAGTTCGAATGATGTGGGCTACGCGCTTGATCAGGACCTTTCCTGAGCTGAAAAATATTACACAATTCTTCGCCACTGTGTTATCGGACCACCTTCGTACCCTCATCGCGCTGGTGATTACATGCAGTGTGCACTGTGGCTGACTGCAGGGCATGCTGGGACACTTCGAGCAAATATCGTCGGCGAAAAGTTTTTGTGCGGCACGAATGCGTGCCTCTGAAAAATGAGAGATCATTGCCATTAAATTCTCAGCTCCATTGCGTACATGGCACATGCTCGTGGTACTACGCAGTTGTTTTTTTTTTCTGTAAAATTTTGGACGTTATTACTTGCTGCGCCCGAGGTCAAAATCTACTAGAAACTCTTTTTTAACTCACATTCCACTCCTTCCTTCCGCACTAACCTACCGCTTTTTGCTTTATCCTTTCATTGATTTCGCCAACAATTGACTCCCTGGTGAATGCTGCGACACAAAAGGACACAGCACGCGCAGCAGCAACATGAACATCGGAGGCACCACCGCCAACAACCAACAAGCGAGCGCAATCGGCGGTAATGATGAACTACCACCAGTTGGTTGCCGCTGTTCCACACGAACGACGCTAAGTGCCGGGACAATGCTGAGCTGCGGCGCTCGCTACGCGCCGTCGGTTGCCGCAGCAACAAAAGAGCAACGGAAACAAAAGCCGGGCAAGTTGATGCAACGAAGTAAGACGGAAGCGCGAAAGAATGTGCAGAGTATTAGCTGCAGGCATTGCATGCTCGGCTGCGGCAGTGCGTGCTGTGGCCAGGCAGGCAGCGTTGTGGCACAAGAGCGCGTTGGCTTGTTCTTCGAGTCGGTGCTGTTCTACGTGGGTTCCATATGCCAACAAGGTAAGTTTGTCGAAAAACTACTACTACAGTAGTACATAATGTTAGCGTTAAGGGCACGAGGAGCGAAGAGGGGCGCTTTGAAAACTAATATACGCAGGAACTTTGGCGAAACATACACATAGAGCAAGCTCTCGAGAAATTTTGGGTTGCACAAGTGAGTGGCAGTTACATGTAAGCTGTAGCAGTTGCGTGTCTGTGTTTCTGCGTTTGAGCTCTTAGTTTTATTGGCATGTTTGGTAGCATGTGTGGTATGCAACGCAATTTATGCGCTCACAAGTTTACTTTTCAGCTTTGCTTTCATAACTAAGCACACTACTTTCCCAGGGTGCGGCTCACGTCTCTCTCTCTCTCTCTATCTCTCTGTTTGTGTGCGCTACCTTTTCGGGTTGGAGGTTCTTGAGTTCAATTTCGTTTGTTTGGCTTTGTTACAAGACTTTCCCATTCTTGTAAACATAACTGAACAAATTGCTAGTGAATTTGTTGTGGCAAGACGTGCATCGGCTTGGAGAGCGCAAACAGTGCTTCTTCTTACAAATTTGTAAGAAATGCTTTTGAAGCGGAAAAATTGTGCTAAGTCAACACCGAGTAATGCTAGGAAAATATTGCATTTTTATTTAATTACCGTTATTATTTTATTATTTAATTAGGTCAGGCTCAGAGCGAGTTAGTTGTTTGCTGTGGCTCAGAATGGTGAAATGAAAGTGAAAGCTTTTCTGCCGTTAGTGAGCTTTTATTTAATAAGGAGAGACTGAAAATTATTAATATATTATTCTAATCTAATTGCATCAATTCTTTGAAACGTGGGTCCAAGTCTTGGTCTAAACTTTTTTTATTCTGCTATAAAAAGTTTTTTCTATTGGTGATTATCTGGATTGCTGCCGAAAACTGCTTATGTGACTTTGATTCCGAAGATGGGTACAGTTGCGTATAACTGTGCTTCTGTTAATACTGCTAAATGTGCAGGAGAGTTGAAATCTAAAGTGCAAGGTCGTGCTCTCTGAGTATTGATAGTCAGTTCTGCAAATAATAGATGTTCAGGTTTTGTAAGATATCGAAGACGCTGAAATTTCGGATCCCAAAAATAAGTAACCCTGTCCTTTAAAGGATGTAGCTACCTATCAGTTATTTTCACTATATATAACCCTTTATCTTATTATCAATGAAGTCTGCTGTGTTTAGCTTATGAGTTATGCTTTTGCAATTAATATTCAAATAATAATTTTCGAATAGAACTTTTTTGTGATAATAACGGTTTTTTCTTTGTACATTTGCCTTCAGTAAGGTTCGCCATTTCATTATTGAAAGATATACCAAAAACGTCTCGAAATTATTAAATTAAATTATAGTCGTCATAATCACCATCTAAGATCAACAATTGAGGGTCTGGTGGAAAAATTTGAATCCACAAGCACAGTARAAARTGTTGACGTGTCAGTGAGRCAAAGAAGTTCCGCAGTGTCGAKAATACTGCTGCCGCTAGCGCATCCGTTGAGGAAGACCCAAACTCCAGTCTCAGTGACTCTCACACGTCTTTCTGAAGCATAGATCATCACTGTGACGTCGCTGTGGCGAATTTAGTGAAAATATCTTGGCCTGTGTCCTTACAAGATCAAATTGACTCAAGAACTGAAACCGCTTGATCACCAGAATCCTAGTATGTTCGTGAATTAGGCTCAGTAACAACTTAAAAAGGATCCGGATTTTTATTAAAAAATCGTCTTGTGTGGGTCATTTCTGGCTGAATGGCTTCGGCAATAAGCAAAATATGTATTATAAGTCAGGCAGCAATCCACGCGTACTCCATGGGTCACCATTGCATCCCAAAAAAATTACGGCTTATGAGCCGACGGCGTCATTGGGCCGCACTTCTTCCGTGATGATCAAGATCGGCACGTTACTGTGAATGAGAATCGCTACCGCCTAATTATAACCGAATATTTTTTTCCCGAACGGACGATATGTACTTGGACATATCGGTCGTTCCAACAGGATGTTGTCAATAGCCACACAGCGAATGTTACAATCGACTTACTACATCAAGTATATGTCATTTATATGTATCTATGTCAACAAGACAGCGATGTTAGATGAACTTCGATTATCGAACCAGAAATTGCAGCATTTTCGGGCGATTTATGCTTGAAAACCGTCGAAAATTGGATTCAGCGTCTGGAATTTAGCAAGCGTTCCCACGGTGGTCATGGAAAAGAAATTGAGTTCCATACAGAATGACACGAAATGTACTTTTACAGGAATAAAGAATTTCATTGATATCCCAAATCGCTTTGTAGCACTCTTATTGAAAATCCGTTATATTGGCTAAGAGCTCTACCAAAAATCCGTCGTTTGCTTGGCGTCTAGAAATTTGTAGTATAGAAATTTGTAGTATTCTATATTTGTTGAAAAAGATTAAAGGCCTTATTTGTTCTCATTGAATGGAGAAACATCAGGATTATGGATCTAGACATCAAATTTGGATGTACGTTCTCGTATCCTTTAAGATGAAATATGTATAATATTTAACAGTTACAATAAACGAATAGCGTTAAGTTTGTGTGTAATTAAACATAGTGACGTATCCATAAAAGTTTATCTGAACTTTTGATAGAACCCAGTGCATTTCTTCTTCGCTCTCATGAATGCTGATCGAGTCAACTTCTCTGGAAGCAACATATACTTATTTGCTCATTTAGCTTGCAAACCCAAGCAACCACACCCTCCGCCATAATGAGTGGAGAAATTTAAACTGATTACCTTTTCGTTGCCATTTCTTCTCCTTCTCCTTCTCCTTAAACATAAACTACCATCGATTTTCACGTCATGACACGTTTTGTAGAAATCTATCCAACAACAAAACGCATTAAATTGCAACAATCAATGCAATTGGGCAACAGCTAATGGGTTCTGTTTCTGCTGCTGAGTGGTTGAGAAAATAGCAAAGTCATTACCGTTGTTAGCGTCTGCCGCTTGCGTTCGGACAAGATTGTGTAGAAACACTAAGTACTGAACTTCAAGGTGGAAGATTTTATATATTACAAGGCGAGTACTGTTTGAAACTTGATTGTATTGGCGGAGCAAGAAATTAAGAAATGGGAGGTGTACAATTCGAAAACTTCGAAGTATTGTGGATAAATAAATGAGCTCGTTAGAATACACAACGGTGGGTGGAGATCGTAATGTTGCTAATTACTTCATTCGCATTTTACGAGTAAACATACGAGTACCATACATATCTGTGAATCGTAGGATTACAATGTTTCGATGATTTGGGGATATGTGCTTTGATGGTTAAATTTTAGGATTATATGTATGAACTTCCGATAAGTTAAATGGTACCACTATTTTTTTTTTAATATATTTTTGGGAATGTCAGAATAGTACGAATGTTGAAAATATCGTTCACTTCGATGTTCACGAGATGCAAGAGTGTGAGTTCAGCTGCATGTTGCATAGAGAAATCAGATCTAGCATAATTCCATTATAATTGGATCAGAAGTGAGCTTTTCTAGATCTGAGGTCTTGTGGGAATGAACATAAAACTTAATATTTGCTAGCAAGGACTTCCTCCGATTCTCGAAGCATAGCTGAAAGCAAGTGATGTTGTTGTGCGGAGAAGTCTACGAAGCATAATTTCATATTATCAATGATATCAATATTGCTCTTAACTTCTTCGACGAGAACTTAGCAGCTTTAAGACTAAAAATCAGTATATTGATAGGAAAATAGCAATTTTTACTTCAACTTGGTTACCGAGTCCACTCTTCAGCATGTGTATATATTAGGGTGATTCAAAAAACATTTTTTTTTCGTTTGGTGCTCTGAAAAATGCGTTTCTAGACATCTCTAAGGAAGCCTCTCCAAGAATGAGTTCYTATTTGTAACGGGAAGGTCCTCCTACTTACAATTTTCTATTTATGCTTATTATCATATAGAAAGTTTTATATCTCGCTTCCAGCTACTTGAAAAAATATCTTGTTCCTTAGATTTTGTAGGAAATTGATTGCTCTAAAAAAAGGTCTGTATGGTTTTTTCATAAACCCAACCGTTTAAAAGATATTCACAGTTAAAGTTTGATTATTTTTGGGAAAATTTTTTATTTCCTATGAATTTTATAACTCAATGAAATAAAATCATTATGAATGATGATAATAATCAACAAAAAAAGATTTTCCTGAGATCTTACTTTAAAAACTAGTTTCATTTCCATATACTTTCTATTAATGACAAACGAAAATACACTGTCCTCATCTTGTCCGCCGCCTGCACACTATGTAATTCTACTTTATTTAGTCTCTTTACTCTAGTCTAGCCTTGTAAGATTAATTTCGACAGCATTTTGGTGTGTGTATGCTGTATGAGCATGTGTGTCTCCCATTTGTTCCGACAAATTTTATTTCGTTTACTATTAGTCTTCATTTCTTCAATGAAAACTCATTCGTATCGACTGCTTGCTGCCGTCTCTCATTAGGTCTGACATTTTCTACAAGTTTCTTTTCGGGTCGTTGCATCGTTATTACCAGTCTRCTCTTCGCCTTTGCCATCTATCAATTCTATTCGGCCAGCATTGTGGGTACACTATTGATGGAGAAGCCGAAAACGATACGAACATTGCGTGATTTAATACACAGTTCGCTGGCAGTCGGTGTGGAGGATATAGCATATAAYCGTGACTACTTTTTGGTAAGTGATTGGAAGTATTGAATATGATATTTGGGGTGAGATAAATTTTATATAACAATTTAAAGCAATATTTATTGCCAAGAATAGRTTATGCCTRYRTTAAGTTTGTCACGAAGTTTGTAACACACCGCAAGAAAGTAGGAGATTATATGAAATATTTGTATAAATGATCAGCATGATGAGTTGAGTCGATTTGGACATCTCC
>NW_017534409.1:16323-18212 GCF_001853355.1 Bactrocera latifrons
TTTTTTTAATAAAAAAAAACAATAATTTTTGTTTGAATTCTTCCTTTTCACAGCGCACTAAGGACCCAATCGCCATTGAGTTATATGCCAAGAAAGTAACTAGCGTGCCGACSKATAGTGATAYGCCCTCYGAAACGACAGCTGACAATGSCACCGCCTTAGCCACGCTCCAACCGAATGTTGAGCTCACCGAAGCGGAGAAGGCCAAGGCTTACAGAGACATCCTACACAGCCATGAGACCGGTGCGCATGCCAAGACAAACGAGGCGTCCAACTGGTATGATCCGGCGTATGGTGTCAAAAGGATACGCAGAGGCAGTGAGTATGCTAGAGCAACGTTTTTTTCTTAATTGATGGCCAACTCGGTTTCATTGAGCATTACCTACTATGCAGCGCCTACAATTTTCAGCAATTAAATGCGCATAATTTTCAGCATTCTAAATATTCAGCACACATGAGCGGCTAAGTAACCRCAGCACTTGGCTTTTATGTTTTATATATTCATGCTACATGATACTCTACTTTCTTTGTTGCAAGCGCACCTACGCATATACATATGTGCGTACCGACTGTGTACTGTGCTATCCCATGTGTGTGCTATCTATTTACGCTTCGGAATTTAGCTAGCGGCCATTTAAACTACAATTGCTAACCAGCATTAGTGCAGCATTAGTCGTGTTGTTGCTTTTGTAGTTGTTACTCTTGTCGACTGTGTTGTAACCGAAACGGGAGACCGGAGACCACAAACCGAAAAATTCAAGAATAATTTCTAACGCTTTGCTGCTTTCTCCACACGCCCTACTTTCACCCGACTTATTCATATACGCATTTGTGCTATTGTTGTTGYTGGATTTTGAGCGCTTACATGATCTTTTGTGTTGGCAACGCACACCAACACACTGCGCTCATGTTGCAAATGTGGGTGTGTGTGTGCGTGTTTGTGGGTGTTCTCGCTAAGAGTGCGTGCGTGCGCTTGCTTCGGTTGGACCATAGCTTTGCGGTTTTGTATTTCCATTCCTTTCAGTTATACTGCAGCTACTAGATACCCATTTTTCGTTGCGGTTGGCAAGGGGTGAGAAAGAAGGTTCTAAAGATGAATTAGCCTTGTTTAACTGTTCTTTTTTTTTTTTAATTTTGCAGGGAAGCGAATTTTCAGCTTACAATTGCGTGAAAAGTTTCACTTCTCTTTAAGAAAGAATCATGTAGACCAGTCCTTTGAGTTTTCTTCCGCCCTCTTACATTCTGATCGCTAATATTAAATATCCTTTAAATGCTGCTCCAATTTTTAAAATACTTTAGGCTCAATTCGAAGCTTACTGGATCGTTTGCAAGCGCTGCCCAAATTTTTATACGCTGAACAGGGTATATTAAGTTTGTCACGCAGTTTGTAACACCCAGAAGGAAGAGTAGGAGACCCTATAAAGTATATATATAAATGATCAGCATGTCGGGCTGAGTCGATTTAGCCATGTCCGTCTGTCTGTCTGTATATATACGAGCTAGTCTCTCAGTTTTTAAGATATCGCTTTGAAATTTTGCAGACGTTATTTTCTCTTCAAGAAGCTGCTCATTTGTCGGAACTGCCGATATCGGACCACTGTATCATGTAGCTGCCATACAAACTAAATAATCGGAATCAATTTCTTGTATGGAAAAATTTACATTTGACAAGATATAGTATTCACGAAATTTGGTATAGATTATTTTATAAGCCAACTATGTAATCTCCGAAGAAATTGTTCAGATCGGTTAACTATAGCATATAGCTGCCATAGAAACTGAATGATCGCAATCAAATGCTTGCATGGGAAACTTCTTCACTTCACAATATATCTTCACGAAATATGGTATGAGTTATTATTTATAGGAATAATGTAATCTCCGAGGAA
>NW_017534409.1:18557-26434 GCF_001853355.1 Bactrocera latifrons
CGTTTTTTCTTGTTAAAATAATATTATCATAAAATAAAATTATAAATACGCTAAAATTTAAATTATGCTATTGCGAGTTTTCGTCGTAAAGTGGAAAATGTATCTTAAAGCCTAAATCCTATCATATCTGAACTTATTATCGAAATTTTAATACCTAATATATACCCCATATATGTATATACCGGTTATATKGCGAGTGGGAGGGGCTATCATCCGATTTTACACTTTTTTATACTGTCTGTAGGAGTGCTAATTGTCTTGAGTGGATTTGGTTWTTATATCTTCAGCTTCTTATCAGATATGTACATTAAACTTAATAGAGGATGATGCCACGCCCACCAAAACAATACGTTATACTTAATATTAGCTTTTCATATTATTGTGGAGCTAAGTTATTGCACATTATACACATGTTTAGTGGCATTGTGTGGACGTGACAATGGTGTGATCCCGCTCAGCCAATACCAACAACTCCCGTTGGGTACCAAGGATCAATTTGCACCCAAGTTATCACTTGCAAAGACTGAATGACAAAGTCAATTTATTCTTCAAATCTATGACATCTGCCTCAAAGTAATTTCCTTAGGCTATAATACACGTGTGCTAACACACCAACTTAAAAAAAAAAAAAAGAAATTTCAATTAATGGCTCTTCGCTTTCAACTTTTTTTTTGTCAAGAAGTATATATGTAGATGCTATTGGTGTGTTTTTCAAACCTGTACTGTGAATGACAGGTTGGTTCGAAATAATTTAGCCATAAAAACTTTTTGCGAACGAGTTCGCAGAAATCTCTTTGGAAACGTGTAAATTATGTCAAGGGAAATGGTTGCATCGACCAGAACAATGACAAGACCTATTCGAGATGATTTGCACATAAAAGACTACCCCTTTTTCAGTGGCACTCTATCAATGATCAATAGAAATTTGAAGTTTAAAAAAATGTTTGGTTCCGAGCAGCGCCAAATCAATATTAATAAAAGCTGTGTCACACAAGGTTATGAAATGTGAGTCGAAAAAATGTTAGAATAGTGGCAGAACTTGATATACTATAATACAATATTTGCTGATCTCATCAGTGGAGGAGCGCTAGTTTTTTTTTTTTTTTGAGATTTAATTAATTCATTTTAAACCATTCTGGTAACTCTGTTGAGCGTACTCGCCTCTATTGCCTTATATACAACTCTCGAGATAATTAAATTAAACTTACATACACACAAGCATAAATACGTGTGTTACCATACCGACTGTACATTTTGTGCACACACACATTTACGTACAAACAAAAATATATGAAAACATTTGTAAATATGTATGTATTACATGCTTGCTAGATTATTTCAATGCAACGCAAGTGTTCATTGGCTTTATGCAGGGCAAAAGAAGAGCAGCACAGCAAGGATCTAAGTAGCTGCTAGCTTGCCTTCAGCAAAGTTCTTTAAATTTTCTATTTTCACTAAGCTTCTATTTCGGTATGCCAAGGGGAATTTATCGCATATACATACATACATATATACAAATTTTGGCTTAATTTTTCCGCATGCTAATTCGGTTTTCTGCTAGGAGCCAAGGCATGCTGCAAGTGCTATTTGGTGCATATCTGTATAGATGTGTGTCTATTTGGTTGCGTTGCAGTGRCAGCGAGTAAGTGCAGTAAGCTTGCGATGGTACTTTTCTATTAGTTATCTGCTGTGAACATGAAGCAATCGTAGWCGCAGATATATRCATACATGCTTGTATATTTGYATGTATGTATGTGTGTAGTTCATAGAATTAACACATTTGCAGTCTTGTCTATATATATATATGTGCTCATTTGTTATATTTGGTTCATTGAAACCGCATACTTGCACCACAATGCAAATGTATTAGATACCGAATTTGGTTTACCCTTGGGTTGCCGCCATTCTTTGAGTGTTTTATACCCAGCATGCTGTTAGAGAGTACCAAGGTACTGACTAATTCTTAAAAATAAGCAAGTATGTATTATAAAGCAAATTAATGGAATTGTTTAAACCTTTAAATATTCAGTAGTTTACCACATTGCTGGCCTGAATGTCCATTTTTATTYTAGAAGACGATCAGACCGCCTTCGATATCAGTTTTCACTATTAGCTTTGTTTGAATTTTTAGTTGAGGAAACCTAAAAACCCTTTTTTGGACACTTTTATGTATTTATTGAAGTATGAAATACTATATAATTCCTTATTTTCTTTTTTTGGCAACAAAATCCTATTACTGCTTTCAGTTCTTCTTAAAGCCGTCATTAAAATGGATTTTAACACGCCGCAGTTTTCGAGATATTGCGCTGAAATTTTGCATACATCATTTTCTTCTCAAGATACCACTAATTTATCGGAATTGCCATTATCGAACCACTATAGCACATATCTGCCATACAAACTGAACGATAGGAATTAAGTCTTTGTATGAAAATCTTTTGTATTTGGCGAGATATCTTAACGAAATATGGTATAGATAATTTTCTAAGACAACGCTATAATATATGAATAAATTTTTCAGATCGGGTTACTATATATTATAGCTGCCATACAAACTGACCTATCAAAATGAAGTACTTGTATGCAAAACTTTTTTATTTCACAAAATATGTTCAAGAAATTTCACAGTTTTTATTGCTCAAGCTAATGCTATATGCTCTGCACAGATTATTCAGATMGAATCCAGATCAAATATAGCTGTCATACAAGCTGCCTTTATAGTTAGTACTCTTAAACATATGCTGGGATTAACATAAYTTAGCATACATATATTTACATTTCTATAATGATTATATTAATTTTTGTTTGCTATTTTTTATGATACATAGAAATCTACTAGTAACTTTGGGATTAAATGCACTAAAACGAGCAAAATAAAAACGAAAGTTTGCTTGCTTGTATGCCGCCAGTTTCAGTATGTACATTGGATGTATGCATAGGGGCGGGTGTATGTGTGCTAAATTATTGCGAGTGAAATGTGAGGCGTGCAAAAGAGAATGAATCTAATATTCCTTTGTAATTATTGTAACACACACCAGACATTGCGGTTTGCTAGATAATTGCTAAAGTAAATATGCAAAGCACACATGCAAGCACACCCACCAACACATGCACATATTCATCACACACWTACTCAAGTATACATATCATGTTGCTTTAGGTTTTTAAATATAGTACGTGGACTCTGCTCTACASTTCCACTCTCTCTACTTTGCATGCACACGTTACTCATCCGCCCTGTTGCGCTKCACTGCGCTATGGCCGCAAGGGACGTGTGCATTTCGAAGTGCTGTTATTAACTTTTATTATTATTTTAGTCAAATTAGCAAGCCTTTTGCACACAAAATTTATCAAATTCATAGCGGGTGTTTTATTTGCTCTCAATTTTTCTGCATTTTCTCTGCTATTTTGTTTGTCAGTTTTGATTTCATTTCATTTGGATGGCATATTTATTTTGAATAATTATTAATATGCGTTGCTTTTTTCCTCAAATTTTTCTCAAATTAATATTCGTGTTTTTTATCAGCATTCTTGTTTTTTTAGAATTCGCTTTCCATGTTGATGTGGCAACGGCGTATAAAATCATCGCCGACACATTTAGCGAGAAGGAAATTTGCGAACTAACGGAAATACAATTGTTTCCGCCGCAAAAAATGGTCAGCATCGTGCAAAAGGGTTCACCTTTGCGCAAAGTTATTACATATGGGTAAGTGAGCGTTTTTTCAAGTGTATATGTTAACAGGATTTATGCTCGAATGACTCTGTATGTCTGCTGTGTGCGCGATATTATTTTTCATATAATTTTGGAAATGATTTGCATATTTTTGTTTTTCTGTGTTTTTAGATTGTTTGAGAAATGTTTGAAATCATTAAAATCATATGAAATAATTGATTTTWTTYTTATTTTTTGTGTTCCAATTATTTATTAAGSCTGGGATAGTTCAACGATAAATTCKATGGTATCAAACTATAAAATGTTTGAAATTTTTTGTGAGAAGATTTTGTCTTCAGAATTTCGTTAATATTATTATATTTTAGTGTCAAGTTGCAGGTGCACCGATGTGTTCCATACTAAAAGTAGTGGAGTAAAGAAGCCATATGTTATATTGTCTTGATCTAGAAAATATTTTCAAAAATTATAGTATTATATTATATTACATTATCGCAAAAATGGGCTTCTTGGTTAACTATTGTARGACGCYTCATTGACTATGTGGGATGAATGCACCATGAACAAAAAAGCACATATAGAGGCCGTGAACAGAACATTAAAAGACTGTAGAAACTTCTTTGCTTTTATGGATGGGATAATTTTTATATTTCCTGGAGATTTATGACAGACTCTTCCAGTGATTAACGGGGGTACGCTAGCAGATGTCATCAAAGCATACTTAATATCGTCGCCGTACGGACTTCGATTGAAAATATAAAATTATGAAWGAATATGAGAGCTCATCTTCATGGAATCACTGATGGTGATTTTCYACAGCAACTGCTGAAACTTGAGGAAGGAATTGTCCTCGCTACAAATTTAAGGAGTAAATGTATTTATGTATTGTTCTGGATGAGCGTCTAAGCCAAATAGTACATATCTTAGACATTTTAATAGAAGCAGTACTATACATACATATCTACTATATACCCTGACATCGAGAATTTCCACGAAAGGGAATTTTATTGGTTGGGTTCGAGAGAAATAGTGTTACCCAGGAATGATAGTGTTAACGAAATAAACGATTTATTTATTCAAAAAGTTCAAAAAGTTCAAAAAAAAAAAAAAAAAAAAATACACATCGAGAGACAACGTGACTAATATCGAAGATGTAGTCCATAATCCCCAGAAGTTTTTCAATTTATTAAACCCTTCTACCACCACATGAACTGGCTTTAAACATTGGAATTCCAATTTTGCTTTTGAGRAATTTAAGTCCTCCAAGCATGTGCAACGGGACGACGCTGATTATTAAGGAATTTAATCATAAATTAAGTGTAGAAACCATTATCAGCGGCCCAGCAGTTGGTCAACTAGCTCATATATTGGGAATTTCTAGCTTTTGAAATGATTCTTTAATACCCGGGCTCCTAGTATTACTATAATAGCTTTTGCTTAGAGGTGGAAGCTGTTTGGTCATCACACCATCCCACTACCCCAAAGTAACCTTGTACTATGATCATACTAGTTTCCAAAATACCTGATGTGTTTTTCTAGAGTCCATTGATTTAAAGAATTCAGCGAAATGGTCTAGGGCAGCTTTCGGGAATTGTGTTCTGAAAAACCTTCTATGACGATATGACTGGCTACCCAGGTGCTATTAGTCGAATTACCTAACGAAAGTTTAGTTATTGGCTGTTTGCATATCCTAACACAGTAAGTTCCGCTTGGTTGTCAACTAGAAATTATAGACTTGCTGATTAGAGCATATGCCTTCTGTTAAACTAATAATTTATGTGTGAATAACTGAGTTGAAGTCAGTTAGTTTGAAGATACTTTCGAGTACGGTTATTATAGAAGTAGTCTGCTATTTTCGTATTTCCTGCTATGATCGTCGGTGAATATGTAAATTTCGGAAATTGCAACTGTTGCTCACATTTATCAATATTCGTATTTCGTATTTCCTGCTATGATCGTCGGTGAATATGTAAATTTCGGAAATTGCAACTGTTGCTCACATTTATCAATAGTCATATTGATGGCTAGGCTGTTGAGTAGGTTATCACTCTAATCCACAAGATTTATCATATTTTCGCTATATTAAAGTGACACTTGTTAACATCGTTACCAAAGCAGTGTGAAGTTAATTTTCGGTCAGAACGTGATATAAAGGCATTTATCGAAAGTATGGGTCCTAAAACATATGCTTTCTAAAGTTCTTTGTTTTGAGATGCTTTGAACAAAGTATGTATGTATATCTCTATATATATATATATTACCACGATTTTCACATAAATATTGCTTGAGTATTCTTTTAGTATCTCAACTCAAATCAATTCAAATTTATTCTCATGAAACGAACCTCTTTGTGCAGCACTTTTCTTATCAACTCCCGGAAGTATGCTACATTTTCATACTTTTATTCTACTGCAAGTTGTTGGACATTGAATTTACATAGCTTAAGTTTTCCCCGAACAGCATACATTTGCTCGCTTCACCAGTTCCCTTTAACATTTCCTTTTTGCCATCTACTTCTACCAACTAAGTGTAGACATTTTTTCTGAARCAAGAAAGTACACACTTCTGCGTTGTAATGTCCAAAGAAACAATAAAATTGAGTTAAAAGTTAAAAGTGCTGCGGTCATGGCACATCGTTTCAAAAGCAAAACACACACACACACACATATATATATATACATGCACAACACGCACTTGCAAGCAGTTTGTCTCTTTCAAAAGTATTTGCTGTCAGACCACTGATAGCAATAAACAGCACACCGATGACTGCAAGCCATGCACCAAATATGCAACTTGTTGTGACGCAYAAAGCAACAACAACACCACCAACAAGCACAGCAACAACAGCAGAATAATTGCGAAAATTATGAGGAGACAATATTGTGTGTGTTGGCAACCCTATGTGCTGCTTTGAAATATGTCCGCCAAGCCAGGCGAGGTGCAGTTTGCAATAAATAAGAAAAATGTGCTGAACTTTGTAGAAAGTAAAGAGAGAGAATGGTCAACAGGTAAACGCAAAATGCTCGGTGGCGCTTGTTCCGAGTGTGTGTGTATAAAATGGTGTGAGTGTATGGCAGTTGTGGATGGTGTGGTTGCAAGTATGCGCAGCTACTAAGTGCTGCATTTGCTAATATATGCATATGTATTTATTTATTCGCATTTTATGCAGCAGCCCAGTCATATCTGCGTGGCATACTTCTAGGGGCTTATAACTCTTCATAGCGATGTCAAGTCACGGCAAAGCGCTGGAAGGCTAAATTTAGTTTTCGAACTTTAAGGGCTTGAGGCAGCCACAYATTTTATAAATAAGCACAATTCTGAATATAATTTCACCATTTTTATGAAATATGTATAGTTTATTTTTTCATCTAACTCTCCATGCTTATCTGTTCTCAATGAAATTATTGCTTTGTAGCAGAAATTAAATATGTCAGTGGCTCCAAGCTAACCTCAATATGATTGCTGCACATTCTATCTTATTGAAATACGAAATTTGAGTGCTTGGTTATCGAGATTCATGTTTTAGTTTCCGAAACTCAGGTCAAAACTATTTTCTTTTATTTCTCTAAGCAGTCAAGTGTTTATTACCGGTTAAAATCTCTCATATGTCCTGCCACAAATCCTCAGAAATTTGTTTGTAGTTTCTAACACTACAAAATTTAGGGAATTGCTGTCGGTTTGGGTGTGTGTGTGTGTGTGTGATAAGATTTATTACATTCGCTCATTGAAAAACTGGATAATTGTTCTGTACGAGTGGGATACATGCACATGTGTTAGCTATACGTGATGCTATAGTACATATCGTCACCTGAAATGCAAAATAACGTATCATCAAAAAATTCGAAATCGAGTGTCTTTTTGATTACGCTTCACTACTTCAAATTACATACATAATCTTACATATGTTCAGCATTTTCAGGTTCTGCATTCAGCTATACACCAGTTTTAACAAATATTAAAATTTTTTTTCACTCATATTCCATTTTATTTCGTGTTTCATTCACGCCACTGTAAATTTTCGAAAATGTTGTTACGTTATTTTCCATTTCAATTGACGATATGTATATACATATATGCATTGGTGCTTATATATTTTTATTTGTATGAAGGCAGTTTTATGGAAGACATGTCATGTGCTTGACAAGGGAATGCAAGCGAATTAATACGTTGCGAGGATGGAATATGAGGAGCATTTTAGTAAACTTAC
>NW_017534409.1:27135-36009 GCF_001853355.1 Bactrocera latifrons
GTTTATTCGAACAGATTTTCGAAAAAACAAATGTCATACAAGGTTTTACTCTGATCATATTTTCAATTTTCTTAAACCACAATTTATAACATTAAGAATTTAAAATGTAACTTTATGACAAGAATCTAAGTAACGTTAAGTCAAGTTTGTGTTAAGTTTAGGCTAATTTGAGTTACGCTAAAATTTCGTTTAGTCACGACTTAAGTTAAATTACGTTCAGTTACGCTAAGTTAAGTTGGGTTGAGTTACGTTAAGTTTAAGTTAATTACATTACGTTTAAGTTAAGTTTAAGTTTCCCTAAGTAAAGTTTAAATTACGCTTAACTAAGTTGCATTAAGTTATATGAAGTTTAAGTTAGGTTATGTTACGATTGAGTTAAGTTTCGGTTAAGTTTAAGTTGCCTCAAGATTAAATAACGTTCAATTTAATTAGAGTTAAGTTACTATATATTGAAGTTAAGTTATGTTACGGCTAAGTTAAGTTTCGAGATAGTTCAAGTTAAGTTTGAGTTGCCCTAAGTTGTAACTTTATTTTAGGTTAATTTCAAATTGAGCGTTAGTTAAGTTCAAGTTCCCTTAAGTGCAAATTATGTTAAGTTAAGTTTAGGTTAGCTTAAGTTACGATAAGTCCATGCAAGGTACTACAGTTTTTATTGCCATAACAATTGTAGGTTCTTAGTTGAAAGCAATTTTCAATCCATTTTAGTTTCCAATATGGCAATATTTAGTGTACATAATAGTCATAAGTCTACATACTTAAATGTTTGAGTAAAGAATCTACAGACACAATATATTCATATGCAGTTGTCACATATGGCAGCAGGCCGGAGTGAAATTAGTATGAGTGAGCAAGTAATACGAGTATCATACCTGCCTGTGAATTCCCCAATGAAATATGAATCTGAATGAAAATTAATGCATGTTTGATTGTTGTAAGCATATGCAATACACAACACACGCACACCACGCAGTTCGGCGTTAGAAATGCGAGCAGCTGTGCAACATGATGTTTGAAATTTAGGTGAGCACATATGCGCCATTTGGGCTGATTGTAGTGGGAGTTGCGTGTCGAAAAAGTGAAAAAAAACCGTATAACTTTGTGTATACTGAAAAAGTTTATTGCAATATGTTTAATAACTTTTTTTGTTATTAAAATTGAATTTATAATTTTTTTTTAAATTGTATTTTGTTTTTTGTCAAGGTTGCGGCGTGTTACCGAATCTGGTCTAATGGATTACCAGCGCAAAGTKTGGCACTCACCGAAACCGCGGTGTGTTAAACAAATACATACGGACGATTTGAAGGTGAGTCAAATTGGAGAGGTGATAGATAAATCAAGTTGAATAAATAGAAAGTTGGGATCGGTAAGCATTTGACAAATTGCAAAGAAATTATAAAGAAATGTTGGCATGTTGGGTCTCGGACGTCGTACCATGAGAATTTTTCCTTCAAACCACATCAGTCCCTTAACGAATTCCAAACATGCTGCTTGGCCACGGTTAACCTCGTTCACTTGACAGAAAAACCTTAGAGGTATAGGTTTGTTAGCAGGTTCCTACTAATACCCAGAAGACCAGAGATAACTGATTCCAAATTCTCGAGACAGCGTACATGTAAATCCAATTACTGTCTTTAGTGGCTGAAAATTTGGTAGACTTAAGGAACGAATTCGTCCCCGGAATAAAGATGTATAGAGTTATTGCATATGTGGTGCTAAACTTYTGTATGTGACACCCTGTATGTGCCTAAATTGAAATTGATACTTTTCACTAAAAGAGTAAAAAAAAATCGCTTTTGGTTACTATAAACGTTCTTACTTAGACGACATATTTGAATATAAGCGCAAAATTATGCTACTAAATATTTTCCATATTCCCTACTCATAATATTTCTACTCGTTTTACTTCTTTCATATGTGCGCACACACACACACACACACACAAACGTGTGCAGGTCGACTTGCAAACCTTCGCATCAGCACTTTTGGTTCTTATCTTCGGCTGTGCAGTTAGTTTACTGGCACTCAGCATTGAGATTATACAACATAAATTATGGCAACGCTACCGAACGCTGGAGGAGGACAACGACGAGACTGCGGTGCAGAATTGAGGCTGCGGAGTTGTGGCCACTGCTAGCTGCCAGCCTGTCTGCCCCAACAGTGACAACCCACACGAGTGATACTTTGCGGCGCCGCACACGCTCMAAGTACACTACCTGAGCCAATGACACTTAAACGAGATACTAAACGCCAGCACACGGCTTACACGGCGTTGGAAGACACAGCTAAACATTTTCACACCACAGACATTTGCATAGCGCACAACTGGCGCTCGACTGGGCGTATGTGCTGTGTGCAACATTATCTGAGCGACAGTCRGCGTTGCTGCTGCAACATGTCAGTGGTGTAGGTTGTCACGTTGCTGTGTTCATATTAACCACACRCACATACACACCTGTATGCACTCGTACCTGGTTCTAAACGGTTACCTCGACAGCTGTTGCACACATTCACACACACGCCTACACGTTAGTTAATGCATTTACAGCGTCACCGACACCGGCACTGCTACTGACACTAATGCATGCACCGGCTTTGGCAGCTACACCGGTAGCACCGGCGCCGACACTGACTGAGTTACCGTCACGGCCGCTGACATTGACGTGTTGGACACTGAGACAATATGGTTAATTGCATATTTTTAGCCGCATAAAATGTTCATGCACAACAGCAGCTAACGGTAATTCAATCTGCATGGCGTATTAAATTTTCTAGCTCTTAATAAGCCGGCTCATATTTTGAGCGGAAAATGAATAAATTTGTTACTTGTGTTGAATTTCGAAAAWAATTTGCATTTAATTTTTGACTTGTTGGAAGCCAGATTATCTGGAAAAAGGTAAGGCTAAATATAGTAAAATACTAGTCAACATATATTATAATGTTATTTTGCTCGTGAATAACGGGATCAACTACACTTAGTTGTTTCATATAAATAAGCCTTAAGTCGAATTAAGGTTACTTAATAAGGAAAAATATCTTTTATGAATTATTTAAAAATATCTACGAAGCTTTGGACAATAACAGGTCAGTTGAAAAATCCCCGACCTAATTCTTAGCTGGCGCTACTACTATTAATTTGACAGCTGTCATATCCATAGTTTGTAAATTATAACGCGTGATCCAAGTGTTTATACTTTTTTCAAAAGCCTTTTTTTGACCGATCAGTGAGTCGTGTCGAGCTGTCATGATATTTTTGTTCAGTATTGTTTGGCTTTCTTTCATGGAATGATTTACGCCTGAACAACGTTTACAAATCGTTCAACTTATGTGAAGCTTTTCGTAYGCTTCGCTCAACTTATAGTCAACATAAGCGATGTACGGAGCGTACCATTCGCAACAACATCACCCATATCAAGACCCAACATTCATTATKGCATAATTTTCGACCGAATAGATTACGTTCAGCACACAGGCAATACTATATAGCAGTCGAAGGAGAGAGTGTYCGTGCGAGAACTAATGACGCTCGACCCCCCAAGCGACATTGCCTCGCACTATGAGCTCTTGAAAACTTCCAAGGCGGTACGACCAGAACTTTGAACATTTTGAACATTTCTGGCTCAATAAAGAAAAGAAAAAATACCGCATTTGCGACAACGAGCAACCTGAAGTGATTCAAGAGCAGTTATTTCAAAAAACAATGGTTTGATGTGATTTGTCGGCCGGTGGAATCATCGGTCCTTATTTCAACAAAAATTACACTTTCGAGAACGTATCCGTTAATGGCGAMCGTTATCGCGCCATGATAATAGGCTATTTGAACCTGCGATTCAAACTCGTGATCTCAGGGACATTTGTTTTCAATAAGACTACACACATCATCAATAAATGAATTTATTGAGARAACACTTCGGTGAGCAGATAATTTCACGTTTTGAGCTGGTCGATTTGGCAACCATGATCGTATGTTATTACGTCGTTAGACCTTTACCTGTGGAGATATGTGAGCCTCCTCCGTCTATGCGGACAATTTCGCTTCAATTGAAGTCTTGGAGCAAAGCATCATGCGAGCGATGCACTAGATACTAGTCGAAAGCCTCGAACGAGTCTTCGAAAATTGGATTCAACGGATGGACCGCAACYCATTTCTTCAGATTTAATCCCCCGYYACTATTTCCTGTTCTCAGATCGAAAAAAAAATTCTCGCTGGTAAGACATTTTAATTGAATGAAGAGGYTATCGACGAAGCTGAGACCTATTKCGAAGCAAAGAACAAATCGTWCTACAAAAATGGTATCGAAAATKGGAGGGTCACTATAATCAGTGTATGACCATTGAAGGTAACTTTTAGGGTGACTGAAGCAAGGCCTTTCAATTGACCTGTCAATTTGATTTGATCGATTAGTTGGTACCATACTTATATGCTATAGTGTTCCGTTATTTACGTTGCGATAAAGAAGCAATTTCATAMGGTGCCGTTGAAAAATTTTCAGATCGATATCAAAAAAATTCTACAATTAGTTAACGTATAACATAAAAATAAACGCACAGGCAGATGGTCACTCATAGCCAAATCGACTGTGCTAGTCACGCTAATCATTTATATCATTACTTYACAGGGTCTATGATATTTTTTCATAGATACCTATTACAAACTTCGTGGCGAACTTAGTAAACCCTGTTCAGTATTCTTAAGAGACATATGTGCGTGTGGTTTAAAAAAGTAGAACCACTTTAAATATCAAATACCCTTTACCCTACCCTATAAGAGGATACATATCTCATATACTGTTGAAGATACGTTAACCAAATATGCTCCTTTCTATTCAAACTTTGTTACATTGTTCCCGAAATGGGATGATAACCGTTACCATTTCCATTATAYTTAATGTAGTCTTCAATGTTATTAATCTGTGGCTACAATTTATAGTTCATGTATCAACCAAAATAAAGAAATAAAGCATAASTATTTTTCTGCTCTATGCTAATTTTGGTCCAAAGTTATCATAATTGATCCATAGTCTTGCCAAACTTCCATACTTGGAATATGAGGTTTCATGTCCTTTMTGTAAAATCTTCATTATATTAATTTTCTTAATGCAATTAATCGAGAATCCTTGATCACATTTTTATTTACTGTTAAAAATTGTTCCTATCATTCTAGATTAATCTTGAAACATTAGCTTCGTGGAGATGTAAAATATCCACAGAGAGACTCTTCTTTTTATTTTGATCTTGTGCTACTTCTTGGCCTACTTTTTTGGCCTTTAAATAGCTCGCAGTCCAAATTTTTTCTCCAGGTTAGAGCAGATTGTGGCTGGATCTTAGAACACGCCTAATTTAGTTCCACCAGAGCGCTTGGCTTGTGCGTGACCATAAGTCCGTGCTAGGAAAGTTGAAGGGTCAGGAAATACGGCAAACATTGTGAAGTTATTGGTTTATCAAAACTTACAGCTTCCGGTTTACATGTTTCACACCCATATACAAAAAGAAGTGTGAACAGTAGTCGACACCAGAAATGGATATGTAGGCTGATAACCTAACAATCTTATCGGTGAAATATAAATCAGTCCATGTCTGGATTATCTGAATTAAAAGATATTATGGTGTCTTGAAATATCTATGGAATATTCAATAATATAACATTAATATTGTCCAATTGTTAAATTATTAAAATAAATATAATCCTTTATCTTGTATTCCTTATAAAGAAGCGAAAGAAACAGTCAGCGAGGCATATCTTGTGAACACTAAGGAATGATTTAGAAACCTAGAGACTGAGTAGAAATGATATAGTGCCATTGAATATATTTTGGGGTGACTAGTGATTGACCAACTGACCACTTAGATTGACTAACTGGCTTCACTTGGAGCTCTTCTTACAAAAAGAGGAAAAACGATCTTGAAAGAGAGGGTAAAAGAGGGAGACGGAGAGAGGGAGATAGATGGAATGTGGGAAAAAGAGGCATAGAGGAACACGAATATAGTATATAGTATACATTGTGAGGGCGCTGTAGCTGTCTCTTATACACATCTAGATGTGTATAAGAGAGGCATAGAGGAACACGAATATAGTATATAGTATACATTGTGAGGGCGCTGTAGGATATATTGTAGGTACTAGTAACTGACCACTGGCTTCACTAAGAGCTTCTCTAAAAAAAAGGGGAGAAAGCGACAGATATAGCGGGTTAGAGAGAGAGAGAGAAAGAGAAAAGAAAATAGAACAAGTGTAAAAAGAAGAGGAAAAGAAGGAGACGAAGATAGTGAATTGTGAATTTCCCTTGCAAAATTCAAACCTATGATTGTATATCTTTCAATTGAAGAGAAATAGAGCAATATTATTATTTTATTTTACCATTAATAAAAATATATGAGCCATATTCAGTAATAAAATTTTTATATAGGAATGCTCAAATTATTCTTAAAATCGATCTTTAATCCAATTATTGACAGTTGCCCCACCACTAATATAACAGAAGACCAAAATTATTGGTTTTTGGCAAAGTGAAGACTTCAAATTTAATTCTTGAAGTGAAAAATTAACAACACTTAGTTATGTATATGCTGCTCTACATATTATATCGTCAAGGCTTAAAGGCAAATATGCTTTTGCATGCCACCATAACATGCAAACAGAAAATCATTATCGATACATTTTGCTCTGTGCTACAAGGAGGATTGCAGCATGTGTGTACCTGCATATGCAAAAGGAATAACGGAAAAAAACAAGCAGGTGTTGCCGACATCTGTCGCCTGTGTGTGCGTGTGCGTAAACTTGTTGTGACATAAGTTTAAACACATGTTCGGAGCAATTGCATGGACTTGCTGGTGACAAGACGCTACCGAGGCTACCGTATAGAGGTCAAAAAGTCCAATGCACTGGGGCATATGCGTATGCAATGTGTTGACAATTTAAAATGTGAATTAAATTTAAATATTTAAAAATGCAATTACCACATACAAATTAACATGTCAGCACATTTGCTTGCCACGCAGCGCACAAACGAACAAACGACCAGACGAACAAAATGAGGCAAGGAACAGCCAATATCAACATGCAAACAAATATAAACATGTGTAAATAGAGACATATAATATGAAATTATTCAGACACAGTTGTATACACACACGCACACACACTATTGCATGTGGCTGTGAAGTAAACGAGATGGGAGTTTGTGTTGCTGCAAGCAAATGCCAAGCAGTAAATTGTGTGAGCTCTGAACTGATGCGGGCCTCATTACTTTTGGTAGAGTAGCGTATAATTCGCGATGGGACGAACCGACTTAAAGCTATCATATGACTTTTCTAGATTTAATGGGTGGTAATGACAGAGGGWTTAAAAGTTTTGAAAGTAATTTCGATTTTTTAACCTGCATTTGTATACTATTTTGCATTAAACTACTTTTTATGGGAAGCCGAAATATTTTTAAAAACCCATATTTTGACTACCATTCATCTATGATAAATTTTCCCTTTTTGGGTTTTTATATTTGAAATAATTTTATTTTATACCGAACTATCTTCCTCGTCGTCAGTCAGCTTTTTTCGGAGGTCCTCATGTAACTCGTCTACGGGATCGAGGGAATCCAAAAATTTTCAAAACATTAAACATTATTGAATTCTGTGCTTTCAAATTAATTTTATGTTTTATTAAATAAGTTTTCTCTTGGAAAAAAACAAAACAATATAATGCAAATTTTCTGATCTGAAATTGGATATAATKCCATAAAGAAATTTACCGTACTTCACAAACATCTCTAAATACCGACTGATTAATTTTGCCTCCACTTTACAATTAGTTACTAGGTATTTGTTACCGAACTAGTTATTTATCTGTAGGTTTTTGCCGTATACTAGATTCGGTTCAAATTAGTTACTAAAACCATTTCATTTTTTTTGCAAAGTAAGTAGTTCGGAATTAGTAGTATTTATTGATCAGGTTAACAGCATTTTCCATGCTCAATTGAAAAATAACTGACCTATATTATTTACTTTTGACACTAGTTCACAACTAGTTGCAAAGTATGTACTTCAAGACTAGTTATTTTTATTATTAAAGTTTACTTTTGTTTCAAACTGAATCAAATACAAAAATACTAACTGAATCAAATTATGTACTTTTGACACTAGTTCACAACTAGTTGCAAGGTATGTACTTCACGACTATTTATTCATGTTGATAAAGTTTTCGTATGTTTTAAACTGATTCAAATACTAACTGTTCCGAAATATGTACTTTTGACACCAGTCACATCTAGTTACAAGGTAAGTAGTTCAGAACTAGTTACTTACATTGGTAAAATTTCTTTTGGTTTAAACTAAATCAAATACTACGTGTTCAACACTAACCAAATACTAAGTGTTCCGAAATATGTACTTTTAACACCAGTTCACATTTAGTTACAAGGTAAGTAGTTCAAAACTAGTTACTTACATTGTAAAAATTTCTCTTGGTTTAAACTAAATCAAATACTATGTGTTCAACACTAAATATTTTTGACATTACCTTAACTAGTTGCAAGATATGTAGTTCAAGACTTCTACTGTAAAAGTTAATCAAATACTAACTGATTCCTATTACGTACTTTTTACATCAGCTCAAATATAGGAACTAGTAACTAGTTATACCTGTTGATCGAATTTACTGTTTTCTTAAGCCGATTCAAATATTAAATGACTTACATTAGCCACTGTTAACACTTGATCACAGCTAGTAACAGTAAGTAAGAGTAAGTAACAGTTGTTGATCAAGTTTACTGTTTACTTTCAAACTAAATCGCGCACTAACTGACCGACATTGCGCCGGTTTGACACTAGTGCATATTTGCTTACAAAGTATGCGTTACGTAATTAGTTACCTTATTTTTGTTA
>NW_017534409.1:36098-56687 GCF_001853355.1 Bactrocera latifrons
TGCTGCTGCTGCTGCTGTCAGTGCAGATTGTTTGCTATGTTATTTTAATTTTCATTGCATTCATTGCTGTCACAAAAGCCTGAGCAATGCTGTGCTCCGCTCCGTTGGCCGAGCAGCTCCAGWGCCACGAATATGAGCTGCAAGCGAAGCAAAACCTGCTCGCTTTTAAATACACACACACATATATACATATATATATATATAGTGTATAGTGAGGCGAAGCCGAGCAACAATGAAAAAATTAAAATGGTAAATGGAATTTTATGTCCAGTGTGATTGCGAAATTGTTTTTTGCATAACAAAAAATGCAGTTGCTCTGTTGCTTTGATACACGCATACCACCACACATACATGTTTATGTATATACATATTTACATGTTTTGTGCCAAGTGTAATAACAACTGTGAGTTGTACAAGACCTTTAGGGATCTAGGTTGGGTTACTCTTAGCAATTTATGACTTGGGTTTGGATTTTTTTTCGTTAGAATTTTACTGCTACTAAAAAGAATTCGGACCGTAATTAATATTATTTTCTTTGTTTCAGTGAGATAAGTTTCAAAGAGCAGCTACTCATTTCAAAGTGATTGCTTCCATGTTGCTCAGATATTTGTCGGTATCCTGTACATGAAGAAAATGAAGCTGGGGTAATCTAATAAGCTTGGTTGTACGTAAGGAGCTTGAAATGCTTCCCACAGTTCCCCAGTTGTGGATGAATGGTGTGTAAGTTAAGTAGAAAATCGTTGGAGAGTCTGTTGTGATTGCAGCTTCTCGACGTCGACCTTGGAGTTGTTGTGCGTTTCTTAGTGCACAGAGTCGGGTGCGTGTATTGGATGCAACATGTTAGTGGTCCGAGTCAATGTGAAAACCTTGGAGCGTACGCACGTCTAAAACACTGTCTTCCGTGTATCAACTCAATTCCTCTCTCTTTGCTTAAAGCTGTCCGCTTTTCGGCGATTGCTTCCTTGGCGTATTTTCTTAATGATAAGGCCTTTGGTGCGTGCTCAAACAAAACTGGACAAGTGATCACAAAGTTGTACGACAAGTTTTTAGTACGAAATCTCATTTTTCTAATGCCATTGGTAGAGCTTATWTATACAATACGATTAGTATGGCCATCTTTCGGAAACATAGTAGACGTTCAATAAGCTTAAATCCATTATCGGTGTCATTGACTTAAAACCAAATATAATTATGATCTTTAAAAACAGTTAATTTTTTATTATTAATTTTTAGATGTCAATTGAACTTGATTGCTACACATATAGCAGGATATATTATATTAAATTTGCCWCGGAGTAATCTCTAGAAAGACTCTATAAAATACTTAAAAGTTTATTTAAACGAACAATGTGACAAGCTGGGTCAATTTAGCATTGATTGCCTTCAATCCTCATGCATAGTAACACAGGTTTTGAGAGAAACACCTGTACCTGTTGATATAAAATGATTTAAACGTTCCTTTCTCTCTAAGAAGCTGCTGATATTGAATTACTATAGGATACAGTTGCAAACTTTTTGTATGAAAAAAATTTCTGGTTTTGAAAAATATTATACATACATATGAAGTTAAAATGTTTTCTTTCGCTTTTTATTTTGATAATTTCCAAATAAAGTTAGTTTGACTAATCTTCTCGTCTTCGTTCTATTGTGGAATCAGTTTTTTTAATCCTTATATATTAGGACAAAAAAGCACCCAAAAACTGTAGTTAAATGCCCCGGGTAAATGATAAAAAAAATGTTTTGTGTTAAGTTGGTAGGACTGTCACTATTACCATGTCAAATATGACCGGGTCAGTCGGTACACCTTAGTGGTGCGTTGCCATTTTTACAATGGGTGAAAATATCGAATAAAGAAATTATCTAAAATTTTGTATTTCAAACCAAATTTCTTGTGCGGAAGCATTGCAAATGTTGGAAAAGGCTTACAGTGATTCAGTTTTATCAAAAAATCAAGCCTGCGAGTGGTAAAAGGCTTTCAAAGACGGTCAAGAGATTGTTGAAGGCATGTCTCGTTTTGGACGACCTTCGACCTCTTCAACTGATGAAAATATTAAAAAAGTCAAGGAAATGTTGCTGGAAAATTGTCAGGTAGGTCTTAGATAGTTGACCAGAAAGCACRACATCTCTCGCGAGTATCAGTGCTTTGAAGGTCAGTGTTTTTCTCTCCGATATTCGCCATTTGGTGCATCATGAATTTGTTCTGGAGCGTCAAGCGTTCAATAGTCGTCTATCTGTCGAAAACGGCTGGAATTTKAGAAGAACAATTCATGAGTTTTGCACATTTGATAACGCAACATCGCATCGAGCCACGATTATGATCGAATTTCCAGCTAAAACGAAATCAATATCATCGATCAACGAAGACTGGAAAGATCGTTGACATAAGCGCATTATAACCGGTGGCGATTACTTTAAAGGCGATAAGAAAAATATTGATGAATAATTAAATACTTTGCGTTTTATTTATAATTTTCGTGTACTATTTTATCGCAATTAGCTCAATCTTTTTTTTTTTCAAATACATAAACGCCAAATCCACAATTTTTTCTACAATATCACTTTGAAGTATTTACTTTGCTCAATAGAATGTAATTAATATGACAAAGAACGCCCAAATGCTTATTTAATTCTCTGACTGCGTGATTAAGAGCAATCGTACAGTTGCACGCGTTATTAGTTATCAAATGTATCCATATAAATGATGTACGACTATTTCTTATAATACAAAGTGATTTCGCATTGTGCTGCATTAGTGAAACGAAATGATTTATTGTGCAATGTCTGCTAAGYTTATTAAAATGTTACTCATACGCCACGTGCAACAGCAACATCTGAACACAAGAGCACAAAGTACAASCAAATAATTCCAGGAAACGGTAAGAGTTAAAGAAGCTGTCCAAATGGTTGAACAATAGCATTTTGATGGAACAATTGCAACAGTGGCTGCCAAAAGTCATGCACACATATGCGGACACATAATCCTTCACGGGTAGCTGAGGTGCTCGTGCTGTGGCGGCACCACCCGCTGACCACTCAACATTCAAATGATAAATCCGATAGTTAAGCGAATTTATTGCTCGTGATTTTCTCATTAATTTGATTTATCACGTTGACTCTGTGCATTCATTTTTTCACGAACAACATTTTTCTCAATTCTTTAGCGTTTTTTGTCTTTTTCTCTCATGAAACTACACATGTGCGTAGTTGCATATGCTGAAACCCTCGAATACATGTATGTGCGTGTGTGCTGACTTTCGGTTACAACTCAATTCTCTCATCGGTGGCGTATGCAGACGGCAACAATGAAGAATGACTTGTACCCATTGAGTGGGCGTTGGACTAAATGTTGGAGGGGTGTGTGAGTATGTGTGGCGGCATGTTACACATACAAGGACTTCTTCAAATGTATGGTAGACACACGCGTGCATGTCAATTTTCGTGTGCTTTCATATGGGCACTCAATGCGTTCAACCAACCACAAGGCCACTAAAGGCAGTTTTCCAGCCATTAAGCACACATGCAAAACTTTTGTATGCGTGTGTGTGGTTGTATATTTGGCCAAACTCAATTTGATTGTGCCCGTTGACCGTACGCCTGGTTGAATTAAAATGCATATTACGCTTCATAAAAGGGACACATAATAAATTTTCRAAAGTCAAACGACATAAAAATGAATTGATGCTATCGAAATTTGACCACAGAATGGTCAACAACAAGTGACAAAGGGAGAAAGGGGTGCCCGTGAAAAGATAAGGCAGCTCTTCTTATATGAGAAATTCTCTAGGGATAAGAAATGATCGTAAGAGCTTGTTGGTTGTAATAGGTATAAGTGAAAGAATGAAAAGTTTTATTTAATTTTAACCTGAATTTTCGAAATATATTGACAGTAAGCTAACCATAACATCGCGTATGTCAAAAAAGGAAAAAAAGGGTGCCTGAAATAAAATTGAATTATAAATAAGCATGCTCTTCTACTTTATCAATATCCCCCAAAAGTTAAACTAAAATACCATTTCAATTTTGAAAATCGTTACGTAGGACAACTTAAAATAATTGATGGAGCCGCTATTAAGAACTTGGGATTCCTATTCACCACAATTAGCTGAGACTCCTTATAATAAAATTCGTTGTTTTTCAGAAAGAGTTGGTTTGTGAGGAGAATGTAAGAGGGAATTTAGACATATTAGGTGATTAGTAGATAATAAGTCATAGTCATTATCCACGATAGTATTGTAACAAAGAAAGGGAGTGTCGTATCGAAAATACTTTAATCAAATAAAAACGTTTGTTATTTGGTCATGACCTCAACTTCGCAACCAAAATCCTTTTATTAAAATTTTTGGTTTTTTTTTTTATTGAAACGTAACAAGATAGGGTTTTACATTTCATTCGAATTGCAACTAGTGACAAATGTACTAACCAGCAATATTTTTCATAAATTATAAGGTAAAACAATAAAGCTCTATTAAGAAGCTTTTTCAAAACTAAACTTTGTATTAAAAACTAAATATTATAATATTTGTTATTTGCTTAGAAGGTCATGGAACGTTGTTTTTTTCAATCTGCGCATGCTCTTTCTAGCCTCTCCTAGTTGTCGGGCTTCAGCGTTTACGTGGTTTTGCAACCTTGTGGCATGTTTCGATGCCGTTTCGCGGATGACTTTCCGAATCATTTTTATGTGCAGATCACGATGCAGATCTGAGTTCCGTATGTACTACGGGGCATTTACAATTTTTCGCAGAGAAGTTTTAGTTCTGCAACTTTCATTTGAATATTCCACTTTAACTTTGCATTCAGGATGGGAGCAGAATGGAGCGACGCTAAAATGACCCAGGAAGTCAGTAGAAGAACTGCACAATGTGCAGTATTCGCTCCGCTTCWGTGGACATTATTGGTGGATAAACTGCTAAGAAACTTGGACGGCAAAGCCACTAAGATAGTGACATATACGAACGACATTACCATCTTAATAACGGGTAGGTGTTTACAGACTATTGGCAGTGTTATGACCAACACTCTCAATACAGTTCACAATTGGGCATCGCTAGCGGGTTTTGGGGTTGAACCCGGAGAAAACGGATATTTTACAAGAAAGCACGAAACTCCTCTATGGAGGTTTCCTTTGATAAACGGGATACAACTATCTCTCAAGGACTGTACCATGTACCTTGGGATAGTCTGGGACAGCAAACTGCTGTGAAAGCACAACATCGAAGAAAGGGTGATTGAGAGTTCCCTCTATCAAGTACTGGTGGTACACAGGTATTGTAAGGTGAATGCTACTCTACGGCGCAGTAGTATGGTGGACAGGATTACGGAAATCCACTTACCGGTATGCATAACGGGAGCTTTAAGATCAGTTCCTTGAACTGGTACTAAATCTTGCCCTTATAGACCTCCTCGCTAAAAGCGACGACTACTGGTTGGAGGAGAATTTATGTCTAGAATCTTCCAGCATAGCTAGGTGGTAAATGGCGGTTGGGCAAACGTCGACTACATCATCCCACTTTTCAACTAGGAAAGCAGGTTCAAAGTAAACATAGAAGAAGATGGCTGGCGTAAAGGTATGCTGGTTGCGGGCAAAACTCTAAACATCAATACTGATGGCTCGAAAATGGACGATGGAGTTGGTGCGAAAATATATGTTTAGAGTTAGGCATAAGGCAACCTTTTAAGTTGCCGGGACACTGCAGTGTATTTCAAGCTGAGGTATTTGTATATTGAGATAACCGCGGAGCTGGTAGTAGTGAACAATATTGCCAACAATGATGTAAGGCTAACATCCGAAAACGTGATCGAAATTGGGAAATCCATGCATTGTCAAGACGACGATCTGAACAGAAGCATGGTAAAGAAAATCAAAACCGGAGGGAAGTTAAGACTTGCTTAGGGTATGAATTGCTAGGAAGCAAATAATATTTCTGAAATCTGTCACATTTTCGAAATTGCCTCTAACGGAAAGTATGACATTCCATATAATGGAATATACCTAATTCCATCAAAAATAAAATGGCAGGTTCGAAAATCAGCATAAATTTTCATTTTCATATTTGCTGCTGATCTAGTATATAATATATATTTTAAAGGAAGTAAATAGAAGGAGACGCGCAGTCTTACAGCAGCAGCTTGTGTTCTCTCTGCTTGACTATCTGCGCTACGGTTTTGATAGTATTAATGCTTGTGATAAAATCTAAATCAAAGTCAAAAGCAGTTGCAGCTGCAACATTATGTTGCACAAGACGCAGCCGAAACCAAAGCAACAAAAACTAAATTAAGCTGGCTGCTTGGTAGAAAAGCTAAAGGACTGACGAGTTAAGCAGGCGGAAAGTGAGTCAGACTGGTAAAGACAGCTGTTGCAAAGCATAAAGCGTCTGCAAGAGAGACAGCGCGGCAGCGCCAGCAGCAACAACAACAGCAGTGGCAACAGCAGCTGTACGCGCCATGCTGAGCGCTCGCTGGACCGTGCACGCTCAACAAGCTGAAGAASCGCTTCTTAAATTGTATTAAAATAATAAAATTATTTCCGCTTCGAAAGCCATGCAGCAGTGTGAAAGGGTGCACTGGCATCGCTTTGAGTATTTCTTTTATTTATTTTTTTGATTTCATAGATACGGTGCATATAGCGTAGTGTAACGAAGAAGCGTATTTGAAGCCAACAACCGGAAAAAATTATGAAATTTCGGCCAAACATACATATTTACATGGCGAAATGAGCAAAACTTGCGAAAGTGCGCGCTCACTTCAAAGTCAATGTGCAAGAATGAGTGGGTGAGTGAGGCATACCAAGTGGCGCTGAAGCAATTGAAAGGTGAGGTGAGAGGAAAGATGTAGTTGTAATGTTGAAATGTGCATAAATTTTCTCATATACACATATGTACATATCTATATAGTATCGCATATAACGGTATTTGTGCTAAACAGTTACTTTTCGTTTTTAAGTGCTACTAACATTTAATGGTCCTTTTTTCGTTGCTGCTTTAATGAGAAAAAGCGCGCTCATTTGCAGAGACATGCATTAGGGTGGTTTAAAAACATTTTTTGTTTTGTTTATTTTTTAATTTTATACTCCCAAAAAATGAGGAAAAGTGCAACGGATGCATTTGTAAATACATGAATTAGGGTGGTCAAAAAACATTTTTTGTATTAGACTTTTCATTTTATGCTCTTAAAAGTGAGCGCTCATTTGCAAATACGTACGTTAGGGTGGTTAAAAACAATTTTTTTGTTTGGTTTTTACTTTATACTCAGAAAAATTTCGTAGTAGACACATCCAAGGAATATTATTAGGGAGGGTAAAAAAATATATGTATATATAATTTTTTACATATAAAAATCCTCTCTAATATGTGCTCCTAATATTATTATACTCCGATTTTAAGTTCCTTATCCTTATTTTTTTTGAAATAAAATACAAATACATTAGGGTGGTAAAAATTATTTGTAAATTTTTTCAGTTAATACCATACACAATTCAAGCTTTCTCCAATAATCACTTGCATTAGTGTGGGTAAAAAAATTGATTATTTTTTTGCACTTAAATAAAAATTCTCCAAGTGAGAACTCTTAATATTAAGAGAAAAGTCTTCTTCAGAATCGCATTTTTACTTTATTGCTGGAAAGAAAAGTTTGTATCTCAGAATTTTTTATTGAAAAAAAAAAAATGGGTTTACTTAAAAAAATATCACGTCTCCTATATTTGTATGAAATCGAACTCTTTACAAAACCAGTCTTCAACTATTTTTTCATAAACCTCACAGTTCAAAAGTTACCAAAAAATATTTCAGTACATAAATTTGAAAAAACTTAAATCTTTTTGAACCACCCTATCATGCATACAAAAACTCATATGTGTAACCCCGCTAAAACTGTTATCACTCCGCGCAGCACTTACCTCAAATGAGCGACAACGTACGCGTAACGGGAAAACTGCAAAGGAAATATCGCCAATGGTTATGCAACGCGCTGTTGCAACACATCAACTTTAGCTGAACTTTGACTTCATTACTGCATTTGCCAGGCACTCAGCGTAATGAAATTTCTTAGCCACTCAGCGAGCTGCTCACATATGCATACACTAACACAAATGCAGCAACTAGTGCGGTGCGAAGTGAATGACAGCTGGTGGCAAGTATTTAAAAAATAGTTTTGTTGCAACAAAAATAAAAAGTGCGTTGAACAGCTTTCACTAGCTCATAAGTTAACGAGCTAAAAAGTTATGACACATTGCGCGCACGCACACACATATATTTATATAAAACATAAACACAAACACACATACATATACACATATTAAGGCACACACACATAAAATTCGATTTCCCACGCTTTTCTTGGAAACTTTATTTGCTCATTTACTCACGAGATGAGTTCATCACTCACACGCACACACACACACTCCCCAATACACAACTACTTAAGCTTGTCATCATAAAGTCAGGAATTTTTCTCTGCGTTATTTCACATCATTTGTCAACATTCTAAATTTTTAAACTGCAATATGTCAACAAAAAAAAAGAAAGAGCAAAAATTTTTTATGAGCACTCACATTGATAGTGTTGGAAAATAATGTCATCATTCGAAATCATCATTTTTATTAGTGAGTTCATTCCCTTCTTTTTAAACATTTCCATTTGTAGAATTTGCAAATGGAAATCATCAATCATGTTATTTAACTTCTTGTAGAATGTTTAATGATATTATCTGTATAAGGTAAAGTAAGCTGCTGGTTAGTCAAGATCTTTTAAATATAGGAACAACACAGCGGCTGAAGAAATGCAAAACCGCAGAGGTCTTTGGCCGAATAGTTTAAGGACGGCGGCGAGTGGCTGGAGAGATGCATGTTCGAATTCCTAAGCAAGATTTTGATGCTTGAATGCGTGACCAATGATTGTAATATGAGAATACTATTCTCTATCCACAAAAAAGTTAATTATCGGGACATCAGCCTTCTTAACATTGCTTATAAAGTCCTTTTGACAGTATTGTGTGAAAAACTTAAGCAAATTGTAAATAAACTTATTTCACCTTATTATTGCAAGATTTTAACAAACAATCTTTTCAGTCATCGCCTTTTTTCGATTTCAAAACCGTTTTCTACAGCACTGAAAGGAGCTGCCTATCGGAGGCCATGTCTAGTGTTACAACAATCTGCACCATCAAACTCTGAAAGATCCTTTCAAAGCCGTTCGATACTAAACGATGTTTCAGACATGGTGATGCCCTCTGCTGTGTGTTATTCAATATAATGCTGGCAAAACTTATATGTTCTGCTAATCTGAACCTTAATGGCATGTCTTCTCTGAAAGTACAATGCKACTAGAGTACGCAGTTCATATTGACATCGCAGACCTTAGCAACGGAGCCGTCAGAGCAGCCCTTTCAAGTCTAAAAATAGAAGCGAAAGAGGTTTGTAAAAATTACCTAGAAACCACATTTAAAGATTCCTTGCATAATGTGAACTACGGCACTATTGGCAACTATAAATTTGAAAAAGAAAATATCATAAATGATACCAGTAATCTATGTTGGGAGATCAAGCGTAGAATAAATCTTGTTTTTCAGCTGTTATTTTGGGATCGGTAAGCAACTGAGAAACAGATTGCTCTCTCGCCGAACAAGAATTACGCTCTTTAAGTTTATCATTATTCCCGTCCGATTATACGGCACACAAACATCGACGATGATGGCACGAGATGATTAAGCAAATGGAGCTTAGGAAACAACTGTTCTTCGTAAGATATTTGGAACCGTCCAAATAGGTGATGAATGTCGAAGACAACAGCGGAAGCAAGGGCGCCACGCATCCAACGGAAAGTCCGAGTGCATAGCTATCTGCACTTGGCATGTACAACTGGCATAACTTAGCAATTGTGAGCTTCTATTTCTATTTATCCGAGCGCCGAATTTAAGAATCCATGAAAATATAATCGCTAGTTTCTTTAGAACATCAATTCTATGCTGTCTGCGATTCGAAACTACTTGCGCGATTTATTTTATGTATATAAAGAAAAAATTACCTGATTTGCGTAACGAAGTGTTTAAATTACATCAAAGTCGAGTGATTCTTAGAAAGGTAGCTGTCAAAAACCTGTCTAGCTAAAAACTTATACTCAGTGATAAAAGTGGTGTTAAGAAAAATAAAATTTTTATATTTWAAAAAATCTAGCTTCAGGCAAGTGAGTGAAGTTCTCTGAGCGCCATTCACTTGGGAATGACCTGAAACGATTATTTTACATATGGCTCAAGCAGTTAACGACTTTCAGCTTTGCGAGCTAAAGGGAGAAGGCGAATCATCCCTCTCTAAGGTTGTGGTCTGGGTTTGGGACTAGCCACTTAAAAAAAAAAAAACACCCCCCCTTAAAACAACACACACAGCGTCGGATGAGAAATCCCACTTTTGATAAACTGACATTCAGCAATACCAAAAGCTCCAATGTCGGRAAGAATTTCTCCGAGCCGTTCGATACCAAACGAGTTAAGAAACGGTGGCTACGCTGAAAGATGAAARCACTCCAACTYTACAATTYTTCGACGCAGTWTCCGCCTGGGGAAGCAGAGAAAGAGAAAKATCTTCAYTAASCTGGRAAGAYCAAMAGCAGAGGGACCTGTCTACATTTGGGATCTTCAATTGGCGCCAAACAGCGAAAAGGAAGAAATACTATAACCGCTACGGCAATAAAGTAGAAGTAGAGCAAAAAGAAAAAAAAAAAACATATATTTTTGTAGTAAAAGTATATTAAAACAAATTTTAACTATATAATTTTCTATATTTTTTTCTTGTCTGGGATGATCTTCAGTGTCTTCAGTGAATTTTGATGTTTTCGGTTAGGGCAACGTTTTCTAAATTCCTGGACAATTTCGGCGTCACATTTATAAACACRCGTCTTGTCAGCAGTGTTGAGGAAAGAAGAACTTTGTCAAGTATCACTTGTGCAACGTCCACTAAATATCGGTGTTCTCCGGCATTGATGCAATTACACTCAAGACATAAATCAAAATGGCTTTGTACGATCCACAGTTTTCAAACACTGTTTCTTTAACGTTATTTAAGTTATCGTCATTAATAGTGGTGCATGAAAGGCATGGATGAGGTTTTCGATGACTTCACGAGCTTCATTGGAACATTTAAGCGATTCGGCCTGCGGGAGCAGTTTAAAAGCTTTTAAGTTTCAATTAAATTTGATCAGTTGTTATTTATCTTTAAAATTTAAAAACGAGACTWGGCAAAACAAAAATACATATAATAATATTCTTAATCACGCATTTCTTTATTTTTAATGTAGCGCTGAAATATCGAAGACTAGAAATCTAGTATAACGCTTAAAACCGGAAAGCTGATTGCCTTGTTTGTCTTCTATCAAATGTTCTTCTGAAATAGTTAAGATTAAAGTAAAGCTGAAGAAAAACAAGCAGTGAAACTTACTCTGGTACACTCTTTTTGGTCCCCACCAGCTTGTCTTTTAATTACGAAAATAACTAAGAATTTTATTGCACACGCACACAAACACATAAAGGCCTCAATGACAGCAGTAAACTGTATAAAACTGATTTGCTAATCTGACATTTTTAATATGACAACAACAAATACCGACATTAGTCAACACACCAGCAGCAACTGCAATCAGAATTATTGCATTTTCTCTAWGCGAAATAAGAAAGATGGAAATTTACGGACTAAAGAAGCTGCCAAGAATGATAAAATGAGTATAACAAATGTTGCCGCCGGCATTAAAAACAATAATGAAAAGAATTTTGCACAAAAAAGAAACGAAAACAAAAACAGAATGTGCACAACTTGACTTTTGCACATTTCTTTGTTGTTGCCGCAAGTGTTTTTGCACGCTGGCATTGGCAGTGTTGCAACAAGTCTCAGCTGCATAACTGGCATAACTGGCATATTGCACATTTTGACCTTTTTTACGGTTAGTTGCCTACACTTTGAGTGCCGCCGAGTTGACGTTGCCAATCAGTTTGCCATATTGCAACCACAAATGTTTTGCCACGTCAACTCTGCGCTCAACTCTTGCCTGCCAAGACAATAATTACATGAATAACTTTGTGAGTGCTTGAGTATGTGTGGCTATATAAGAGTGAATGGGTATTTGTGTTCTGAGTGGGTGTGTGTGTTGTGAGTGTGTATGTGTGTGAGTGTGTGGATGAAGCTTAATGCCCGTAGGCAGTAATTTATGTGGATAACTGTGCGCTGTACTCATTTTCGTGACCGCTGCTGTATAATATTTTWTATTAAATAAGTGTGCATGTTATATACGTGAGTATATGTGTGTGTATGTGTGTGTGTGTGCGACTTGGTGTTCGCACCATAATTTCATCTGAAGAATGTTAAAGTTCGTTAAAKAGGAGAAATCAATTTATGAGCCACGTTAAGTGAAAAAGTTTTACCATCAACCAAAGGCCAAAGGTGAGAGGCAAGACAAACACAACACACCGGCAAACACCGATGAACACCGGCAAGAGTTGTACGGCAAAGTTGGCAGCTTCAAAACACACACAAAAAAGAAGGCGAAACGAACACAAGAGAAAGCAGATATTGAAACACTAAGTTAATGTTAAAGGTTGCATCATGTTGAGAAATTTAGTGAAAGGACAGTCTGCAGGCTGTGCCAGCTGTGTGTGTGTGTGCGTGTGTTGGTGTGTGTGTGAAAAGTTGGCAAAGATGCAACATTAGCAATAAACCATGAATGCCAGCACATGCAGTTGCCCTTTGTTGTACAACATAAGTCGGTTTTTGTGTCGGTGACAGGTGTGAAAATTTCCTCAAGATAACCACACACACACACACACACACGCACACACATTTTGCACATTGCCAAAGAGCTTTCTTTCATTACCACTGGCTTGTAAAGTGTGCGGAGCTGTTGATGTTTGCAGAGATCAATTCTGATTTTAACAATTTACAATAACTTTTTAGCCCCGGTCATGGCCGACAAGTAGTGAAGTTGAAAAGTTGCCGTGTAAAAGCTTTCAATGGGCTTTCACATACCTTATAATGACAGTGCATTTAGTTGGGTCAGCGTAAGGGTTTGTAAAATTGCTGGTTGTAGGTGTGRGCGAATGTCATAACTAGTTACAAACCAGTTTTTTTTTAGTTCGTTTAGGACCAGTTCTACTTCGTCATACTCTACATACCTTTTCTACTGGGTCACGTTATGAATTTAACGTTAACATTTAGTTCAATTACTTTGACTGCTCACACCTCAAATATTTTCCAATTAATATTTTATAGCCTGAACAGGGACAACACCACAAAGAAAAAAAAATATCAGAAAATCTGCGAAAAATGTAATGCGTGATACAAGTAGAGGAAGAGAGAATTTTTTAATTTTTCGCTTAACTTATTTTCAACATAATCGGCCGACTGAGCGTACTWTGCGCAACACTATCACCCATCTTGAGACCCAGCATTCATTACTGGATAATATTCGACTCAAGAGAAGAYGTCCAGCACGCAGTGAAAAATACATAGTTGCCGTAGCGGTGTTTGTACACAAAGATTGTGGAGAGTCGGTTCGGCGTCGTTCGCAGCAATTCGGACTGACGTAGGGAACGACTTGGCGCGTTTTATGTGAAGATCTTAARTGGAAGTCGTAAAAGATACAGCTTGAACAAGAATTGAAGCCGCTCGACCTTCCCAAGCGATACCGCWWCGCTTTTWTGCTTTGTGCGCTCTTGAAAAGTTCCAAGAAAATCGTTTTCGTGGAAAATTTTGTTTTGCGATGAGGTTCATTTTTGACTCAATGTGTATGTAAACAAGCAAAGTATTTGGGACGAGAGGCAACCTGAAAAAATTCAAAATCTGCCATTTTATCCGGTAAAAGCAAAGGTTTAATGTGGTTTATAGGTCGATTGAATCATCTTTTTGGAACATATTTCTTCAAAAATGATGGTGGTGAAAATGTGACCGTCATGGCGCCATGAAAAAAAACTACTTGATGCCTTGCATTGATGCTCGTGATCTCTGATAATAATCATTCACCATTCAATTTGAAATTTTTGTGATTTTCCTTTACAGAGGTATAGAATCTCGTAGTGGATCATCATTTATATATGTATTTATATGATCAGAATGACGAGCTAAGTCGAGTGTGTGTATATTCGAACTAGTTCGTCAGTTTGTAAAGTATTGACCTGAAATGTTACACTCATGGCCACAGATATTACAACATCATATGAGTGCCATAAAAATTGAGATATTAGGTGTAATTAATTATTTTTTGCTAGCATCTTTAGTTTGTTTCACGATTTTCAACATTCGTCGATTACTTGTTGTAAGGATCTCATCCACGTAGTAGTTGAGGACCCTTGCTCATGATTTCCTTGGTTGCTCCAATTTAGCGTTTATTGGCAAATATTTGTAGCATCTTCTTGTAGTGTCTGGTCAATCCATCTACATTTTGGAAGTTTGATATAGTTGCCATTGGMAACTGTGCATTTTTTAGACGGGATATCATTGGTGATAACGTTGGGCCTTGAGGATATGCCGCAAGCATTTTTTAACAAAGCTTTGAAACCTTCCAGCGAGGTAGCCGTTTACAAGAGAAAACGATGRATTCAATAGTCTAATACTTGCATGAAATTAAATATTTGGTGTGATCGTGCTAACGCGTCTGGTGCTAATTTTATTTCTCCAAAAATATCATTTCATTCACTGTTTCCCTCGGATTATATACTACCTGGATGAGTGAGTCTTCAACATAACCTCTTTCTTTTTCTTGTTATATGAAATGTTTGTTATCTTATTTTGTTAATTTTTTACTAATTTTCTTTTATTGATGTTGAATTCCTGAGAAAAAGCTGGAGCTGTGATAGCTCCAAAAGTTCGTTACATAGTTAATACTAATTGCATGTAGCATAAAAATTGCTGACTGAAGTACGCGTTATGGGTATCTGACCCTTAAATTTGGCACCCTTGAAAGTAGTTTAGATCGAAATGAATCCCAAAACGGGAAACAATTTTTACGCTTCATCTAAAATTTAAGGAATGTATACTTGAAAGTAAGAGGGGTACATTTTAAAGGCTCGCTGTGATTTCCAACATCTACTCTGGGTACGTTCTATCATTAAATGCCTCAATACCTTTTTTCTCAAGCAACATATTCTTTAAGGCRTTACCACACACGAAATCAAGTGAAATACAGTAAACTGATGATGACTTTGATATGAAGAATAGTTTTGGAAACTGGCGGACCTAACTACCAAAATAATATAAATTTTTTAAACTCTGTTGAAATTTAATTTGAATTATGCTTTAATTCGTTGCTTTTACTCATCTCTAAATTTATAAAAAAATATTCTTTACTGCAACGAAGGCATTGCAACAATAAAGCTATTGATTTGTATATTTTTAAACAAATTTTTTGAATCAACACATCGTAAGTCGTTTCCAAATATGATTATCTAACACTCTCTGGCAACACCTTGAGCTACTCCAGTTTATACCACTATACTATATGTATATTTCTGTTTTCAATACATGCTTACCCTCTAGTATTGAAATATTAAGCAGCTACTTCCAATCTCAAATGCCCCAAACTTCAAATTCAGCAAGCAACGTTCAACAACAAAATCCTTTCGTGTGTTAGTGTGTTAGAATATGAATGTATTCAAATTTCGAATTGCGCAACAGAGTAGGGTTTATCGTCCGATTGGCGATTTTTGCTATTGTGTTATTATTAAGGGGATAACTTGTGATAAGCTGTAAAATATTTGCATGCACATATATATTATATATAGTATGTTTATATGGTATATTTTATTGTTGCTTTGGGTGTATGCATGCTTTCACACTTATTTAACCACCGCATTGTGTAGCAGCGTTTACATGTGTGCAGTTTAAAGGGTCATATTTGATATGGAAACATTATTGCAAGCATGAAAGAAGAACGATTTGATTTAGAAGCGTAAAATATTGGGTTTRGATGGTTTAAAAGCATTAAAGTCAAATTCAAAACATGGAAGGGCAAATATTTTTGTATTTTTCTTTTAATTTTTATGCATGTATCTTTATGCAGATTACTGCCCGGGGATCACCAAAGAACTCAGTAGAGGATAATCAATATTTTCTCAAAATAAGATCAGATTACTTTTTATATRTATGATTTTGTATGGTTATTATTATGACTGGTGATATCATGAAACATATAAGATTTTTGTTTCATGCTCTTTTTAGTATTTGCGGTTTCGCGATATAATTCCACTGATAAAGTTCACGTCTAGATTTTTACATTTTTACGAAATTTGTAACACACAGAATTAAGCGTCGGAGACCATATAAAAAATATATATATATGCGATCAATATGTTGAGCCGAGTCGATTTAGCCATTTTCGTCTGTCTGTCTGTTCGTCTGTATATATACGAACTAGTCGCTCAGTTTCAAAGATATCGTTTTGAACTTTTGTAAATGTCATTTTCTCTTCAAGAAGCTGCTCATTTGTCACAACTGCCGATTTCGGTGTAGCTGCCATACACACTGAACGATGGGAATCTAGTGATTGTATGGAAAACCTTTGCATTTGACAAGATATATTCACGAAATTTGGTATGAGTTATTGTTTATACAAATAATGTAATATCGAAAGAAATTGTACAGATCGGATTACTATAGCATATAGCTTCCATACAAACTGCACACACAGTTAATAAAAGAAATGCACCTGTCAATGGTATAACTTCTTGTTTTAGTTGAATATAGGTCTAGGTTAAATGATCGATCCTAAAAAATGGGATCTTACTTGGAGAGCTTATCACGCCGGTCCGTTGTGGTACCAAGAACTCGTATAAATATTGTCATAAAAACCCTCTTAAATCGACGAAAATACATACTTGAACCGATTACAAATTTGTTGAAGTGGCCGATGTTAGTTTTAGTAATGGCTGCTGGTTCCCCGATGACATGACTGCATATAAGTTTCAGATTCGGTCTTGTACAGGCTGAATAGYATAACAGAAAGTGCTTGGATSTTTCCRMCTCACCTTCTGCCACACARCTTTTAWAGTTTGTTTCTAAAGTGATTTTTAGCCTTACAGCATGAATKCYTATTGAAMAATTTTCAGWAGAACRTTTCGAAAGCAAGWAGGGCCTCGCAGTTGCAYAAGAGCTGGTCGTAGAMMAACGCCTTCTGAGTGCTCGCGAGATCGATAGGTGCCAGAAGGCAATGTGATAACGAGAACATTATTCAATACGTCTTCAAAATAATTAAAAGTATATGATTTATAAATGATTTTAGTGTTAATAAATTTCAAAATCCATATGTTTCATTTTCTATTAAAATTTACAAGAATTATGTCGAAATTCACATAAGAATTTGGGATCTTCAGCCTATGATCATACAATAATGTAATTTGATTTCGAAATTGAGAAAATAAGAATGTTGTGCTTTGATGTACATATACTATTTGTTAAAATCCAATAGCACCTCTGGCTATTAATACAAGTTTCCAAAAATTYCTTCGATGAAGACTTCTATTGGCTGCATACAAGTACAAAAATAATTAATCATATATTTAAAAAGCTTGGTGAGAAATCACTTAGTTTTTAATTTCCTTTCTCGGTCGCAATGGCTTGTTCCTTGGAGGATAGAAATATATGAATCAGCTGACGAGGAAACCATCGTATGGAAAAAATTGTCGTGAGTAGAAGTTTGGTGGTAACTTTTGCTCCTGACTTGCTGGTAAGCATCTCTTTTGGATATCAAACACATTTAAAACTTATTAATAATAATATCATTTTTTGTGCCTGGTACTCTTAATTATTTCATATTTCGCGTCTTAGTCCCCCTCGATATGATTATAATTTATTGTCTTAATTAGAAACATATTTAGTAAATTATGTCAAATTACACAATCAAATCAAACAAAATTTCAATAAGATTACAATCAGCGCAATAATTACGTATACGCCACGTAGCACTTGTRTTATGGTTTTTGAAAGATTCCTAATAGTGACGTATACGCTACGTAGCACATGTGTGGTGATTCCAGAAATAATCGTAATAGTTACGTATACGCCATGTACAACTTATGTACTAGTGTTATTGATTCTAAAAAATGTCTTTCAAAACTAAAATATTCACTTCATATGCAAATCAATCAAAACTTCAGAAGCAGTCTACTGCTTATTGCAAATTGCCAGATAATTTAGGGTCAGCAATTTTTTTTTTTCACTTTGAAGCAACTGTAAACCTCAAACACGTACGATAAAAAATAGTTTGAAGAAACCACCCACATGAACGCTTTGCTGCGCAATAGTCTAGTATGCGTAGCAGTAGAGCCCGCCTGCTGGCTGCGCTTTGAATTGCCAAACTCTTTTCTTCCCCACTTATTCCAATCATATGACGCTCACAGCCAATCAAGTGAATTCGAAAGCCCTTGAAATTTGCAAAATATATTTGAGAGCATTTTCCACATTCTCATACTGTATTTACATCCCTCTCCTTTCGATTTCTTAAAAGGCAGCAAATATGCATAAATTTGAATTAAATAAATTATTTATGAAAAATGATATAGCAGCAGAAATATGCCATGCTTCAGCGCAGCACTGACACTGTGTGTTAGTGTCAGTGCACGTATATAATATATATAAAAGTCCAACTGTGCTTATGTGTATGTGTGTTTGCTGGACTTAAAATCAAATAGCGAAAGCAACAAAAGCAAAAAAGAAGAGCAAAAATTGTAAAACAGCAGCAAAAATGCGTAACAAGCAATGCATGAAATGGCAAAAGTTCGGCGCGCAGCTGTGTGTGGTGAAAAAGTTGTTTGAGAAAAAATATAAATATGCCGTTTTTTCTCCTCATGCCAGGCGAAATTGCGATCCTTTTGAACGCAGTCAACTGACGCAAACGCAGCAATTCATAAATATTAAATGATGCTCATCAATACAGCGGAACGCGCACTGCCGAGCATACACACGCTAGTACATACACAACAKTATATATATCGTGAATGCGATACACACATATACATACACATATATTTATATATTTTTATCAGATAATACGGACAACACGATTTTTTCAGCGTTTTATTTGCATGTTATACATATAATGCTTTCATTGAGCTTGTTTTTTMCGCACCACTGTATTTTTTCATGCGCACTTACATGCATATTTATATATTGATGCGGTTACATCACAATATTGAGTGTTGCAAAACGTATTTGCGCACATTATTGCAAAAACACCAATAAATAAGTGGCGCGTTTGCTTTTCGTATCGGTGCATAATCGTACTTATGTTTGTGTGTTTGTATGTTTATATGTTTGTATGTTTGTATGTTTGTGTAAGTAGGTATGTAGAGGCGCTGTGAGAGTTGCAAATATGTGTTGAGACCCTTTACTACCCCACATTTACATAATATTACTATTTGCATACTTTTGTATTTCAAAAAAAAAATAAAATAAAATAAAAAATAAAAAAAAAATTAAAAAAAAAAATGCTTTACGGTGAGAGTGTTCGCTTATCACAGTTTGTATCCRCTTTAGCAGCATTGCTATTGGCTTATTCGGTGTTCGACTGCTGATCGTTGAAATTCTGTTGAAATTATTTCGATATTTTCTGTGTTCCAATTAGTGCTCGAAGCAAAATTGGCATTGGTTGCTGAAAAACTATAAGTTTTAGTTAAGTGTGGCTCAAAATGCTTAGTCGCAAAAAAAAGCTTAATTAATGCCTGAGCAATTGCTGTATTCAGAGCATACTTAGAAGCGTAATGTTGTGAAAGAACGTCAGCCTTCACTTCCTTAAAAAAAATATTTATAATTCTTACATTCTGAATATTTAGTTTATTATTTGTTATATTTTTGATTTAATAAGCGGTAATAATTTTCTGTTGCTTTGACCAAATTTCCATGCGAGTTCGTGACATTTGTACAAGCCAGGTGCAGACAGGTCTATATGCACTTGGTTCTTCTTATGTGAACTATATCCATATCATCGTAGAACTCATATACTTAGCTCCTATTTATACCTTCTTCTATAGYAATTTCTCATGTGAACGGCTGAAAATTCTTTGGCGGGAATAGTTCTCTCATCCTTTCTCAGTAGTATAAAAGGGCGGCTTATAGAGTATAGATTTTGTTCGTCGAGAGAAGAAGGTCTTTTCTCTCATTTTCTATCGATCTCAAAGTACCACCTTGTTCTAAAAGAGTCCAAGTTTTTCGCTTGTTTTTCCATGTTTTTAGCTCCAGATGCTTCATCTTGCCTTTGTTCACCAAGACCTCATCTTCTCCTTTAACCGCTGCTTTATCTTGCTTTGAAAATATTGCGTTGTTAAAGCCTATGATGTCATTGTGATCTGCGTACTTCAGCAGCATAGTCTTTTCAGATTATATGTGGTTCAGATAAGCGTTCTCTCAGCATAAAAGTAAGCAAGGCACACTAGAGGGAATCTCTTTGTAAAAACGTCGATTGGTATCGAATAGCATGAAGTGGTCCCTTTTGATTTTGACTGAGCTGGTGGTTGTGCTCAAAATCATTCTGCATAACCATATACCAAATGCAGACATGACGTATCGGTAGCACATGAAAAGCGATAATATCTTTTGATAAAACTTCTGAAGGAGTTTGGGTACTACCA
>NW_017534409.1:56952-59388 GCF_001853355.1 Bactrocera latifrons
AGGGCTGTCACTATTTTCCTTGAAATTTTTGTCATACACCTTGGTAAATAATATAATATTCCAAGTAAAACTTGATAACTGATTTGTATCAATACATGGGAAAAAGTAAATTATATCTTGTCGAAATAAAAAAATTTATAATTGAAGATATAAAATAAATACGCAAGATATTGATGTACTCTAAAAAAAACAAGTTTTACTTTAATTAATTTTTTTTCGTGTCAGGACGTATAGTTTGGTCTTAGAAGATTCGATTTGAAGAATTTTTTTKAAATGAAAACTTAAGTCTTGTCTGATTTTAGTATGGTATAAAACTCCTTTAATATAAGTATATAGATATATCTGTACAGTTCTTATATGTATATTTTATTAAAGCCAAAATTATTAGTTAAAGTGTATGTTACAACACGCATGAGCGCTGTAAGTGTGATTATTGCTCAATATGATTTATGTGGTGTGGCAAATTACATAACTTTTTAATGACTTTTTAATAAGTTTGTTTGTATTTTTTCAAACATTTGTCACGAATACCTTTGCAGCCATTTTGTGCTGTAAAATAGAAACGACTTAGAAATAATCAAAGCAAAACAAGTTATAATTAGGCGATACAAATTTCACTGTACTTTTAAATTATATTAAATCATAATATGAAAGATTTTTATGGAATGTTGATGACTTTCAAAATTTTTGCTAATAAAAAACAGTAGAGAAAGCAGATAATCTACTTATACATATATTGGGTAGTCGAAAAAGTCTTTTCGTATTTTCCGATATATGCTGCAGTCGTATATCCCCAGTGCTACCAACCGTAATGTATCAAACCATATAGAGTTGGAAAGGTGAGATTTTAAGCTTCATTCAACCAAAATATTTAGATACATTTTCTTCAAATAAGTAGTTTTTATAACGGATATATGTACATATATTTAYTTATATCATATAACCATATTTTTCTATACCTTTCTTCCATGCATACTGTCCTTTACTTAAAATATATTAACTCACTCAACCTTTTTGCTATCAGAACGTAAAATAAAGTATAACCCCATCACACAAATAAAATTGATATATATACAAATACCTCGTGTGTGCTTATAATATGTATGTTTATATGATACTGCCATTGGTCAAGTAATTTCCTAATGTAGTCACGTTTATATTTAAGTGGCACTTAAATTTCCCAGTAGCCCATATGCAACACTGGCACTTTGTGATTAAGGTTAAACGAATAGTTAGAAAAGAATTATGGTTATGTAAAACTGTACATAAATATATGATAGCTTTTCGCAAATTTATTAACATCGATAAAACATAAAAAGAGCAAATGGAGCATTAAAAGAGCTCAAGTAATAGCTTCAAGGATTTGAAGTGAAGTTGAGGCCTGTGAGACAACGGCCAAATGGCAAAATTACAAGAATTGTGTTGCAGAAGGTAAAAAGTTTAAAAAATATTTTAATCTACCAAAAAGAATGTTGAATAATTTTAAATAAGAAGACTTGTGATTGTGGAARTAATATCGAAAACTCGAAAATCGAAAAATTTCAAATAAGTATTTTTGAAAGATTAGTATCTGCCGGGAAAGATACGAAGTTTGGTATAATTATTTGAACTTCCTATACAAAAGTGATTAAATTTCGAAAATTCGAAACTAAAATGAAAAAAATTGCACCGCATATATTTTTCTTGAAGACATTTTAAACGAAATTTTTGAATTCGACATTACAAAAATCAAAARGTCGAAGAATGAAATTTCGAAGTTCGAAAAACTCATATTTCCAGAATTGTAAAAAATGAAACTTCAAGCATTTTATAAGTGAGAAAAACTGCTCTAATAATTTTTTGCCTTTGTTGCTTACATCTACTTGTCTAATARGCATATAATTAAGATTGTGGGGCTCGACTTAAATAGTATTCTATAAGAACTATACTGAACACATCAGAACAAAAGAAGCTCTGAATTTACTTAAATATTGAAATTTTTCATATTCCAAGGCATTAATTTTTAATAAAAATGTATAGAGCTTCGCATACAAAGCCAAGCATGGAATGTAAGCGCAAAGCGGCGATAAATATTCCTGCAACAAAACAAAATTTACTGCACTCCTGACAATTTTGACTGCTATGCATGTATTTGCTGCAAGTATTTCATCTATCCAATGAGCATGCACTCACACAAGCACACAAGTGAATTTGAATTATTAAGTATGCAGAGATATGCAGTTTACTAATTTTACGTATACGCCATGKCATACTGGAGGGGCTCTTRTTAATAGCATATTACTGAACCTTCACTGTTCAAGGAGAGATAACATAACGGATCGCTATGTTGCAAAAAGAATGCACTTACAAGTTGGATGTTTGAGTTTTGTTGCATTGTTAGATTTATAAGATTTTTGAAATGATAAATTAAATAATAAAATAAATTATTGATTGAGG
>NW_017534409.1:60483-63032 GCF_001853355.1 Bactrocera latifrons
AATAAATTTTACTTTTTAGCTTTCTTTTTCAATTTCAGCAAAAATAAAAATAAAGTAAGATAAACTGAGTTATAAATCAAAAACCTGAAGTTTCCTAATAAACCAAGAATTGTTTTTAGAATAGCAACCACAAGAAAGGTGACCACCAGCAGCTAAAGCAAGAAAGAGTGCAGAGTACACACATATATTTCTTACCGTGACACAACGTGCTTCATATAAAATTGCGAAACTTAGCAGCTTTGCTTGTGTACATAAAAGGTTTGCAAAATATTTTGATTAAAAATTATTTTTTTTTTTTGCAGAAATTTCACAATGTTATCAAATATCAAACTAACGGCATATGAAAAATATAGTAGTATATAGTATCATAAAAGCGTTTGTATGTACATAGTTACCAAAATGGTAYTGCTTTTATTAAAAACTGTCCCTTACGGTATTTTGCTGTTGTTGTGGTCGTTGAAGAAAGCCATAACTTCATCATTGCATTTTTTGTCTGAATATTGTTGACCTAATTCAACGAAACACACAGCAACACCGGGGAGTGTGTGAGTGAGTGTAACAAATTGCATGTTTGCATAAATATTGGTATGTGTGCATGTGTATGTGTGTGGTGGCAAGATGCAGCAACGTACTGCTGCTGCCTACCATTAGGCGTTTTTAACTACTTCGGCTTAGTTGTTTAGAGTGCGCAGTCTCTTTTRTGGTTTTGGTCAACCAAAATGTACAAACTGTTAACTCACTAGAGGCTGTGCCGCAAACAAAGTACGTAAAATTCTGAAAGTGGCCAAAGGACAACGGCAAACTATAACAATGTGTTGGCAGAGAGAAAAAACAAAAGGAAACACGTAAAACAACAAATGCAAATTTCATTGTTCATTTATATGCAAAGTAGAGGTGGTGTTGGCAATATATAAACATATACTAATACACATACAAATGTRCATATGTACGTGGGTATACCTCAGCTTGCACCGAAGTTCCTGGAAAAATGCTGCTTTCGAAAAATGCAACTTTTGTGGTGAGTGCTGCAGGCGTGTKGCAAAAAAGGCATTTAAAGTGGCGACAGAGCGGTGAAAAATGTATTTTTCCCAAAACCACCGAAAAGTATAAACCCACCAAAGAACATATATGTTATTTATATATTTGGGTTTGCAGGTAGACTGGTGAGCGTATTTGTGGTCGACTTTTTAACTGAAATGTAGATTAATATTAGAATTCATAAAAGCATGATGACACAGTTTCGAAAGAAAAACATATTAAGTCAGAATATATTTTTCTAACTTTAAGGCTAAATATCTTTTCGAAATTGAATTTGAATTTATTCAATTAGGCTTAGGAATCAGATCACTAGATTCCATGCAAGAAAATAAATTGAAGAGGGTCATCTTACTTGGTGTCATATAATACTCTTTAAACGTTGTAGAATAAAAACATATATGTGTAATTTAGTCATATGTGCTCTTTCTGATTCTTGCGTATGTGAAAAATTTGGATTTTGAAAGATTTCTAATTACATTTCGATTTCGAAAATATATATTTCAAAATTCAAATTCATTTCAAATTCGAAAAATATAGATTTCGAAATTCAAATTTTATCAAGCTTTGCTACATTTAATAAAAAAGTAAAAGTAAAAAAAATGAAAATCTTGATGTTCGAAAAAGTTTTTAACTTTTGAATTTGAAAATCGAAAAATTATAAAAACAAAGCATTATGCAAAATTCGCTAAGTATGATATATTAATGAAAATATGGTATTTTTGAATATCTACATATGTATGTATATGTGTAAAATTAAAATATTATTTATTAATTATGTAAATCAGCCYTGAATTCGAAAAATATATATTTCGAAATACAGAATATTTCGAGCTGAAAACGTTTTTAGCAGAAGAAAAACTTCGATACTAGAATTTCGAAGAGTTTCAAATCAAACCATTTGACATTAAAACCGAAAAATTTCARGTCATAAATTATAGYATATCCGTAGAAAGTAATATTTTTGAAAAAAGAAAACAAATCTGATATTTTTGTATATTCGAATTATAAATTTCAAAATTCACATAATCGAAAAATTGGAATGCGGAATTCAATATTTTTTAAACTCAAACAAAGAAAGTTATTATTTTGATTAATGACTTATTATATTTTTCGATATTCGAAATTAAAAGATATAATTTACAGATATTTTCAAATTCAACCGTTTTTGAATAGAAAATTAGAAGTAAAAAATTGAAACTAAATCCAATTGAAYAATCTGAAATAGTTAAAAACTCAAATCAAAAGTTTTCAAATTCGGAAATCGAAAAATTAGACCACGAAATCTTATATGTTTTATATATAAAAAAACCATCTTTATTTTTTTGATTTATTGTTAAATCAATTTTGAATATAATTATTGATATTCATATCTTCTCAAGCTCAGCAATTTGTAATTGAAAATGAGAAGTTAATTAAAATAAAATGGAAAAATATAAATTTTCGAACTTTGAAAAATGTTAAGAAATTTTTAATTGCAAACCATCTTTATTTTTTTGATTTATTGTTAAATC
>NW_017534409.1:63347-81239 GCF_001853355.1 Bactrocera latifrons
TAAATATCCAAAAATTTAAATAAATTTTTGAGAAAGTAATAATTTTATAAGATAAGTAGAAGTAATAAATTGGAAATTGTTTCAATTCGAAAATTTCAAATCGAAGGTTTGGAAATTCGAAAAAATTTAATTCAAGAATTAAAAAACGAAACTTTATATTTTTGGTATAAAAAAGCAAAAAATATGATATAATATTTTTGTATACTATCATGTGAAAAACTTGTAATTTTTAAAGATTACTAATAACACAAATTTCGAATTCGAAAAATTTGATTTTCGAAATTAAAAAATTAGTAATTAAGTTAATTTTGAACTAAAAAAGTTYGAATTTCGAAATTGAATAATTTCGATGATTCTCCTGAGCAATTGTTTCAGAGAATTGGTAAAGTGTAAATATCAGCTTTGAGATAATCATATCATATAATTTATAATAAAAGGAAACGATCATGATTTTGTTAATCAAATTTGGTTATAATAGATTTTTTTATTGATATTGGTCTGAACCTGAAATCTGAATCCAACTAGTTTTATTGCTAGGAATATAGCAATCGATAATCTATCAACAAAGCTAAGGCGAAGGGCACAGCGTTGCAGGCATTAGGTCAGCTTTACGGTAATAATTAAAGAAGTTTTCATTGAGCATTACGTTACAGTTATCTACATCGAGATATGTAAAGGTATTCATAACTAAAAAACTAAAAACATACATTAATACACCCGCCTTTCAACACCTGACTTAAAAAAGCGTTTAATTTATAAACATGTTAATGTCAATCTCTCGATTTAGTGGCCATTGATTGCCCCTCACAGCGTGCGGATACAACGAGTGCAAAGGCGCTCCTCAAAAGTGCATTATTTTATAATTTTAAAATAAATTTGCACGCCAGCGAACACATTGTCGAAGCTTAGCTTACATATGTACGATTAATATTGTACATATGTAGCCAACAAACTGAGCCATTAACATTGATAGCGGCTTAAGTGTGCTTAGAAGCGCGCACGTGTGTGTGTGTGTTTTATAAGATCCTGCAATTTGAGTTAAGAAAGCGAGAAAGGAATTTTTCAAAGTCTCATCTCCGCAATTCTAAGCAGCTTAAATGCTGCTGCAATACTAATACAACTGACACCGTTCTAACTATACCTACATGTATATATGTATGTATGTATGTATGTATGTATGTATGTATGTGGTGGGTTGTGTGGACAATTGCAAGCAAGCAGCTGAAGTATCTCAATAAATCTTGAACTTAACATTTGCTCAAGCTTGCAAAATGTGCCATACGTGACTGCTTGGCGTAAATGAAGGCACGCAAACGCGGTTGATAATACGCAGACGCACACACACACACACACACACACCTGTATATGCATACAAACATATTTGGAATCTCAAAGCTAGATTTGCGCATTGGCACTTACATACTTACATACATATCTATATATACATAGCAATATGCTCATATGCACCTTCGCTTGCGCAAATATTTGCGTCACTTGTATGTGTTGATGTGTGTGTGCGTGTGACGCGTATGCCTCATGGTTGGAGGTGAAATGAAACGAATTGCAGAAACTTGGTCTTTGAGTTCATTTGCAGCACCGCTATCTGCGCGTCACTGTGCGTACGTGCATATAATAAATTATCGCATTTAAAGAGACTTGTGTAAGTAGCAAAATATGCTCGAACATACCGAGCGCAGCTCGCCTTCTCACGACGCATCTCACGATTCYGCCAGATGGAAACCAGTTAACATTGCAGCGTTGGTTGTGCAGAGTAGCGACAGCCATACGGTATTTCTACAGATACAAATACATACACATGCATATATATTTATAATAATTTATTTTCCCTTGACTGACTTAGAGGAGATGTCTGCATATTCAGAATCATACATAAAGATTTATATACAAATGAATACACGCTTATAATGATTAAGAACACTTGGCACTTCCTTTTTATGCTATTACATTTTCATAATCGAGCACAATATAATATAAAACGTATTTAGGAAAACTTCAGACATTTTCGAATCACAACTATGTCGCTAAATCGACTCAGCTCATCACGCTGATCACTTATATTGGATTTTATATAGTCTCCGACGCTTTCTTCTGGGGATATAAAAAATCTGCATTACAATCACAGATCTTTACGGAACTCACCGCTCTTATAAAGCAGCCGAATCGAGTTCATTGCTGCCTATCTGAATTCCCTAACCATAATATTTCTGGAGTAACCAGAGCAGAAAGAGGGGTGGCTTTYTTATTAGTTAGACAAGATGGAGGAGGAGAAGCTAAGATAATTTCTACCTCAAGCTCTTTCAAATAACTTCGACATATGAAAAAAAAAGAGGTGCTCGATTTGGTGACCATCGCCTACACAGATCTTACTTCGACAGCTTGGAACACCAGTACACTGTAGTTCCAAAAATTTCCTTATGGTGGTTAGACAATTATCGGACCATCGCAATTTCGCGAATCGCTTTGAGCTGATCAAAAATTACTTGAAGTAGCTTATCCGCTTCAGATAAGTCTCCTGATTCGTCGATGGTATGACAATGTTAAGAAAGCRCTTGGATGTTTCTATATCTCTTTTTCTTTCTACAATTTTGGTAATTGGTGTCCGAAAAGATATTTAGCCATATCATATGGTTACCTATTGRACAATATCAATAAAGAACTGCTGCTATTAGGGAAAGATTAATCTTGCTGAGAGGAAATAGTGCAATGTATCGCCTATGATCTGCTTAAAGCTGTAAAGATCTCACATTCGAAAATTAGCCGGCCAGTGTTTTGTGAACATTTAAAAAAAATTAAGCAAATCGGTTGAGTAGTTCGACCGGAATCATTTCCGCCAATTTAAAAAAGTATATTTTTCCAAGCCCTGTCTCTTATACACATCTAGATGTGTAAGAGGAAATAGTGCAATGTATCGCCTATGATCTGCTTAAAGCTGTAAAGATCTCACATTCGAAAATTAGCCGGCCAGTGTTTTGTGAACATTTAAAAAAAATTAAGCAAATCGGTTGAGTAGTTCGACCGGAATCATTTCCGCCAATTTAAAAAAGTATATTTTGAGAAAAACGCGTTTAAAGTTTRTGGTGTGCACTCCGAGCGCTGCGAACGTCGAGCGGTATTATTATTTTTCGGTGCTTTCCGAAACCTTCCAATAGTAAAGTCGGTTTCCACATTAGTTTCTAAGGATAACAAGTGTTTTTGAAAAAAGATTACCCTACTAACCCCTTAATTTCACCTGATTTCGATCCTGAACTAAGAAAATATACTGTCCTGTAAAACGTAGAAGTATACGATATTCGATTGTCAAACCGAATCTAACTCATAGTTACGCTTTGTCCGATTGGGTWAACTACCGTTTCCATAGATTTCTAAATTTTTTGAAGGCACTCATATAATCTATACTATGATTATTTTAATTCAACATCGTCTTAGTGAAATTGGGCACTCCCAGCAGCTAGAATGCAGGAGAAAGGTCAACGATAACGTTTTGCCAGAACGCGATAGTTTAGACGATAGACGTGTATTAGTAGCGTAGATATTAAGCGCAGTGGTAAGAATACTTCAGAATATTGACGCTTTCTGATTGTTCATAATTCGAAAAAAATTCTGCATTGACAAGTCGTGAATCCTTTGGTACATACCAAAGATCAAAGAGCAGTCGTAATAGAGTCGAAAAAGCTAGATCTGTCCTATTTATGTGTGAAACAGATGTAGATCATCATATCCTGGAACTCACAACATAATATGGTCTACTTAAAATACAAGGAACTATTATAACGTGTTAAGTATTCGACGCCGAGTGGCGAGAAGACCCTTCCACGCACAMGTAGCGGCCTACAATTTTGAATTAATCTATGAATTGCTTGTGCTACTTTCTATTCRCTAGATTCTTCAGATAATTTGCAGCTTTTGGGTTTATGGAATAAATGTTTATACCTGCAAGAAAAGTAGTTAAACAAATAAATGGTCTGTTGCTCTTTTTACAAATTCGTGAAATCTGTTCAGAAGAAATAATCTACTAGACCCCATCTTTTACTTAACTCAATATTACGTAAGTGATTAAATAACTGTTTTAATAGAATTAACAGATTTTTTAGCTAAAAGAAAGGGTTTTTTTTATTACTAATTACCTGTTGCTATTTCGCGCAGTCTGCGCTTGAAAATAACACTCAACCCTCGCACAATTTCTTTTTGTTCCATCCGCGTGGCAGTTTAATTATATAAATAGAAAATTAACACCTAAGTAAATAATTAATTTTCCCACACATGTAATTTTCCAGCTTCGTTCGAGTGTAAGTGAATATGTGGCTCATATATATGCATATGGAAGCTTGTCTATGGAAATATTTTATGCGAGCGCCGGGGGCGTCTAACCAACAAAACATGTCGACACGCAAGGAAATGTACGCCTTTAATGTTGTAAAATATTATGTATTTGCATGTCGGTGCTGTTGCTAAGCTGTGGCTTTGGTTTAGCTTTCAGCAAATATGTTGCAAGCAAGCTAAATTGTGGCAGCCACACCTCCTTCCGCTCTAACCACATACGTTTTACACATGCTTATATGCTAGAGTGTATAATTTTTGTTTTTGCATATGCAAGTTATGCGTTTTTTTTTTGCCTGAAGCTCGCTTGGTCGCTCTCGGCAATTAATGGCTTTAAGACTAGAGTGAAAGAAGAAAAAGTTGAGTATATCATAATGGAGAATTGWACTTATAAATATAAATTTTTTATGTGCGCAAATTGATAAATCGCTAATCTTTATATTAAAGAAAAAAAAATTATATAATACTTGTTTAGGTAGCAACTTTTTATAAATGCTTGTTTCCAGGTCCTTGGGAAACAAAACAGTTTCTTTGGCTTCTTACTTTATTATCATCAAATCAAAAGACTGAATCGATAAAGTAATTTTAGACTATCTAAACTTTATTATTTATTTTAAGTTTTATCATCCATTGACGTTTCAAGCTCAGCCAAGTGAATCTKGGATAGTTCAAGTAGGAAATGCGGAAGTGGAGCTCCATTGCTGTCTTCCAGACTTCCGTCCATCATGAGACTACCAAAAATATCGTAAACTCAATTTATAACAGTACTGAAAATTAAATCACTTAATAAATTAAGTAATTCTCTACAAGTCGTTCTCACAGAAAGAATCTAAATGAAATGTAATTAAACGCAGAACACTTTAATTTATGACGACAGAGCACTCAACAGTCACTTACTCACTCGCTCACTCACTCATAATCCACTCACTGACAGCTATGCAAACATTGCGCAGATAATTATTTTTCTGAGTTGTGTTAATATTTTTTTTTTTTTTTGCATCGCTTTTGTAAATATGCACAGAGGAAGCAGTTCAGCAACTGTTGGCTTCCCACCGCGTGCTTGACACTTGAAACATCACTTGCCACTTGCTGAGAACCATTCATTAAGCGACCAAAATCACCGCTGACTGGACGGCGTACACTRCCAAAACTCAATTCAACTCGACACAAAAGTTTGAATTTAATTTGTCAACTGCACTCACACACACACATATACATATTTATATATTATTTCTACCAGCAGACACGCTGTGAAAGTGTTGCGTCAAATGAAAGCAACAAATAAAGGTGTTTGGTGGCGATTTGCGCTGAAAGGTCCGTAGACTGGGAGGAAACTGTGTGGCGCGACAATTTAGTTTAGAAATGCCGTCTTTTTTATACCCAGCACAGATATTTGGCAGATGGGATATAAGTACTTAGTTTTCGATTTAAATGCAACCTGCCGAGTCAGTCTCTGTGCGGATATAAGCCAGACTGATTGAKATTCGAAGCATAATTTTCTACTTCCCTGTTATTTGGAGATTTACTGAYGTTATGTACTGAGTTTACTGTGATTTTAGGCAATGTGAATATAGAACCCCGATAAATATTCCGTTTTTTGGCATGGATCTGCACTGGTTAATGCACATAGATCTAAGTTCTCCATTTTCGCCGAAAAAGAGAKACCTCTTGTAATGTTGACTCACTAGATGAGAGAGAGAAAACATTGTTTCGTTCTTTAATGCTTCTAGCAAGCCTTTCTAAGTTAGTCAAGAAAGCTTTACAACAGGTTTTGTTGCTTTTTGTTTTATCTAAAGAGTGAATCCGAAAACATATATTTTTTTCGTTGCCGTACACATTCTTGTCTCCCAGCTCGAGAGAGCCATAATGAATAAGAAGTTTGCAGTTGTGACTTTTCTCGATATCCATGGCATTCTACAACGTATTGCTGGAAACGGTCATTAGAGTATCGAATAGGTTTGGGACTGAATCTTATCTTAAGTAACTCATCTCAAATGTCTCTGGGATAGAACTATCATAATGGAACGGTATAATGCGCGGACACAACGAAAAGTGAGTAGGAACACACGGAGAAGTTCTCTCGTCACTTCTCCGGATCATGATTGTCAATGATTTTCGAGAGAATCTTGTAGAAATCGGCTGTCGAGTGATTGCATACGCGGACGAAACAGCTCTCATGGTTGAGAGAAATATTTGAATACCGTGTATAAGCTAGCTCAGGGATACCTAAGCTTCGTAAGCAAATAGGTTGCTGAGTATTACCTCTTYATAAAACTTATCAACACCGAATTGATTTTGAATTTGGAAAGTACAAAATCCGGATTGCTGACACAATTAAGATTCGAAGGCTCATTCAAGAGAGGAAAATCTCGTGGAAATGCTACGTCGAGAAAAGAGCAAAGCAGGCATTGATTGCTCTGTACCTCTGAAGAGGAGTCAGAAGCCATTGCTCTCTGAAACAATAGCCAAGGCTATAAGGTTTTACAGAATTCTTGTATGGAAAAGACCACATTCTCGAAGAAATCGGGTTGTCCACACGCTTTATTTGTTTGGATGTCCGACCTCAGCGGTATTGCAGGGTACTACAAGGCTGATGGACACTGGTACTTTAGTCTCAATAATTGCGGATCATCTTAACACTTCGCCTTCGAATATTTCGCCTTTGCCAGACGAAGGCAGGAAAACCACGGATTTCATTCCTTTAGACATCCAGGTGAAATAGCGGATAAAGAAAGAAAGCAACTAAGTAGATTTGTGATAGGTTCAGGAAGCTTCGTCGATGTCTGATATCAAATTACAGGCTTTACAAAAAAATATACACAACAGTCCATGTGGAGTGATCAGCCGCYTAATCCAACTTAACTTAACCTATAGTTTTAATCGTGGTTTGCTAAGCTTGCGGAGTTTTCTTCCTTTCATTTGCGGTTAAGRCRATACTTTGAGTTTTATTGTTTTTTWAATTTACTAAATGAGAGATTCAAATTGACAGGAAGAGTGATTGGAAAAAAGACTGTTCGTTTGTAAATTTAGTTTGTTCCTTGTCGAACTAGAAGAGCTGTTGTGAGACTTTTTTTCTCGCTGGTAGGCTTTGCCATAAATATCCTTTGAAGGGCTGCGTGCTATGACGAGTTTAAAAATGAGCGACTCATTTTCAAGCCGAATCCGAACCATCATTGTGAATTTCTTTAGGCTTATGCGTGGTATGATATATATATGTGAAACTATTTATAGGTTAGAAATAACTAAAGTGTAAGTTACAACTAAGGGCTGAAGAAGACTTTATTGAGATTTTGCTGGGGTTATGCAACTATTTGTGGCAGAAACCAAAGCAACGTACCACCCAAACAATAACGTCGCCCACATACTGCGCTGACGAGCTATTGGGTGCCATAAGTTTTGTCATCAACTTGTTGTTGCTATGGTGTTGGCGTTGCTTTTCATGTTGCGCCTTTACTGTTATTGTTTTCAAGAAATTTCAAGTACAATTAAGCGCAATTAAATGCAAAAAGCTAAGAAGCAAACTAAGATCAGCTAAGTTACGCAGCAGATGAGTGTTGTTTGCAGAAGTTTGGCCATTTTAATGGGTTGCTCATTTTCTTTGGTATTGTTGTTATTGTGCACTTTTTTTTACGTTTGACCCTACCCCGCAGAGTTAGAAAGTTCCTCCATGGCGCTCCAGTGGCTTTTTATCTTGTTTCTTGTTTGTTTGTTGTTTCCTTGGGGTTGGCACTAAAGTGCTGCTTACCCGCTCAGCCACTAATGCGATTTGCTTTTTAGCACATTATGAATTTCATAAATTCTCCGAACTTCACCTTTTTGTTTTACCTGGCCATTAGTTTGGAGGTGTTGCGCATTTGCGTCGCCCGAGTGGGTTTTGAAAGCCTTTCATTATTTATTTGTTCAAGTGTTTTATCATTTAACTTTCCGAAAATTAATTTAGATTATTTGTGCGCGAAGTAAATTAAGTGCGTCCGCATTTTAGCACTCTCCAATGTTTGGTCACTTTGATTCAATTACGCGGTAGCTGCGCGTAAGTGAGCACTTGTGAATTTAATTGTGCTTGTACGTATACTTGAGATAGCGGTTATGACGCGGGATTTCGTGGAATGTGGATTTAAGAGCTCCTGGTGAGATTAATTGTGAAAAAGAATGCTGTTGACACAATGAAGAGGTGTTATAAAAATGTATCTTCAAATATGCCAAAGTTCTGAATAGAATATACTGATTAAGTTATGTGGCATTACTTTTACAGAGCTTCGTTTAACTATAGTGATCTCGAGTTAAAATCCTCCGTTAAAATCTTCTTGCGTGTGTCAACTGGTAAGAGATACCACAGTACCACCACGATCGTTGGAACGCGTTGGCAACAGTTTGCCCCTGTTGCAGTTGGGAAGTATCTACCTAAGTTCAATGAATACAACTTTGAAATGGAAGTCTAACTGTGATAGAAAAGAGGGTGGATCAAGATATTATCCGATCCATAGAGAGTACTAGGCTAACTTGTGGCCCTTAAATAGCCCAGGCCCAGAGGGAGCTTACAGATACCTAACGCGATCTGCCTTGCCTATAGCGGGGCTTAAGGGGACCTACTTTCCTCTACATTGGTGGATCCAGATTATGAACCAGAACAACCACAATATTGAAACATTAACAGAGTCCGCCTCTCCCAGAGGAAATTAGTGGTTCCGTGAAGAGGACAGCGAGTGATTGATTGATCTATTCATAAAGGAAGAATGCACCGTGACCTTTCTTCTATTATGGCCTCTATTAAATCACAAGATTCACCTAGCCCCGGCATATTAATAAAGTCCAATATTCAGCTGGGTGCTAGAGATGCGATGTGATCCCTATTTCGAAACATAAATCCAAAGGCCATTAACCTGCGTCTGCAGCCTGCTGTGTAGTCAATTAGCGGGTCGTTCTCTACGTTGCTGCACCAGTAGTGATTTGATCACATAGGAGGAGACTAAAATCAGTGTCACTTGACTATGTATGGTTATACGTTCGTTGCGATAGTTGTGTTTGAGGTTTATCTCTATGCACCGACTTATGCTCGGAAAACTTCCCATAGGTCATACGTATCTTGCCAACTCTGTAGACGTTTTCGAGCCGTCACTGTATCACTGATCTTACTATCCCTATGCAGTAGCTCGAGAGTAGAATTGTTCCATTTAACCTTGCTGCAGGGCTAACCTTGAACTTCTTGGTGAAGTTAACTCTTACCACTTAGCTCTCTCATCCCCTGGATTACTTTACACACATTTCTGCTCTCATTTTTATCACTGTGAGATTGGCTGCCTGACCGAACCCTAGAAGAAACGGAGTGAGCTCAATAATATGCTGATTGAGATAATATGCAAGATTTGACCATGATGGTCGTCTTTACCTTTCTGCATCCAAGTGTAAAGCTCCTTAGGACGGGTAGAGACTTACGTCTTGTGAGGACAGCGTTAGTTAAGAGTTCGAAAATAACCAGTAGAAGCTGTCAAAAGACTGCTTAACGAAAGGTTTGAAAAGTGTGGAAAGTAAACGTTTATATATGTAGATAATCCCAGCGGATTACAGTTGTAGGAGTTGTTTCAATAAAGACTAGGTATAAATATCTCAACAATCTTTTAAACAACTGGGAGCTCATACTTTTGAAAATYCCGCTGATCTTATGGGAATGGTAATAAATTGCCTGAGCAGATTTTTATTAGCCCAAAGCATTTTGCACAYTTATTAGATCTGATTACCGGGGTTATATTTTCCGCTTTTTGAGGATCAGCATTTGCACCTAAGCTAACCTAAAACACTCCTTTTCCATTTCCAAATCTGGACAATGTTATTTTCTCGTTTCTATCGAATTAATTATTCCCTAAAGGGGACATATTAAATTTTCCATAAAGTTTATAACATCCAGAAGGCAACGTAGGAGATCCTAAAAAATAAATAATTAAGTCATGCCGCCTGTGGTTAACTAGTCCTTCAGTTTTTGAGATATCGATATAAAATTTCATAAGTCCTTTTACCTCCAAGAGACTGCTCATTTTTCGGAACCGTCTATATCGCCCTAATTATCAAATAGCTGGCATACAAATTGTACGATTGGAAACAGGAGCTGCTATGGAAAACTTTTTCATTGGACGAGATGTCTTCAAAAGATTTGGCATGGGTTATTGGCCAAAGCAGAGGTGCAATTTGCSATGAAACTGTTTCGATCGAGTCACTAGCAGCATATAGCTGCTATACAAACTGACCATTCCAGATCAAGGTCTTGCACTTAATAGTTTGTATTTGTGAAGGGTATTATAGCTGCGGTAAGTTAATGCTATTTTTTGATTTATATTATTTATAAGCTTTCTCGTTTAAATTGAGGTATTTGTTACATTTATAATTGAATCAAATAGAAAAATGAACTCCTTGTCATAATATAACTCTATATTAATCTTACAATTAGAAAAGCTATAATAATCTACTTCAAGGCAAACAGGCTTGGCGCCAAAATCAGCCTGTCGCCGTAAGTGTCGCTTAAGTACCGCTAAAAGGGGGTCTGAGTGGATGTAGATGCAAAGTGACAAAAAATTATGAYGATGTTATTTTGAGCGTAAAAGCACTTCGAGTGCTCATTTTAATGCGAGCATGCACTTCAAACACTTACACATACACATCTACACACACACACATATATAAACTAACATAAAAATGCACATTTAAACACCATGAACGAGTCAGTCAGCCGACAGGGACACACACTTTACGAGCGCATCTTCCAGCTGCTGATGGTGGCGTTGGCGTTCGCCAGAATTGGCTTGCTGCCAGCAAACATTCGGCGTGCGATTGTTGCTGACATGGGCTGCCGGCGCGGCGGTGAGTGCCGCATCCAGCGTTTCTCAGGCAGCAAGCAAATTGCCGTCGATTTCTCACCGTCAGCAGCGTGCGCACAAGCACATAAATAACGGGAAATATGTGCCAACCAGCAATGAAAAAAAAAAAACAAAAGCAGCGAGAAACTAAAAATGTTGTGATTGCAATAATAATAATGTTAGAATAAATGCTCTAAACTGGCATAAGGACATGCGCCTAAAAGCGCGCYATGCAAACGAAATTCTGTTGCATTTTTACAGGGCGTTTCTGCTGCCGCTAATGCTGCGCTGTTTGTAATTGTTTGCGGACTTTGTGCCGTTTTGGGAGTCATGTATAGAAATATGTATATTAGGGGTGTTCAGATTTTCAAATTTATAATAGTTTTTATTTTATATAAATGAATTGAATGTAATGTTTGTGTTTGTCAATGTTTTAGAATTTTCACGAATTTTAACAGAAATCATGAATAATGTATGTACGTCACTAATAAATAAATGTATGGCTAGTGCTTATATTCTTGTTTTTTGTGCAATTTTATAATATTAAATTTTTTATGATTGATATTTTGGATCTATTGGAATTATTTAGTAAAATTTTAAGACAATTTTATACAATTTACTGCGATTCATAATTTTTCCAAAGCAAATACACTTCTTGTTTTAATATTAAAAATTAAAAAAATTATAATAGTATTAGAACACCCCTAATATTAACTTGTAGCTCATTGCTACTGTCATTGCCGCAGTAGTTAACGTAATGCTAACAAAAAAAAAAAAAAAAACAAACACTTATACGTGTTGCTCGGAAAAGTCAGTTCTACATTAATTGGCGCTGATTCAAAATTTTTTGGCCGATTTTTTTTATTACTTGGACATATACTGTTTAACATAGATCCATTTTTATTAGCCTGTTTTTTGCGCTTCGCTAGTCATCGTTGAATACCGCTAGTAGGCTTTTAATAAAAAATGAAATTTACGCTTTATTTATTTGCTTGGCAGCGTTCGAAGCCGCTACGGCACTCTGCCAAATCGGCGGCATGCAGATGGAMCAATAATTGTCAGGAAATGCTATGAGATATAATATTTACTGTACTTTATAAACGCGGATGAGTTTCTGCAAGCTTTGACTTGATGACTTTTTGATTGYGCAGAAATCGAGGAATATTTTATTGGAATGTTATTGAGAGAGTGTGCACAAATTTTAGCGAGATGTGGCTTAAAGTTTTCATAAAATTTCGAGAAAAAGAATATGCATCTCTATTCTTAATGATATTTTTACCGTRCATGCCTATTGATGTTTGGAATGATATTATCTATTTGGATTTTCTCTTTTATCTCCTCATCTATGTTGGAGGGATTCTKTAGGACTTTTTCTCGAGAATCTGCTATTTTTAACGATTGTCCAGTGAGAATTTCATGACACTGCATAGTTTGGAAGTGAAGSTATTGTGTTTTAAGTGCCAGTATGTTTGTGTTGACGGTGCGAAAATGAGCTTCGAACAAAGAGCCAACGTAAAATTTTGTTTTAAAATAGGTAAAACTTTTACCGAAACATTTCAATTGATGAAATAAGTTTATGGCCATGATTGCCTATCCCGTAGCAGAGTGCACACGTGGTTTCAATATTTTCAAAGTGGTCGTAAGCACATAAATGACGATCAACCTGTGGGCCAATCAAAATCCGTTATCAAAGGAAATTCCATCGAAACTGTGCGTGAATTCACAAAAAATCAGCGAAGTCATCATCGAAATTCATGGAAATGGAATTGAACATTTCCAAAGTATCGACTTATCGCCTTTTGACCGAACATTTGGGCTTACGAAACGTGGGTGACTGACGATCAAAAATTGCTCAGAATCCAACATTCGAAGGACATCATTCTGACCGATTGTTTGACCAAAAATCACATTTTAATCATTAACCACTCCCCGTAATCACCTGATATGGCACCGCTTTCAACTGTAGCCAGGTCCTTCTCCACTTTTTTTTTTTCCAATTCAGAGGAAGTCTTCTTTTCTCTCAGCTTACCACGGCGGGTACTGCCTTGATTACTTTCAGTGCTGGAGTTCTTTTTATACATTAGGACATCATGCCAGCGTAAACCGCTGCCTTTTAATACGCTGAAATATGTCAATGTCGACAAAATATGTCAATATCCACCCTCCCGTTAAAGTCGCCTAGCMCGATTTTGGCAGTTTTGGCATCTTTAGAAGCGCTTCTAAGACAAACTCTTCTATTAAAGCTACATAATTAGCATGTGGCTATGTGAAAATTTAAAAGTTGATAAAAAAAAAAAACAAAAAAATCATCCCGTATAGTACTAAATATATAGTACATATTGTATTTCATATTACTTTAAAAAAACCAGCAGCCACACACATAAATTATAGCACTAATCTCTCAAACTTGGCAATCTTTAATTTCATAACAAATAAGTGGTGTCGTAGAACTATTTGGTTCAGAAGGTTAACCCATTATAATTAAATACAAATGCTTGTTCATAACTGCGCTACCTCATACTTCACAGCCGACATGAAAAATCTGTCCAGCGCCGACAAGAAAAGGTAAGCACATCTCTTTCCTAAAACCAGGTTAGCGAGTGCATGAGAGTTTTGCAAASCAAGCTACTGAATACTAATTTGGCTGCAAATCGATAGTGTTGGAAGCAATCAAATATGTGATCACACGCAAGAATATTAGACAGATGAACAAGCATATGCGTGGCAGTAATACGACGCATATCATCGAAGCTTGTACCACGCCCAGTTTATTAGAAACCAACTTGTGCTCGTCTCCACTGCGAACGCACTTTACTTTACTGTTAAAAGTAGCTGCATGCAATGAAGAAATTGCAAACATCTATTCAGATTGAGTACGTGCGTGGCGCACTCCCCTATGATTACCGTTAATCCTTTGTGTATGTAATGTAGTGGCACATGCTTTGCTTAATTCAAGGTTAGATGAAATAACTTTGCTTTGTAAAAGCGCTTAGCTCATATTACATCGTAAATGATGCAGTAAATGAGCAGAGTTTCAGTTATAAATCTGCTTCGGAAGAAATCTTTTTAGATTTGAAACTGTGCGAGCGCAATGTATGGTTGAAGTTAATTTAAGCGAATATAACCTCTGTATGAATGTCAAAATTTAACAATCAGTTTAAACAGAAGATGTACTATATATAGGTAGCAAGGTAGCTCGACGTTCTGTTGTTTTGTAGACCTATTGTTTTCCGATTGGTCTTAATAGAGTAAGGACATTCTAATTCTAAAGTGGTTATAGAAATTTCATCTTCGAGAAATTGTAAGAGTGTGTACTACATTATGCTAAGTCTATTGCTTAGCATGAGGCATATTATAGCTATATTMCTCAAACGATTCGGAATTTATTTTACCATGAYTTYCTATCRTAATAACGGRGTTTTCAATAAGAGCACAGTAACGTGCCGGTCTTGATCATCATGKAAGCAGTACGCCGTCGGTCCATAAACCGCACCAAACTGTAATTTTTCCGGTGACTCATGGAGTACGTGTSAATTGRGRCCAGACCAATAACGCATATTTAGCTTATTGACAACGTCATTAAGCCAGAAATGAGTCTCATCGCTGAAGATGATTTTTCGTTGAAAATTCGGGTATTTTTCAAGTTGTTGCTCAGTCCAATTCCGAACATACGACGGTTYCTGTGCTCAAACTKCAGTGCTTGCGTCAATTTGATCTTGTAAGGATGTATGCCAAGATCTTTTCGCAAAATTCGCTAGAACGATGTCACAGAGAAGAACGATTTTAATAATTTGGACGCGTTGTTGGATCGTATATCTTTCTATGATGAAATGTCAAACATTACTGAAGGGAAAWGTCAAAAGAGCAAGAAAAAATATGGCGTTGTTTGTTATACCTATCGGTCCACTTTTGTAGTTTCCCTATTGCAAAACGATTATATAATAATTACTTTCATACGTAGGTATAAACATAGACGCTTATTGCTTATATCCTTCGCTTCTCACTACTCGATTGGAATTAGTGAATTTCGAAGTCTAAGAAAGATTATCATGAAACTCGTTGTAGCTATGAGAGGAAAAGTGGAGTTAGTGGTTGGATGGTTTGTGCCGATCATATAAATATGTGAGTTACTGAAACAATAAAACCGCAAATAAGAACTGTAAGTAATAGGGCCACATTATACTATGACTAATGTATAAGAATCTCTCAATGAAGCTTTCGCAATTTAGGCAAGTAACTATAGATGCGTTGTCCCGATGGAACACAATTCGCCACCGATCGCTAACATCTTTTGGATGACTGCTTTCTTAAGATGGGCAAATTGTTGCCAGTATAAATCCGAGTTAAAACTCAAGCAGCTTTTAAGAAATGTTTCCCTGCTAACCACACCTGAACACATGGATCATTTGCCCAGATATAGAATACCATAGCTTTCTTTTAAGAAATACTGCAGTATAATGAAGGATAATGTCTTTTTACTATACTTTTTATGTCGCTATAGCAACTGTGGTTTAGGGATAGTAAAAAAAAAAACAATGTCTTCTTACGTCTGGCAGTATTGATAGTTCATACTCATAGGATTTTGTTGAACTTATGATTGATGATTATCTAGATTTTTATGACGTACACGTTCCTTAGTCATGTAAGCAATGTGAAAACTTTATTGGATTTGCAAACCGTTACTTCTTAGTATCTTATTTTCACTGATATGATACTTTCAGCAGAGGCGCTTAAACTCTATCATTTTACCCACATTTGGGCACATTTTTGACCGATTTTGGCAAAAAATAAATTCCCATCCAGGATAGTAATTGTTAGATGTTATGTATTTTATTAAATMTGGACGAAGATTCTTCCTGAACACTGAAGATATTAGCATTTTTAATCCCATACGGTATATTTGAACAAATATCTCTAAAATATTTCTAGTCACGCAAACACGTTTTCTAGCATTGACTACTAAATTGCTCCTTCCTGGTAAATGTTAACTTTAATTAACCTTCAAAAGGCTTATTAGCACATCAATAATATTACATAATCGCACACGCCAACAACTGACGCTGCACAGCATTTCCGAGTAGAGCCAATTATTTCAAACAGCCAAGCATCACTCGCTGAGGGCCACATTATGCCGTAATCAAGAGTGTGCGCCTGCATTATTCAGTAAAACAATAATTTTCTATTACTTAGCGGATATCCTCCATTGAATTCAAATCGCTGGGGCTTTGCATGCGGACCGCCTAGAACACAAATCACTTCGAAAACTTTCGCGGCGCTTCCGCCCAGAACATCAATATTTATTAACTGCAATATAATGTTGTAAATTTCACAACAAACATTACGTTACCGACAGTGCTTAGTTCGTGCTATTATTATTAATATTGTTGCTGTTGTTGTTATGAGTGTTTGTTGCAAAGTTGAAATTCGCAGCACGTTGCCACAGCGATTGACATTATATTTTCATAAAATAAACATAATTTCGGGATGCTTCACAAAAAAAAGTTTCGCTATTAAAACAAAACGATAACACAAACAGTAACAACAACAACAATAACAGCAACCAAGCAGAAACAGAAAGTTATCTCCGAAAACACAAGTCACCAAAATTTGCGCGACATTCAAAAGTGCAAAAGCGAGGCACGTACAGCTGTAAGTGAGGTCGAGCGGATGGCGTGAGAGAGAGAGGGAGGAAGAGGGAGAGAGAGGGAGAGAGAGGGAAGTCGAGCAGATAACGTGGCAGCGTAAAATGGGAAAAGTCGGCAGTCGTGCGCCACAAGCTGTGCGTCCATCCATCCAAAATAATTGCGTCTCGATGGCATTGAAGTCGATTTGCTTATGACACAGGCAATACAAATAATGCAACAAGAACATGMAAAACAAAGAAAAGCAGCAACAACAAACACATTAACATTAACAGCACAAAACATTACTACCAGATAGAACAAAGAGCAAAGAGCACAACAACAATGCAATCTCCATATAATTTGTAGGACAAGCTTCCCATTGCAATGCGCTACAAGCGCGCCAAGGCGCCAGCTAGCGAAAGTTTCGCCGCCAAATCTCCAATGCAATATTTTGCGCTCGTGGCCGCTGTCGTCACGTTATCCAGTCGCCGAGCGTGTAAGCAGACTTTAACATTGTGGCGAAAACTTTTAAAGCCTCGCGGAAGGGCGAAGTGGATTTCGTCGCGGCAAGGCAACCGAAGCGCTGACATTAATGCTAATAAAAGCRCTTACATTTTAGGCGCTTGCCTAACAAATCTATAGCTTTATGAAATACGAAAAATGTGGAGAAACGGGAGAAATGTGGCTTCTTTTTATTTATCAAATAAAGTTGAGCGCTTCAAGTCCAAACAAAACTAAGTGAGCTGAGTGCCATTTGGTTTTCATTAATATTTCAAATTGCGTCAATGTCATCATGTCGCAGCCGACATTTGCACAAAGGCTGATYGTTTGTGGTCTTTACACAAAAGTAGCACGAAGTTCGGAATGTTGGAGTRCACGAAGTGTATTATTAACTGCTTTACATACATATAAGTTTATTCAAAAAAGTGTATGTATACATACTTACAAATATAGGATTTTATGCAAACAGTATTAGCAGCATTTTTAAAATGCAGAAAGGCAAGGCATTTCATATTCTTATGCTCTTTGCAAGTTTAGTTGAAAGCTTTGTTTAATTTAACTGTTATTGGCAGAAGAGGATTACA
>NW_017534409.1:81349-108362 GCF_001853355.1 Bactrocera latifrons
ATGTGCTGTCCTTTTTGGGATATCAATATATCATCTGATTAAATTTGATCGCGGACTGAAAAAACTATCGTTTCGCCTATTTTAATACAAATCTTTACGATCGTCCTCAAACTATGTACAGGTCAATAATAGCATCCCAAGTCATGCYTGTGGTGGCCGTCAGAACCTTCAGCAAATTTTGGTTTTTGCTGTTTCGGATCTTTCTTTTGGAATATACGTCATTTTTTGCAAAAGTTTCTGGTCTTTTGGTACGACTCTGGCATTGGCACGCTTTATRCTCAAAACATTAACGAAACGTRTTGAGCTGATCCAGAAGACATGATGTGATATCTTTAAAGCCAACATGACACTTTTTAATCACGTTGCGGGAARATCAAGGTTTGCCAATGAAAATCAATTGAATTGTATCAGTGATTASATTTGGACTAGTAAGAAGGTGATTTCCGTCGGAAGAAAGTAAATCATTGTTGAGAGGAAGTTCATAGCTAATAATAAAGTACTTAATTTTGATATAAAACTCTAATTTGCATTGACTATTGTAGTAGCCGAAGGTGTGAAATTGGATAAAATCGGATAGTCCAGTATAACGGTATGGTAGTTAAAAACTACTAAATTGACTATAAATCAATAATTAAAGACACAAGAGACATAGCATTTTACCTCGAGATGGCATAATAGAGCTTTAATGAAGCCGAGGTCAAAATTGAACGATGGGCGTGGCACCGTACATTTTCAGATGAAAGCACATATCTCGAGATCCGTTCGCCCGATTTCAACCATATTTGGTATGTGGTATTCACCTCAGATTCGTATGCCACAGTTCGGAAAAAATCACAATTTTAAATTAAAAAAATTCTTCAAAYCYCACGAAAACTGTTCCAGCCSCTAGGTRCCGRATTCCSACTTCTGACSGTAAATTTTGGTCAATATATGGAATATACAGTTGAAGTTCACAGAAAATATTTTCCTGATAATAGTATCGCTGCGCGTTAGAAATGGGTTGAATCGGGTTACTACTTYCTTTAGCCCCCACATGCCYAATATAGAGATTCTGGAYCATCCGSGTGACTTTATACTGCATATATCCGCCAATATGTGAGTTATCTAAATTCWATTTAGARAGCTTRTTTTTCTTATAACGGTGCATWTTTCTGCTTAGCWTGAATAAAATCRGGTGGAAACTCGCTCTAGACCCCATATAACTAGCTGGCCTTGTGTACCTGAAATTATTTCGAAGGAAAGTTGTAAGAGTATAAAACGTTCTGTGGTAGTCGAAACTAAGTTATTATTATTAACTGAACTGCGCTGAATTTTTAAAGGTTAACACTGGTTTATCTCAATTTCCGGTAAAACTACTGTATTATATAGTTCGATAGCGAAAAGGTATATGACGGTATTGTAGGTAATGAAATGGTCTATAACATTTGTTTAAAGATTTTTTTCAGATAACTTCAAAATTTCTGTGAAGAATTAAACAAAAAGAAAAAATAAAAATATTTAATCGTTACCAGATAATATTTTCCTTTCAAGAAGTTTAGTGGAATCTTCTTTATATCTCAAACAATCTATATTTGTACTCTCGCAACCAAGTATTATAGTTTTGTTTACATAGCGGTTGTTTGTAAGTCCTAAAATTAAAAGAGTCAGATATAGGGTTATATATACCAAAGTGATCAGGGTGACGAGTAGAGTTGAAATCCGGACGTCTGTCTGGTCGTCCGTCAGTGCAAGCTGTTACTTGACATGAGATATCATGATGAAATTTGGTACACGTATTTCCTGGCTCCATAAGAAAGTTAAGTTCGGAGATGGGCAAAATCGACCACGCCCACAAAATGCGAAAACCGAAAACCTATAAAGTGTCATAACTAAGCCATAAATAAAGATATTAAAATGAAATTTAAGGGGCATATTTGAACGTAATTTTTTTTGGAAAAGTGGGCGTATATCTACCCCTACATTTTTTTTGTACATATCTCGGAAACTACTACAGCTATGTCAACCAAACTCTATAGAGTCGTTTAATTCAGGTATTTTCATATACAGTTCAAAAATGGAAGAAATCGGATAATAACCACGCCCACCTCCCATATAAAGGTTATGTTGAAGATTACTAAAAATGCGTTAACCGACTAACAAAAAATGTCAGAAACACTAAATTTTACGGAAGAGATTTCAGAAGGAAACTGCATCCAGGCTTTTTTTAAAAATTGAAAATGGGCGTGGCGTCGCCCACTTATGGACCAAAAACCATATCTTAGGAAGTACTCAACCGATTTCAATGAAATTCGGTATATAATACTTTCTTAGCACCCTGATGATATGTACGAAATATAGGTGAAATCGGTTCACAACCACGCCTTCTTCCAATATAACGCTATTTTGAATTCCATCTGATGCCTTCTCTGTATAATATATACATTAGGAACCAATGATGATAGCGGAATAAAACTTTACACAAAYACGGTATTTGAGCTGAGGTATCCCTTGTGGAAAAATTGTCGTGATCGGACTATAAAATTTCAATACAATTAAAATAAATGAAAATACAATTCAATACTCAAAGTCCACAAATTGATCTAATCTAATTAATTTTACAGCAAAATAAAAAAATATTAAAATGACGGATAATGAAATATCGATTATCACTTTATCATGCGAGAGTGGAAAATGTTCGGTGATACCAGAACTTAGCCCTTCCTTACTTGTTTTGCATTAAATTARAAGATTTATTTTTTCTAATTGAAGTGAACCTCTGCATACGTATTGAGTAAGTTCCGAAGCATATACTTAGTTAACGGGGATTTTCTTATATAAATTGGTTACGAAAACGTTACAACTTTTTATGGATTTGCGCTAATGATAACGCTAATGAAATCTCTTGTTTTAAAAGCATTATGGGAGAAGACGCTACATCTCGCCGGTGAACAGAACAGAGTAAGAAAAGGTGGTTTATTAAAGCTATAATTCTTGTCTCTAACAACCAAAACGGTCAAAGCCACAGSATAATCTATACTTGATTATTTTTTAAATTTTCTCCACTCATAATTACATACAATTCCATCATTTATCGCTCCTGAAAATAAAATCCTTTAAATATCAGCTTAAACGAAAAAAAACAATACTTAATTAGTATCATAAAATTAATAATGTTGTCACAGAGAATTACCCAAGTGCAAACGTGCAACAAAAGCCAAAGCACTAAAAAAATCCGAACACAACGTCAATTACCTATAATCACATATGAATGTGTTGGCGCACACATACGCACTACAYGAAGGACTCAATCAGGAGAGTCACTTTTGAATTCAAAGCAACTTAACGTAATTAAAAAATCATTATTAACACGCTAATCCAATTGTTGCCTTAACRCACCAGCACTCCGCTCCCCTACACTCCCCACACTGCCGTCCGCCGGCAAGCAGCAAGCATGCTTTAACTCGCACAAACCCATTAAGCCCACTAACAGCACGACATAATACATAACGGCAAATGTTATTTCATTGAAGCGCAAAAATATACAGAAAATAAATAAAGCTCTTTTTTCAATGTTTGATTTTCTCGTTTTTTTTTTTTTTTTGTACACATTGGACCACGTTCTGCTGCTGTCTGTCAGCCGYTCGTGCAGCCGGTATTACTTCCGCTTTGTTGCTTCATTATAAAACATCAGCAGCAAGCGACGGAAAAGCCATTTACCGCATATTATATAAGAGCCTTCATAGCAGCCTGTTGCTTTTGACATTCGCTCTCTTTCCATTGCATCTATGCCACTTCCTGTTCATTTAGCTCTTTTAGCGCCCATACATAAATGTGTGGGTGTACTAATGAGWGCTTGTAAGCAGGTTGTGTGGTTGTGTTGGTGCGCTCAATCGCTTAATATGCCAAGCATAATTAAATTTCCTACAGTTAATGCTGCCTCTTTAATTATTTTCTCGCTAAATGCAAGCCTGTGYACATTTACATWAAAATATATATTTTATRTACGCACATACCAMTATATTATATAATATATACATACGAGTGTTTGCTCGTGTATATACAAATTTCTATATAATTGCAAGTTATTTCACTTAATACACCATGTGTTGGCTGGATTTTTGAAAAACGTTTATTAACAKCAAAAGTATCAGAATAATGACAGGAATTGATTCTCTTCATTCGACCTTTGGACAGGGTCTGTCCGTCGGTACATTTGTCTGACTCCCCATAGGTCCGTCCTTCCATCAGTCTGTTCGTCCATCATTCTATTTATTTTTATACTTATCTAAGTCCACCTATTGGTCCTTTCTACCAACATTTCACCTCGTTTATAGTTCGATCCTCTCATCAGTCTGTCTTTCCATCGATCCATAAATTCGTTCACTTATATCTGTCCGTCTTTGGTTCATTGTTACATTCCTTCATAATTTATTATGTTTAAAGATCCATTCTTCCATCAGTCTCCATTCACCATTTTATTCGCTAACTTCCATCTTTCCGATCATTCATTGGTCCATTCGTTCTTTGGTTTACAAATTCGTACCTCGTTCATTGGCCAATCTCTAATTTTCTTAGWACAGCCATTGCTCAATCTTTTCATCGGCCCACCTTCAATAAGTTTAGCTTTATCACGAGTACCAGTATTCCGTGAAGGCCATGATGTTCTTGAAAACTTGCCTCACGTGAGTCGTCCTTCCAACTGTGTAAATGCTAATAACATCGCAAAAGCTAAAGAAATATTGCTTGATCATTATCTCTGCCGTCACAGAGATGTTTGATGATCTTGACACCTTGACACCTTTATCGTTATTGGTGGCGAGACATCGGTCGACGAATGTGACGTCGGAACTTTCCAACAATCTAGCGAATAGCGCTCCAGAAATGAGGCAAAACCGAAGAAAGTAAAAAGCGCATTTAGAAGGCATCTCAGCTCGGTCTTGAAGAAGGTGTATAGAAAATTGGATAAGATATTGGTATAATTGTATGAAAATATATATTTTTTGTAAATTCGAGTTATATTTTGGCAGATTTGATTTCATTGAAGTAAGAAATTTTGAGTCTGAAGTAAATACTAAAATATAGTAACGGATTTTTCAACATTCGTACGATGTTCATCAACCGCGGCTGGCTTGTTGGCATAGACCATAGACTTGACGTACTATAGCATCATAGGAAATAGTCTAACGGCGTCAAATCACATGACCGAGGCGGCCAATTTACTGGGTCATTTCGTGAGATAACACGTTCACCGAACTCGGTTTCCAATAAATCGATTGTGACATTCGCTTTGTGGATTGTGGCGTTGTCCTCTTACAACTACACATATATTGTCAACGTCTATATTATCTAATTGGGTTTTCATTGAGCGGTATCGGTATTTCCATACGCAATAACGTGCCGGTCTTGATCATCACGGCAGAAGTATGGCCCAATGACGCCACGGGCCCATAAACCGCATCAAAACTGTAAGTTTTTCGGGATCAATAGTGACTTGTAGAGCACGTGTGGATTGCTGCCTGACCATTAACGCATATTTTGCTTAGAAATGAGTCTTTTCGCTATCCCTGAAACCCAGATCTTTATCAAGTTGTTGCTTAGCATAAATTATTTCGTCAGTTTTTGTGTCAATTTGATCTTGTAAGGATATACAAGTAGCATAGGCCAGGATTTTATGCAAAATTCGGCATATATGTTTCCATGATGAAATAGTCAGCAACGTTTTTGTGTCGTGCTTTTGAAAACACCCTCTGTGTCATTATTTTAAAATATGTTTCTTAGCTAACAAGTATTTAAAATTTTTTCGAACATAAGTTTTAAGGAAGATAAAAGTAAAAACTTTACATTGATTATGGAATAACAATAAACTGAATAACCTTTCTTGTTAGTGTTTATTTAATATATGCGCCATAGAACAATCCATTAAAGTTACTAAGATTATCWTATATTTTAATGTTTGAAACCGCATMAATGCGTWACRACTTRACAATTATTAATTTAGAAACTTTTYTAATGCAACTCCAATAGCAAGCAACTAAATTATACGCAAATCATCACTGAGAAACCCATAAATATGTATATATCGTAAGCTGCGCATGCAATTGAAAGGATGATGAGGTGCTGAATATACTAATAGTATAGTATATATACATAAACCGTTAGTCAGCATTTGGCACATATAAATATTATAGCATACACCTACTTAACAATGGAAATGCACACACAAAGGCTTTGAATGCGTAATCCTCCCAGCAATTGACTACATGCATGCATTCGAGTCTTTATACGCACGTGTATGCGGCGTGTGCATTTGCAAAGCGAGGCAAACAATACGAGTGGCTGCAGGCGGACGCACTAAGCAATCGACACTAGAACGATTAGGCTAACACCCACATTAAAACGCATGTGTGTAGACAAGTGTGTGTGTGCGCCAACACCCGAGGCTATAATGTGCTTTTGCTACAAGCAAATATTTACCGTTACAGTGCACGGGTGCAAGTGTGCGGTAAGTGCATAATACTTGTATGAGTATATTTGCACACACACACACACACACACACACCTGTAGCGTGCGTTGAACTCAATCCGGCTTGCAGCTAGAAACTGTACAAGGCGCATTAATTGATAGAACCACTGTATGTTTATAAGCAATTAGATGCCGGTATGAAATTCATTGGATGATCATTAACCAATCGATTTGTCTGCGGGGCATACAGCTATAATATGTACATATGAATGTGTGATGTGCCCGCATAACTATATTATGTGCATAATAATTACCCCAATCTGTGTGTTTGCATGTATGTATTTGTGTGGCAGAGCAACGCAGCAGGCGCTCGTTGCTGATTTATGCTGGTCTAAAATGCTTTTGTCCGATTGCTTGAATAGACACTATTGAACATTTCCCATTTAACTACTAACCTTACAACCTTGCTACCTTCCTACTTATCCAGCCAGTTGAAGTGTGCAGTTGACAGCTGCTGCAGCTGATATATTGGCGTTTGGGCACATGAAATGCAGCTGAATGGCTGCCATGAGGCAAGCTCTGCTCCATGAGTGGCGTTGGTCAAATCACATACTTGTTGGTTAATATATGGTTGCAGTCACATATTGAGTGCAGGTCTACATGACGTATGAGTAACATTTCGAAAGTGCCCGTAGCGTTGAGTTCATCAAAAAATCAGCTGTCTATGTTGACATCTAATTTTGGAGTTCATTTCGGGTTTGATGGCAAATAACAGCTCGTTTGTGCTGTGCCGATTAAATGATCGTGCAGTTTTCATAAGATTGTGTTAGAAAGAATTAGAAGAGTTTTGAAATAATGTAATTGGGTTCGAACCGCGCAAATGGGGGACCAATTCTCAAACGCTAACAAATCTCGGTATCAGATCTAATGGCTTTGTATAGATATTGTACTTCCGATCCTGACGATGAGTCGTCAAGAGAACTATATTTCAAGATTGGCAAACCATTTTGTCAATTAGACAGCACTTCTGGAATCGATGGCGAGACGAGTATGTTGTCAGTCTTCAACACCGCTCGAAATGGTTACGCTCAACGCTGAATTTGCAGAAGGATGAAATCGTTGTTATACATGAAGGCAGYCCGCTTCCCACTAAATAAAGCTTGGTATTGGCACTTGTTTAAGGGTTGTAAATTTGAAGACATGCGAGGGAAAGCTGTTGAGGTGCATGATAATATTATCGTTACTATCAATAGATTTTCTATATGTTACTTATTTAAATTTTAATTGAAATTATACTTTTTTGAACACTTTTTCAAGGCGGCTGTTATGCTCGCGCCTTTACTTTTATAAATATATGTTTGAAGCTTGCTGGGACAGCATTTAAGTGGTTGCTGTCAAACTAGCTTCTGATACACTCTATTCAATAAAAGAATCCGAATATGTAGTAGGTATTTAATTGTAATCGGTTTTATTCTTCCATATCTAACCGTGAGTGTTATCAAGTATCACACACTCTGTGTRACGAAGATGCCTCTGTTTGCACCAGAACTCCAGACATGGAGAATTTTATTCAATTGAACCATAAGCTGAAGAATTAGATATGAGTAATKCAAATTTCATTACATTTCGTCTCCAATCGAAAATTATAAATAACGGTTTCTTTTGAATCAAATAAATAGCATATTCGATCAGTTTCTTTCCAGAGGACAAAATTTTGCCCTCCGAAGTAATATGCCGAATACATTTTTCGTATTTCGTCAGGTATTGATTCGGCGTCTGGTTCATTATGTTAGAATCTATAGTTCGTTTTCTSTCTCGACCGATTATGATGCGTTCTCAGTTATTATTATCAGCGTAATTTTATGGTAATTTCAAATCAGTTTCTGTCCATCTAATATTGTGCCATCATCGCTTTCGGCTCTAGTATGGTGTTCTCTCATAAACTTATACTTAATTATCACGCGTCTCGAATAGAAGTATTTGTGTGACCCAAGGCATTTAGTAAAGACATCAGCGGAAACTTCCCTCATGCGAGTCGTCCATGAGATAGAGAAATAACAAACAATATCAAAATTCGTCAAGAATCGATTTAATAAATTTTATGTTAAAGTTTTGAGTTTTGTTTATGAAGCGTGTCAATGCCAGACTTCTACCGAAAGACCTAAAGGTTTTGCAAAATTGATCTCGCGTAAAGTTCGATTATGTTGACGAGGCGTGCATATATGAATATGACGTCGAGACTATGCAAAAACCAAAGTTCGCAGAAAGCACTAACAACGAGCAGCGTTGATATGCTCGTATTGATTTAGGAGCCCATTCTCAAGGCGATAATACAAATTTATGGGTTTTCATTTGAAAATATTACTACTTGTATATAAGTGCTTATTAAGCTAAATGCTCTTTTGTTTACCTAACTAAATACGAAGACTTAACACGCAATTATATAAGTGAAAAATATTACATTTAAGTGCTTTTATTACATAATCACAAATGTATGTATGTATAGTATGTTTGTGCGTATAAATGTGTGTGTAAACATACTTAATTGTCAGCTTTATCTGCTTTTATAATTCATTAGGCTCCAAAGGTGTGTACTCCAAAGTTTCATAATTAATTCTCTACGAGTGGGCACACACACACACACACACACAAACTAACAGGGGTATACGTACATCGGTGTGTGCGGGCCAACATCCTCATATAAACAAAAACAACAACTGCAAAAGTTACGAGCATATTTATATGTATGTATATATCATTATAATTGCTACAAATTTGCAAATGTCTGCTGATGAGCGTTTATACATATTTAATATGCACACATGTATTCACACATACGCATACAACAACAATTATAAATACATTTGCATATTTTATTGTAGGCCAACACTTGTAAAGTAAATGGAGTGCGTACCTTTAAGTGTATAATATGAAWACAATGTGTATGTGTTTGTATATATGTATATATGTGTACGCGTGTGTTTGTAGTCGCAACTGTTATTGCTGTACAATCATATAATTGCTGCGAAAGTCTCATTAAATGAGTTATTTGTGCACTGACTTAATTTGCTGACACAAACTTGAATATGTGTGAGTATATTACAACATATACAAATAATGAGATTATATATGTATATAGATAGATATTTATGTGTATGCATTTGTATTGCAGTTAACTGTAAAAGTTTGCTGACATATTTAGTTTTGCCAAAACTTGTGCTTTTAATGACTCTCATATCCACTTTAACGCTTATAGGTGAGAAAAAGAGGTGAATGTGAATTAGTAACAGTATATACATATATTATGTTAGTATATCTAACGGATATGAAATTCATGTACTTACATATATACATAAATATTCACAAATATGTGCGCATGTATTAATTATTACACACACATAGCTCATCACTTGCGAAAGTCTAACTTTAGCTCATCAAAATTCACACAAATGTATGTGTGTACGTGAGTCGAGCTTCACGCTCTCGGTTATGTGTGTGTGTATGCACATTAATATGTGCTTAATGCTTTCGCTATGACATAATCAGAAGTATTTATCTAATCGCAATAATGTAACACATACTCAAACGCTTGAGTAGATTCATTAGCACAGTTCTGCTGTATGGTTGGCCTTGAGTAGTTCTAACATATTATATTATACATACATATGCATGTATATATATTATATATGCGCAGTCATATGTGAGCGTTTATGAACTCTCGTTTATGGAAGTACGAAAGCTTCCGTTAGATTTGGGTGTGAAAGTAATTAATTTATCTTTGAAACTGTGTTGATGCCTCGGTGAACTAAGAGCAGAGAAAAAACTTATGACAGCATAATACGAGACAGATTGACCAACAAATCCTTTGGAAGTGCAGTTAAATGCGCTCTATACTTATAATATTTGGAGCTATATTTACGGTTATTCAATCACTTCGTTGCCTTAAATAAAATATAGCAGATGCGTGGCGTTTGCCTTGTGTAATCGTCAAAATTACTGTGGTTAATAATTTTGAAATTTTAAGGCAAATCTCTTAAATTTTTTTATTGTGGCATTTAAGGAGTTTGTAAGTGAAAAGCATTCATATTACGTATTGATAATGGCTACTTATGGCCTAAATCAACCAATAACTTAAGTATGCATAGGGAGAAGTACGCAACTCGGCAACTGTGAAAGATGTCGCAGAAATAAATTTAATTCTGTATTTCGTACACACCGAACCTCTTTACGCTGCGGGCTTGGAAGCGTAAAATATTTCAAATAATTTTGTTAAAAGTTTGATGGGTGAGCTTTTAAATGTTAACAGCTTACTCAAATTTTTCCTATCATAATAATATGAATATTAGTAGTTAAAAAATGTAGTAGTTTTTCGTAAGACTATGACATAATTACGTCAAGAAATGAGTTGGTTAACTGTGCTTCACTCATTAAGACTACTCTTCGTGGGAATACCTTGAGTCAGTCATGAGTGCTGGAAAATCGGCTAAGACAGAAAAGTTGGAAAACAGCATTTAGGACATTAAGGGAGGGATAAAGATTTAGGTAAAAAACGGCCGACAGCATGGTCTCCGTACTAGAGATTATCACTAAAACACTAAAAGTCATAAGATTTCGAACCACTAAGTGGAACCAATGCCAATTTCATTAAATTTTCAGCATTTATTTAAAATAAAATGTCGATAGTATATACAAACAGAATCAATGAGAAATATTAGGTTGTCAAAAAAGTCTTGCGGTATTTTCGCTAGTTGGCGCTGAGAGCGCGTAGTTATAGTTTTATTCGTCGCATCGGGTCATGTCATACCTTTCTGGAAAGCTCATTTCACGCGCTTACACGTATTTGATTGATTGTAGTTTCTTTTAAGTCGTTCGTGAGTTATAGCTTTGCAAACATTGAGCAAAATTAAGAGAAAATACGGCATATTTTACAGTACTACTACGATAAAGGCAAAAATGCATCTCAAGCCACCATAACATTTGTGCAGTTTATGGACCCGATACAGTTTCCATTTCCACTGCACAACGATGCTTTCAACGTTTTCGTTCTGGTGTAGAGGTTGTCGAAGATGCGCTACGCTCCGGAAGGCCTGTCATCGAAAATTGCGATAAAATCGCTAAATTGGTCGAAAGGGACCGGCATAGTAGCAGCCGTAGCATCGGTCAAGAGCTGGGCATGAGTCATCAAAAAAAATTTTATGAACAAGTGAAAATTCAATAAAAATAATGCAAAAAGACCGCAAGACTTTTTTGACAACCTAATATTTTTTGTCTATGATCACTTAGCTCAAGTGTTTGAAAATGTGTAATACGTGATAACGCAAATAGAAGTCGATTATATAGGGTCACTGTAGCACATAGCTGTCAATAAAACTGACTGATTAAAATCAGGATGAAGATCTCTTTATAGTGGGTGTTTTTCTAGCTTCGGCGTTATCGAAGCTACCTTTTTTTGTGTGTTTTCAATAGTTTTACTACCATCTTTTATGAGATCAAAATTTTATTTTTTTAATCGTCTAACCCCGTTTCCGCCTTATGCTTAGAAAATTAATTTATATTATTATTTTAATAATTTTTATTTTATTGTCAGAAAACTATTTATAATCAACCTTTTACTTTTAAACTGATATATCAAAAATTTACGCTCACCATGCTCAAACGTTATATTGCCACGGATCACTGCCTGCAAGCGCCTCCTTTCCACTACGTAGATTTATACAAATACGAAAAGGCATGTTACTCATACGTCATGACCGCCCCAAAAGCTGACTACAGCTCAATCGTTGTGGAGTTGTCGAAACTATTCACGGCATGAAAAGCGACTACATATGTACCGTCAGTGCTAACGCAAAGCACTAAATCAAAGTTTGCCGCACTGACACCGGACGCGGCGGTTGGCTCGAATGGTTGTGCGTTGCATGCAGCCACCGACGTTAACAGTTGTTAGCTGCTTGCCAAAACCGAAAAGCGTCGAAAATAAGGTGGCAAAAAACAAAAAAAAAAAAAAAAAAAAAGAAGAGAGAACAGAAGGCTACGCGTGCACGAAAAATGGCGTTTCAGTCGATTTGTGGAGAATCGCTTTGCGCTGATTGCTTTGCACAATTTTTGGTGTGCGTTTTATATGAGCGTTAAGTTAAATGGCGTGCGGAGAAATCGAGAAATCGCTACTAAAATGAAGTAATCGAGTAATTGTTATTAAAGTGAATGTGTCACTTGAGCGTTAGTGAGTAGGTGAGTGGGTGAGCGGATGAGTGAGTGCAATAAAAATTATGCACACTTGAGCGCACACAATGCTGCTTAACGAGTGGGCGGCGGGCGGCAATGTCAAAAAGCTTTAGCATTCAATTGATTTGGCCAAACCGCGTCAATCTTGCATGACGTATTTTTATGGTTGACACTTTGCAAATACTATATGCACACATAGAAGTATGTGTGTGTGTGTGTGTACCCACCACTAACCTTAAAAGCCATCGTTTTCATTTCGCTGCCGCTGATTGCTCTTGTCTGCGTCAAATATAACTCTTATTATAATTAATTGCTGCCGCAATACCAATTCATTTCTCTTCTTCTAGACTATTATGCTTCAGTCTCTGAATGCCAACTGGTTTTTTTGTTATACCCTAAATAGTTAAGTTTGTCAGCTCGAAGAAAACAGGGAATGATGAACTAAGTCCCTTTATATATACGAACTTATCTCGCAGTTTTCGAGATTTTGCTCTGCAGCTTTGCACACGTTCTTTTCTCCCTTAGGAGCTGTTCATATCGAACCACTACAGCATATAGCTGCCATACAAACTGATCTATCGAACTCAAGTTCTTGCATGGAAAACTTCTTTATTTAACGAGATGCTCTCAATTGATTTGGTGTCGGTTACTATACAAAGAAATGGTGTAATCTCCGAAAACAATTTTCAAATCAGACCACTATAGCATATAGCTGCCATACAAACTGTACGATCGGAACTAAGTACTTTTTTATTTTAAAAGATATATACACGAAATTCAGCAGAGATTATTGCTTGAGGCAACACTATAATCCCGCAAGAAATTGTTTAGATCGGACGACAATAGCATATGCTGCCATACAAAATGTACGATCAAATACTTGCCCTTGTATGGAAAACTCTTTTATTTTACTAAATATCTTGTCGAAATTTATCATGATTATTACCAAAGACAACGATACAATGTCGAAAGAAATTATTCAAATTGGATCACTATAGCATATAGCAGCGGATCGAACGAAATGCTGATACAAATTTTGTTATAACCTTTTGCGCTATAAAAAATACACCGGTGTAGGGTATTATAGCTTTGGTGCAACCGAAGTTAACTTGCTTTCCGTTTTTTGTTCTTGTAATCATCAGCAACTTCCGTTGAATCTGCACCGAATGACACGCAGCTTATGTTCATCTCCTTCCGCATGTCTACCATTTCACAAAGCCAAAAAATATGAGTACAATGACAAGTAATCTGTGGCCGCTTCAAGCGCTCGTTATTGCTGCTCTCATATGCAACCACACACATATGCATACACAAGCTTACATACTTGCATTGTTATTATATGCTCTATGTTATAGATGTGTCTTTCTTTGGGCAATCCAAGTCGGAATTACTGTGGCGTGTTCTGAATGACAATTTTACTATGTAATTTTATTATTTTACTTCTGCCTTTTCGTTGTTCTTCGTCGGTGACATTTTGGGTGTGCCTTAAATTGATTTTCTGGGTCGTGATTGCTGTCGTTCACTTATAAATACTCATGCATGCAACGCACACATGTGTATGTGTTTTTGCGCTCAGCAAGTTAGTCGTGACTTTATGGCACGTTCTATTAATTAGAAACAGATTTGTGTAATTGTGTTACCGTAAGTTGCTTTTGGGGTTCAACCGTCATTGCTTGGGAGTCAATCAAACGCTAATGATTGTGCTTGAAAGGACATAGTGTGTTTTTTTTTGTGACGGGCTTTTAGTAAAATTGCACACATCCTACAATCAAGTCTTATGTTTGATTTCAGTGCGTGTTGCAAATGTTGTCGTTTTATGAGATAACTGATTGGTAGGGAATATTAAATAAATAGTATTGTGGTGAATACAATAACACTTTATTTTTGTAAGTCACTAGAAGTCTTGTTGCACCAGTTCTGGCTTCTCATCAAAGCTATTTTCCAGACTTTTGGTTTATAATCCATTGCGAGTTGGCGGGCATTTTAGAAAGTTACAAAGATCTATCTATAACACTCCATACTGAAAAAACTATTTCATTATCTAAATGTAGTCAGATTAAGCTTGGTTAAGTCGTAGGGCCATGTATAATGCCAGACCCTACTTAKACCGCTGAAAACGGTGGTCTTTTGTAATAGTCAAAATTACTAGATTTTTTTCTTTGTGATTATACATAATTCGGGACACGATGGATTGCCGGCTGAGCTATTAAAACACGGCGGCAAAGAACTGATAAGGAGCATGCTTCAGCTTCTTTGTAAAATATGGTCGGACGAAAGCATGTCTCGGGATAAGCCTCCTCAATATCGCATATAAGATTCTATCGAGCGTATTGTGTGAAAGATTAAAGCCCACCGTCAACAAACTGATTGGACTTTATCAGTGTGGCTTCAGACCTGGAAAATCAACAACCGACCAGATATTCACCATGCCCCAAATATTGGAAAAGAGCCGTGAAAGGAGAATCGACACACACCACCTCTTCGTCGATTTCAAAGCTGCTTTCGACAGCATAAAAAGAAGCAGTCTCTATGCCACTATGTATGATTCTGCTATCCGCACAAAATAAATACGGCTGTGTAAGCTTACGTTGAGCAACACCACAAGCTCCTTAGCAGGAAGAAGGACCTCTCCTAGCAGTTCGAAACCGAACGAGGTTTCAGACAAGGCGACTTCCTACCATGCGACTTCTTCAATCTGCTGCTGGAGAAAATAATTCGAGCTGCAGAACTTAATCGAGCACGCACAATCTTTTATAAGGGTGTACAGCTGCTGGCGTATGTCGATGAAATTGATATCATCGGCCTCAACACCCGCGTCGTTAGTTCTGCTTTCTCCATACTGTAAATGAGGACGTAATGAAATATGGAGGCGATAGTATCTACCATAGTAAATTAGTTAAAAGTTACTAACCGATAATTTTTTTTTTTTTTGTAGCTCGAACTTCGGAAGGTAGCGCTTCAATGAGGTATTCATATACTTCATTTTATTAAATTTAACCGGGTGAATTTATAGATATTTATACCAGTGAGTTTATGCCAGAAATGACGCCTATCCTGCTGTAACTGTCTTAATTTAGTCGTGGTGGAAGCTCCCGCTCAAATTTTCCGCCATTAAATGACCGCCATTGTTAGAGTTTTCTATTTACGCTGTACACATTGAACAATACGGACTGTCGTCCTTTTTAAATTTTGTACAGACAGCCTCTGATTTTATGTCTAGTGTCAGTATTCATACTAGACCAGCATATGGTATTACTAAGCTCATCGTTTCTGCAATTAGAAACGGTTGGAGCGCACACAGCCACTTTTTTCCATAATTCTTGATAAAACATTATTTTATTTGCTTTATTTGATGTGTATGCCAAGAGCTCCTTGAATTTCGCTTGGGATTCCAATATTACAACTAAATACTTCAACTGTGGCTTTGAAGTAATCACACACTCTCCTATATGTAGTGAGAGTTTTTTTTTTCAATTTTCCTGGTGCTTATGAGCAATGCTTCTATTTTGTGATCAGTCAGTTTCAAACCCATGGAAGAAAACCATTGGCGCTGACCACTTATGCATTCATTACTGCTGTTACTATAAGGTCGTCTGCGTATGCGACTAGCTTAAATTTTTTTGATTGTTTTATTCTTGGCATCCCATCACACGTAAGATTCCATAAAAGATGGGTTAATACTCCTTTTTTTTCTGTCTGTTTGGGTAAATTGTGATCGGAAGTTATACCAATGTTTACAAGTATGATATCAAAATCAGTAGGCCTGCCTGCGATACATATTTCTTAGAGATACATCTTTCTGAGTACAGCCAAGGTTTTTTGCTTAAAGCATATTTCGCTTACAACTTTCGATTGGGGTTTTTACTACATACTGCACCGTCTGCGATATATGTTTCATAATCATATACACGATTTTCTCGGTTTATAATATCTTTTTTTTTTTTTAAGCTATAAAGTTCGTAAGAAAAATAAAAGAATTGCATTAAAATTTTCAATCTTCAACCATTAATATCTGACATATATATAGTTAGGTTTATTGAAAAGCATTCAATTTCATACAAAAGAACAAAATATTTTTTCTAGTAGTTGGAAGCGAATTTTTCTATCTGATAATAATAATAACTTAGAAAAATGTTAGTTGGAGAATCTTCTCGTTAMAATTATGAGCTCATACTTGAAAAAACTTTCCTGGACGTGTCTATRTGCCCATATTTTAGAGTACYAATCGAAAAAAATATAAYATATWTATACATAGATATGTATGTGCGTACAAATAGCTGGCTTATATTGCTCATTCTTCTACTTGCGATTTCATCAGCGAATTTATAAGAAATAAAGAAAAGCCAGAAATGCATTAAAGGATTTTGTGGTTTAATTTTCACAGGCAATTCTCAACACTTCAAGGCATTTAACAACAAATTGATACACATGTGAACAGTTCCACAAACATAYGCTGCAGATGTGGGTGTGTGTGAGTGGTTTTAACTTAAGTGTTTGCGCTGCGCCGCCGCCAAACTCTTTTGTTGTCGCTTCATGACTTCTGTTAACGCGASTAAGTTCTGTGTGTGCGAATGGTGGCAGCGAAACAGCTTGCCACAAATTTATCTATATTTATTGTTGCTGTTGTACTTTWTCTTCTTCAAGAAGCGTTGATTTTCAGCAATTGTTGCTTGCTGCGCTCTTGTTGTTAACGCCGGGCTGTTGAAGCGCYGCAGAATTCTTGTTGTTATTGTATTGTTATTTGTTGCTTTCGTTTTATTTGTTGTTCTTTTTGTATTTTTTCGGTTTGTATACACTTGTTAAGCAATCATCATCAATATCCTGCGACTGTTGCTGCTTTTGCTGTTGTTGTTGTTATTATGTATTATGCTGTTAATACAGAAGCACTTCAAGTATGTTTTTATTGCGGCAACAACAGCAACAACAAGAGCTAGCTTACAGCGAGCGATACTTGATAGTCAGTTGAAGTAGACGCATTTATTTTCACAGCTGATATAATTTATTTGATTTGTTCATGCTGGAAGTGGAGAGAATGTGTGGCGTGTGTGCTCGCCTGTAGTCTGTGGCAAACAGCAGACAAACACGCAGATGCTACTAAATCGCTACAGATTATGTTGTGCCGTTTTCGTTGTTGTTTTTCTTGTTGTTGGGCATTATTCACATCCTCTCGGTTATGTTTGCGTGTGTCATTGGGTTGGTGTGTGTGCGTGTGCGTTACACAATCTGCTTAGATGGATCGCCAGCGGCGCAGGAACATGTTTACACGCGCACACACGCACTTATATATATTTTTGATGGGTGTACAAGGCACCACCGCACACACCTACACACACACAAATACATGTATGTATGTAGGTATGCGTGCATTTGATACACCGAATTGAATTGTGAGTAAATTGAATAAACTCGCTACAATGGCTTGTCGCACGCCGTATGCCACATGCCACACCAGCGCACACATAAACATACAAACATCCATACGCTTATATATACATATATGTTTGTATCGCTGTTTACTTGTAAACTGATATGCGCACACCTTGGAGCGGCCGTAATTTTAGATCCCTTAATAAAGCCAAAGCGGCTTCAGTGTGACAAGTTGTTGCTCCCCTGCGATGAGAGTGCTACTCTACAGGTATACATGTGTGTATGTGCGATTGAAATACGTATTAACGCATAAATGTTGTGTCTTATACAGTGAAGCACCTTCAATATTTATCGAAGGGGTTTCTAAGTTACAACTCTTTGAGTATACCAGTAGGCACYATTTAGCGTGACAGCCGAAAAGGGAAGTTTTGGGAGAAAACTACTAAGAATCCTGCGTCGAATTTTACTAAGCATGACCAACAACTAAAGCGCTTCAATAAACGATTGCTTAGTTGTTGGTTATGCTTAGAAGCTTTAACTATGGCAATAGCTTCACTCAAGCTTTTAGCAAAACGCTCTATAGGCAATGACAGAGTCTCTTTGACGTTTTTTGTCTGAGCAAAGAGCTATTTTCACTAGTATGAACCATTGCAGTTATAAGCTTTATTAACTCTATGAAGATAGTGAAAGCTTCTAAGGACAAACAAAGCACAAGACTAAAGTTGTGAAAGGAACCTGTTGTTTTTACACTAAGCAAATGCTGTTTTTTCCCCCCTAAATATGGGGTTGCAAATTTAGAAACCTTAGTGATCAGACCACAATATCGTTCTTCGTTTTCCTACCCGAAAAGTATATAGAAGAGCGTGAAAATGTTGATTACGTACCGATTGGTATCGATCTCCTATACATTCATTCATTAATCTTGCATAAATATAAACAAAATTTAAGAAATAATTTTAACGTCTTCGGTTCTTGTCCTCCCTTTGAGACGCCACTGTAATAAACACATTAAATCCACATATGGCAAGCTTCCATATATTCCCAACCAATATGTGCCGCAGCGTTTTACATATGTGGAAGTTATACACATGTTGAGATTTGCCGGCACGCCGTGGGAATTCCGGATTACTTTGTCACCAATACAAACACAATTTTCGTCATTATTGACAGTTAGAATTGCTGCTGTTGATTGTGTTAGTGTTTGCAAATGATATTATTGCCTTGCCTTTGGCTAAGTTGAGTGGCATTAATGGGTTRCTTAATGAGTATTAACTTCTACCAAAGTCAGGCCAAAAGTAGGCGGTTTACGAAGTCAATTTTGTTCTGAAGCAAATGGATTTCATTTACTTTGTAAGTAGAGAGTGGTAAAGGCACAAGGATTTGGTGAAAAATTGTTTAAATGAAACGAAATTGTGTGGCGAAACGGAAGTTCGTCACGGTGTTAGCACTTAGACAAARCCAGCCTAGGAATATAGCTATCGATTTAATTGTATTTATTTATTTAWTGAGTTAGAAGTCGGAAAGTTACAMATTGCTTGAAATTTATATGTTAAAAGCATTGATAAGATGAGGAAGACACAACTAAGTTTGGGTATATAACGGAGGAGGACTAAAGATAAAAATAAAGTAATAAAATTGGAGGTTTAAGGGGGGGGAGCCTGCTTTAGAAGCTTTAAAAAATCGATTTTTTTTTTTGCTTAAATCTCTTTAAAAATAATGTAAGAATATATTCAAAAATCTATAGATAGGAATTCGAAATATTTTCGAAGCTATAAGGGAAATAGTGACCAAATGTCTAGCAGATATACATATGTATAAATGCTTGGGCAGAAAGCAAAAACTTAGTCGCTCGATTTCGCGGTTTTTCATTTTTACGATTTTTCTTAATTGGCGGGCAAGGTAGGAAAAACCTAAACATCGCATGGAATTGTGGCAAAGTTTATTAGTTTTGGAATTAGATTATCCTCTATTTAAACAAAAAAAAAAAACAAAAACACTAGTATCTATAGAATAGTCAAGTTTGAACATATTTTTAAATAACATAAAGTAAAATGTCTTCGCTAAAAAACCACTTTTCCAATATTTAAAAAATCTGTAAAATTTTACACTTTTTTTTTRATTTTGTTTTTACTTTAACTAGTAAAAAAATTAAAAAATACGAATCCCTTTGAATCTTTTGTTTCCGATAGAAATTGCACCCTGCCCGCCGTCCGACAAAAATATACATGCGAGATGCATTGGGCAATAGCTTTCCAAAGGCAAAATATCAAAAATTTCGTATCCAAAAAATTTGTGAATGACGTTTAAATATATAGCTACATATAAACCCTAAAAATTTCGCTTACTCCCTCCCAAAAAAATTATCAAAAATATCCATTTTTTGAAGTCTCTGAAGCAGGCTCCCCCCTTAAAATAAAAATATGAACATTAAAGCTTTGTTTACTTTAACAAAAAATGCCTTTTATTTTGTATCAAAAAACCAAGCAAACAGTGATAGATGATGCCATTCGGCGTCAACCAGTAGTCAACTTTTTCTGMTGGCGCTGTAACATACACTTTCAAATACCAAAGAGAGAAATTTGCATTTTGTAACTGTTTGCGAATAGAAACATCGGTACACTGCTCGTGTGACATCGATCTCGCGCTAGAAATCAGAAARAGTTGAATACTGGTTGTCGTCGAATATCAGCACATAACATATCGTCACGTATAGTAGTTATAAGAAAGTGATAGTGGAAGTAAAACATTGCTGGTGCCATGTTCTCCACAAAGAAAATTTAATTTAGCGGTACGAGTTTATTCACCAGTTTGCAGAAAAGTGAGTAATGGATATGGTGATTAAATTAATATTTGGGYATGAGAARCATCTGCGGAAAAAATTGCCACGAGAGCTCACTTTTAATCAAAACCAAYGTCGAGTTGACGATTCGGAGTCTTGTTCGGAGTTTGAAGCAAAAGAAAGTTCTCTTTCCCCAAGACAATCGACCGTGTCAGACGTCAGTGAAGACGATAGCAAAAATCCATTAATTTGCCTTTGAATTGCTTCCGCATCCCCCGTACTCTCCAGATCTGGCCTCCAGCGGCTATTACCTGTTCTAAGGTTTCAAACGGATGCACTCTGGGAAGAAATTTTCATCGAATGAAGAGGATAACGCCGAAAATGAAACCTATTATGAAGCAAAGGACACATCGTACTACAAAAAGTTGGAGGATCGCTATAATCAGTGTATTACCCTTAGCTCCCATACTGAATAAAAAACAATGAATTTTATAAAACAATATGTGTTTTACTATGATAGGTCGGATTCTTTCCAACTGATGTGTTATTAGTATGATCAAAATGCCCAAAGTTTTAGGTAAAATTAATTAAAATAATTTTTTAAGGCCTCCGTTTTACATTTAGTAAATTTAAGGCATTTTAATAATCGGTTAATCATTTTGTAAAATTTTGGATTTCGCTAATACCGTAGCCGCGCATCAGGAGGACTTTTGAAAAAAGCTCACGCTGACGCTGAAGACGATCTTGCTGCTTAAAATTCACAACTGGACATAAACTCATAATTTATTGCATTTAATATTGGATAGTATCCTTGAAACCAATACTTTTATAATAGTAATTGATTTAAGCCGTGTGTGCAATCAAGCGGCGCCCAATAATGCACTCAACACTTTTCGCCATACTTAAAACCCAAGTTAATTCAAATTAATTAAGTGAGTGTCCGTGCTTGACTGTTTCCATATGTTTTTGAAATAATCAACTAGATAAGCACAAGAGTGCTTAAGTTTTGATGCAATTAAATACCGATTGTGCTTTCATACTCGTAAGTCTGCCTAATTAATACATTATAATGTCTCAAATCACTTTGTTAGTCGCGTATTAATTAGAAACAATTCGACTTCACTTTGAATTAGCTTGTGTAATGGTGAGTTCATAAATTTAATTATACGACGASAAGAGCATTAGGGTGCACCAATTTTTACAACGAGCTCATTGCTTTTTTTTGAAAAAAAAAAGGAATTAAAAGAAGCTTTGCTGCGATGTGAACTAGGACTCAACTCTTCCTAATTTAAAATTTCTCAATTTGCAGAAATCAACCGAGTTTTTGTCGTAAATACCAAATAATTCACATTTGTTCATTTTAATCTTATTTTGTTGGCTTTTGGTACATCTCTAATGCTACCGTCACATTTCCTTTCGCATTCCGCAAACAGATATTACAATATATACGGACGTATTGTGTGCATTTTGAATGCCTAATTGTTGAAAGAGTTATTGCATAAAYTATGTCGATTGCAAGATTTCTAAGCAGTCGCTTAATTCAATACAGAGCGATGCGATAAATTCAAATTAGCGTACATTGCTGGTCTATTTACTCAATGGAGCTGCAACTAATTTATGCTTAATGCATTCCAAGTGACAGCTTATGTATTTAATATAATCATAATTGTCATACTAAAGACTAAACTGCATTGATCGAATTGCCTCGGCCAAAAATACACAAAGAGTGTTGTTAAAGTTGTTTARGTTGCTGAGTTACAGAAACTGACAGTTTTTAATAGCTAGGCTAAGCGTGTGGGGGTTTAATAAGTTGGAAGGAAAGGATAAGTTTTAAGTGAAGTATTTTCAAAAAACAATTATTAATATATTTTTCATACAAACAACTAAAGCTAAACTTACTCTATATAAATCTCTTCAGCTTCATCTCAGAYWGTGTGAAAATATGTGARGTCGGATAATAACCCCTTCACTTCGCATATAAAGCTTATCATGAAAACTAAAGGTCGATAACTTACTTAATAAATACCTCACATTTCTCAACTCACTTGAAATGGAACGGTCTTATCGGTGCTGGTATCAAAACTGGACATTGAGCTTGACACTTCACAATTTAACTTTCATCTGATTCTTTACTGAACAGTGYATAAATCGAGCGCTAATGAGGTTATGTGAATAAGACCTTGCACAAATAGTGCATCCGATTTCAGGGTCCGTCTTAAGTCTAATCACTTTTAAGATCGTTATATTATTTTTGAAGGCCCGACCTTATACCGAGATTATCGTGCAACCTTTGAGATACATTCTTAATGAAACTGAGAGAGYATTTTTTCTGATCTCGCATGTCAAGAGCAATTAAATCCGGTCAATAGTTTATCTAGCCCACATATACCTGATATACAAAATTTTTGAACTTACGGTTGCCTTTATARCAGGTTATCCAAGTAGAAGTAATTTGTTTCAATTGCCATTTTTTGAAAGATTACGCTTGAGTAGTGTCAGTATTATATTCYTGTTCAGTATTATTTGGCATTTCATCATGGCAATCGTTCGACTTTATTACAAAAATCATGTAATGAATGTGTTTTGGAGGCTGGGTGTATTATTCGCAAATCCATCACTTAACTTGCGACGCTGCATTCTTTATGGGATAACAGTACATTCAGCATACAGTGAAGAAAWTMTACCAGCCATAGCTGAGAGTGWMCAGGAAGACCGTGGAGAGTCGATTCTTGGAGCATTTAAGTCGAGATCATAAATTGAAAGCTCACAAAATACAGCTTGTGCAACAACGAAGCCCTCGACCTTCCCAAGAAGTTCYGACCTTTTCGCGCCAACTTTTTTCAGCGATGAGTACAATTTCTGGCACAATGGGTATATTGAAAAGCAAAATTGTAACAAAGAGTAACCTGAAAAGATTCAAGAGCTGCCATTTCATTCTAAATAAAACAACGGTTTGGTGTGGTTTGTRGTTCGGTRGAATCATYGGTTCAWAKTTCTTCAAAAATAATGACGATGAAACGGTACCGCCGTAATTGGCGACCGTTATCCCGCCATGATATATGACCAACTGATGGCTGAAACTAAAGCTCATGGCTCGCGGCGCCACTTACCATACATCGCATCAATCAATGCACTCTTAGGTGAGCCCATAATTTCACTTTTTGGACCGGTCGATTAGCCACTAAGATATTATAGTGTWATAATCTTCAAAAATAAATGTCAGGGAATGGAATAAACATTTCGTATTAAATTTTAAGTCTCTGTATTTTTTCTTTAAAAAAGTAGAGAGCCTAAATTGCTGATACTGTATTGATTTTGTCACCCCTTTTRAGGCTTCAAATTCTAAGAAAGATATTTCTTTATATTGGAACCAGTAAATAAAGATGGCCTTGACACTTAGTTCTAACGGCAGTTTAGAGAATGTATGGACAATTGGAATGAACAGTATAATTTTTTCCAACTAACTCTGATCGACCTTYGCTTTACTTGGCGCAAAATTCAATTTTAATTACACCTTTGCCAAGAAAATGAAACCAAAAAGGTGGACAAAGTCCAAAGCAGCAAAGCCTGAGGTGTGATTTCATGATTGGTTATGTCAAGACGGAAGCCACTTGGGTCAGCAAATAAGCTCATTACCAAAATTTGATACTCTTCCGTCGGTAATGTCAACGGCATGGCAAATGTAATAAAAAGCAAAGATCGCAAAAAGAAAAAAMACCTAAAACATGTATACTGAAGACCGAGCAAATCACTTGCCGCGCATAATTGCCGCCCACCGAGATGTTTAACGGCTTTGAGTCCACTGTTTACCGCTTATTCATAACATTATCTAAATATTTGTAGACGCACATGGTGCGGAAACTTTGCCATCCCATTAAAATGGCAGCGTTGCATTAAACGGCCGCCRAGCTTTAAGTACTGCTTTCCTCGACATCCATCGCCGTTCGCCGGGACATTTCTTTTCCATTTTTATGACCACTTTCAACTTTTAACTTCATGGAATTTCCATTTTTTCATCATCTTATGCCCATTGACTGACACGCTTTTTATTTTTTGTTGCTTTTATTACCCCAGCTTTGCATGCTGCCTCACCATTTGTTGGCCGTATTGTTGTTGCTGTTGCTGTTGTCGCCTAACTTTTTTATGTTGTTTGACGAACAAGTGCCATGAAAATAAATATTGATGTTTCGTGCGCGCGAAAATACAGCTGGGACCATAACTCCCCCACGCTAAGCGCCGTAAGTTAGCACTTCGCCGCAGTTGAYGGACTTTCTTGTGCCCCTGTCGAACCTCATTTCCCGGCTCAGCTTTCGGCGGTGATGATGGCCGGTAATTGTCATTAAGTTGATAAGACCGATGRCGTTGTGGCTCTTTGTTGCGACGTCTCTGGATGGCTTTGCTGATGTCGAGGGCRTTACTGTTACAGTTGCTATTGTTATTGTTGTTGTTGCTGTTTTGTGTTGATGTTTATAACTGTTGTTATTTCAGTTTTGGTATTGCTAACCATCAGTGTTAAGTTGATGACATTTAAAAAGGACAGCGTCGCCGTCGCGATGGCCACTTTTGCTGATGCAGATCATTTGGCTGATGGCCGATTGTCAGTCGTTTGCTTTATGGGTGTGAGTAATTTACGAGTTGCCCGCCTTATCAGCTGGCTGTGGACATTTCATATTTTGAAGAAGCCGTTTTTTGTTGCTATTGTTGTTTAGAAAGTATATTTGAACTGTACTGATTTAATTTTCTTGGTACCTTGGGGTATTTACACAAAGTGGTGGAATGGAATTTGCAGTAAGATTGAAAAAATTAATGATATTGTGTCTTATCTCATGGCTTTTCAATAGTATAATCATATATAGTGGTTGGCACATAGCTTTTTTCAATTTTGTTATGGACCTTCTGTAGTCTAGTGTGTAGTGTTTAACAATTTTTWGTAAGACTAGTTAGTAAGTAAAAAGTTTCTATAGATAAATTYCAAGCTCTTAACTTAGGCCAGGTAATTCTATATTTCACTAAAAGTTTTTTATCCCTAGTTCTTGTGAACCTGTAGTTATAACTTTAAGAACAAATCGTAAACAATAAAAAGGTAGATGAAGAAAAAAAAAGCCGAGTTAACTGACGACTTCGAAACTAGTTTTCTGTCAGTGTAGTATCCGCATAAGATAATGAGAGGAAAATTGTTCTAAGCATAATTTTAACGTCAGTCCACGAGCTATTTGTCACYTTAGGCCAATAAATGGTATATGGAAACCCTCCATAAATTGAGTAAGCCATGGTTGTTCTTAAGATGTTCCAGAATCCTCCTTGGATTCAAAAACTTCGTCGTGCAATGAAAGTCTCTAGTTTAGTCTAAAGTAGAGCAATTATATTTGATACGTAATTTTCAGTTTTATAAATTATATTATATAAAAAAGTCTACGGGAAAATGTCGAAATTTAAAGTACTCTGCATGCCCAAATTTTTCTCGCAGTCTTATAGGGAGTCCTGATTCATTTTTTGTTCGCTCATAACTTCAGTTTCAAAATAAGATKAATAACATTAGCAAAAAATCGATTTTTAATAACTGATCAAATTTGACCCGGACTAGTCCATTTCATGCTTAGACAAATTTCTCGGGTAGATGCATCTCATAACGTATTACATTATACAGTCACGGTCCTGGATTAATTCTTCTTATTCTTTATTGRCGTGAACACCGTTTACGAGGTTACAGCTGAGTTTACAACAGCAGGCCAGTCGTTCCTCCAGGTTCCAAGTATAGCTGCTTTGCTTCTCTCGGGGGGCACTATATCAAAGACTCTYGTTCTGAAGTGTTTTCATCATCCGGGCGACATGTCTTAGCTAGCGTACCGCTTTATCTTGATTGGCTTCACTATGTCAATGTCGCCGAATATCTCGTACAGCTCATCGTTGCATTGACTGCGGTAGGCACTAAGGACCATAAATCTTCAGCAGAATCATTTTCTCGAAAATTCGTAACGTSGAMTCATYAGTTGTTGTCATCGCAAATGCTTCTGCACCATATAGCAGGAYGGCGATGATGAGTGACTTGTAGAATTTGATCTTTGTTCGTCGAGAGAGGACTGTAGCACCTGTTGGCAAGAGTTACTCAGCATTGTATTTCGATGGTGACGTTGCTGTTAATGCTGATTCGAAATTATCTACGACTTCGAACTTATGGTTGTCAACAAGTCACGAATGCGACG
>NW_017534409.1:109261-114950 GCF_001853355.1 Bactrocera latifrons
TTCACTAAACTAATCTTCGCTTCTTCCTTATAAAATAAATTGCGGATGGAATAAYCACATTCGTTAAGTACTTTTAATTATATATTAAAGCACTTCTCCTACTAGAGAGTCATTTCTGCGTGCATATCAGCGCGTATATAAGTATATACTTGTATATAAGTATACTAAATTACCCAAGCAAAACTCTTTACATCTTCTTGCACATGTTTTAATATGAGTGGCCATCACCGTAGAAATCTGTCTCTTATACACATCTAGATAAATTACCCAAGCAAAACTCTTTACATCTTCTTGCACATGTTTTAATATGAGTGGCCATCACCGTAGAAATATATTCAGCACCTCTAAGAAGCGCAACGCATTTATGTATTACGTGATCTCATCATATGAGTTGGGGAAATGTTGAGATTTATTGCTTTTTCACGAGAACTGCACTGCATAAAGATGATAAAATGAGGAAGCCAGTAACCAAGCACCGAAACTTGAAGATTGAGATGGTGAAACTTGTTTCTCAGCTAGGTAGAGTTGTTCGCGAAAGATTTTCCTTTATACCACTTACGTTCTGCAACGGCACTTTAAACGACTGCAAGCGGTAGGAAAAGGGATATATATAGATATACCATATATCACACATACACATATATACACGTACATATGGATAATAAAGTTTGTAAGCGAATATAAAGTGAGACAGGTGCCATAGTGAAATGATGTCACGAAGTGAGTAACAGTAAAAAAACAGCTTAGTTGGTAAGAGCTTGTTGCGACAAAGCTACTGCACACATACTCTCTTAAGTATATTTATATACATACAAACATTGAAGTTTACATCGTTAGAAAGGATTATCAGGTTTATGTATGCCACTTAAGAATGCTAACAGTACAAAAGTCAAATACATATACTTATGCATACATACATATATATACATATATACTCATGCATACAGTAGTATAGTATTTGTTGTTGGCAGTATTATTGTACTTGTCATGCAAAGTGCATAATGACTATGCAATAAACCTTTGTCAATTTTTATTTAATACTTGCGATAAGTTTACTTCTGATATTTTACGCTTGAAATCTGTTTCGTTTGGATTTTTTTATGTTCCACAGCGTTCGTGGAGTTAATAGCGATGGGAGTGTAAACAAAGATTAAATCGTGAACATGACTGAAGAAATGAAGTGAAACAATTTGGAATTGTAGATAGGTTAAAAAAAATCCGAACTTCGAAAGTCGTGTAGTTTTGATTTGCAGTTGAGGAAATTGTTTCTAAATAGAATATATGATAGATAAGACATATGTACGTATGTGAGTACAAAAATATATAATTTCGAAATTTAGCTGAAAATTTGCCAAAACTCAATAATTGTTTAATAATACTTTTTGTATATAACCCCAACATCATTTAAAATACGGAAACCCCTCTGATCAAATTTGACCCGGACTGACATTTTCATGCATTTTAATACAAACCATTATTATCGTCTTTAAAATAGCATGTAATCGAATTTCCCAACACTTCTTACAAACCAGGTCTGGGCTTCAATGTCTTAATCGATTTTTGTGTTTTTCGGTTTCGGTTTCGGTTCATTTTCATATTACAAATCCGCGGATCGTTTGATAGTTTCGATGTTAAAYTCATAAATCCTAGGCTCAGCACTGCTTTTAGTATGAGTCTGACGTTTAATGTTTCATAGCCAATAAATTATCAAACTGGTTGAGTCGATCAWGAGTTTTGATGATAAGATTTGTTGAAATTGGCTGCTATCTTTCTTTTGCCAACTTGATGATATTCGAGYTCAATTTCCTCAAAGCTTTCGTTTACTTATATCGTGTTTAACAGTTGTGGATGGATGACTTCAGCGAGTGTTCGATCATTTCAGAGATTCACTGAATGCTTTGTGCTACTCAAGTACTTTACGATTTCGCAGCCGACATTCCAAAAAATTTCAATAAAACTGGTAGTTAATTTTTTTCCCTGATTAAAATCGCGTCATAAATAAACATCTGCCACATACACACTAGTTGACATATGAGGATCAAACTTCACACGACTATAAAATAAGGTTCTCCCAGGTTAGGTTATACTGGCCATTTGTCACGCCTTGTACATACCTATTTGTCATATAGGGTATCAACGCTTTTTGCGTACTTTAAGAGATACTTGATATCTAATTGTAATACTTCATCTAGTCCCTTGAAATGCGAAGCTCCTAGATATATACGACGTGTTATAGATAAAGCAGGACAGATGCAGCGGAAGTGTCCCAACGTCTSCCTTATGCCTGCTTGATTACACTTTCGGCATGTAACGGCATATTAATGCTCATCCGGCTTGTCCTTTAGGTCAACATATGGCCCTAGGGTCCTGCTGATACCAAGCGTGTAGATAGTAGGCGTGTTTTTCTTCGTGGCCCTTGAACATGATTTGGATTTCGGAACCGTCTATCAGCCGTTTCGTAAATTTCACTCTGCATCGTGTTTAACGACTCACAGATGGATGGCATTTTAGGCAATCACAGCAGCTATTTGATTTCTTATAATTCATTTGAAGTCTTGAACCAAGAATGTATGAAGCTGCTTTCCGGCAGCCGCTATATCTACTGYSTSCCTGTCTTCTCGCTCYTGCAAAGGCTTCTGATTGAAAGATACTTAAGTATTCTGAAAACTTGAAAGCTCCAGCTTCTAGCAATAGCACATTGAATTTTTGTTACAATTTTACAAGTCGCAACAATTACTTCCACCTCCTTCCGCACAGTTGAGTCTCTCTCCGATGAAACATGGCGAATTTTGTGGTTGGATTTGGTTCTGATTCGTTATAAGACGGCGTTGGTACAATAACTAAACCCTACCTTATCTGTCGGAATCGATGAAAGCCAACGACGATTTTCATTGAGGAATCAACTTCTCAAATGAGACCCATTTTCGGCTCGTTTACCTTCTCAACAAATATAACTGCCGCTATTGGGGTGAGTCAAATCGGTTCAGGAAATGCAACTGCATCAACAAAAGGAGATTTTTTGGAGCGAATTATGATATGCCGGCATTATTGGGCCTTACTTCTTTCGAAGTGAGGTAGAAAATATGCAGTAACCATAAATAGCGAGCATTATAACACGTTGTTGACCGACTTTTCCCCTTGAAATTTATTGAAATTGTTGAAACGCGTGGAGATATAAAATCGAAGCCGTGGTAGCCATTTGGCCGATATTTTGATCACATTTCAGTGTTTTTTTTTTTCATTTAACATCACGGCGTGCTTATTGGTAGGCACTCTATGCAGCTTTCTTGCTACATTTTTCCGATTCCCTATCTAAAATTTTCTAATTTTAAGGCACTACAATGCCTATTTTTTGGATATACAAGTAGAGAGATGCCACTTGAAATATCTTTCCAATATACTGTTCACCTGCGAGTGCTAATGTGCTTAGCTCAACTTCAAATTGCACAAAGTGCTAAAAATTTGATTTCACACCATTTAACTCCTTGTGCATTTTTGAAAATTTTGAAGCCCTTTAAGTAGATACAAGAGCCTACTGTGTCAATTAAAAAAAAAAAAAAAAAAAAAAAAAAAAAAAAAAAAAAAAAAAAAAAAAAAAAAAAAAAAAAAAAAAAAAAAATACTGCTTGCCATCGCTTATGACAATATTAGTGTAACAAAGGCGTTATTGTGGCTAACAGGCATTGTTGTGCTGCATTCGAGAGCTTTTTCCTGCTGCACATGACACACAGGGTTGCATTGTTTCGCAGCAAATCAATTACACACAACTAAACGTGTGCATATTAACATATTGTCAACTCACCTATCTATGCATATGCATGCTGCTCTATATGTATGTGTGTGTGTCAACAGCGCGCGTGTCAACAACACAGCGATAACATTATTTTGTCTATAAATTGTGCGCTCATATTCAATGCGTCAATCTTCAATGCCAACTAACTGCATGTCTACTACTCRTACATATAGTATAGATATAGAGACCTGCATTGTTGTTGTCACCTGCCACCTGCTGGCATGAACATCAATACCCATCAAATGCATACCATGAATGAATGAGCGAATGAATGCCGCATTGTGTTGCAGTTGCGGTGCTTTGCATGCGCAAACTGCCATCCTCATTTTCCGGCGCTGGCAGCAACACAACACAATGACAGCTGCTGCGGTCGCATTGTTTCCCAGCCGCCACCGCCTGCCGCGCACTTCAACCCTGCTGCAGTCAACCGAAAAGCTTTCAATGCGCCAGTTTATGGCATAATACACGGTACTTGAGCGCTCGTTCCTTTGCCAATGTGGAATGTTGAATTCGCATTATGCGCCGCTTTTTTAATGCTTTACATATTTAACTGTATTTATATACGCCAGTTATTTGCTTGTGTAACGGTATGCTTTACAACAAAGCGCGCCTTGACGAGGGTTAAATAAAATTCAAGCTCAAATTATGCGCGTATTTATGAAACAAACATTTTATTTTTATGCATTCATCATTTGCAATGACAGCTATTACCGTTATTTATTATCGAAATTCGTTGGACATCAGCCTTAGCCGATAATACTTGAATTCGCACTGGTTTTGAAGAGGTAAGTGTGTCTCTGTATTGTAGCCAAAGCCCCGTTTCCCGTTAAGTGTCGAGTGCATATTTGTCGACGCCAAAATTTTGAGAAGCGCCGCAACAATAACTGTCAATTGCAGCGACATTCAAATAATTTGGCAACGCCGCTTATCGCGTGGCTGTGTAGGTACTTGAGCGCAAGCTTTATGAGGCTCTGCGTATGTGTGCGTAAACTMATGTAAACTTGAGTTTTTACTATTTGTAGATTATGTACTTATGTACATATATATATTTGAGAAKTGAAAACAAGACGAAAATGAATTCAGCAGATTTGTTCGTCGTTGTTGGCTGTATTATTTGATAYTTTAAAGCACTCAACTTTGCTGCCGCAAAAATCTGTAAAAGAAAAAATATTTTSAAAAAGAATATAGAAGTGCTAGATGGAATGAAAAAAAAAAAAACTTTTCTGACTTTGTGTCAAAAATTATTTTCACAATATTAACGAATATGCGATATTTCATAGATTTTAATCGAGCTTAAAATACATAAATAAAGGTCATGTTTTCGGAATGGACGAAAATACTCCASCTCTGAAAGAACTCGACGCATTATCCGCCGTGGGAAGCAGAGGAAGAGGAAGATCTCCACTCCGTTGAAAGGACCAACTGGAGAAGGACTTGGAATATCGAATGGTGCGCTGTTGTTCACTCGGTAAGTGGTGTCTACGTCCGTAAAGAAGACAAAATATATGATTTATCGGTAATTTTAAATATTTTCGATAGTTAAGTTTCACTAACGTTAATCAAGCAATTTTTCTTATGYATTCAAGTATTCAGGAAAGATCAGAATGTGAAAATACCGATAACTTGTATCGATAATTTATCTATATTTTAACAAATTTATTMTTTTTATTCCATTTTAAACGCAGTKTTAYTATTTTTCAGTTGAAATAATTCGATAACTTAAATATCGATTTTTATATCGATAAATACAACTATACTTCTTMAGTTTATTATTTTTAGTCTATTCTAAATGCAATTTTAGTATTTAAAAAAAAACATAATTCGATTACTTTAATAACGATAACTTTTATCGATAAATGTAAATATATTTCTCAAAGATTATTTGTAGCCGATTCTA
>NW_017534409.1:115056-134509 GCF_001853355.1 Bactrocera latifrons
GTTAACATTAATATGTATAACMTTTATCAATAAATTCAACTAGATGTATTAAATTTATTATATTTCGTCGACGCTAGCATCAGTTTTATTATTATTAAACTAAAATAATTCGATAAATTTAGTCGATAATTTAAAATTTTGAACAAGTAATGCTTTTTCTATTTTATTAGAAAGCTGAGATTTGCCTTCAACCTATGTATACTTCAAACTCATTTGATATTCTGAACTTTTTATAAATCGTCAATAAGTTTTATAATTAAACAGTTATAATTGCTAAAGCATTGGAATAAGAGAAATACATTATTTATTACACACAAAATTGGTTATCGAAAAGAAACGAAAGCGATAACAAAATTTGCAAAACCTTAAAAATTCGAACCAATCGATAATAATCGAAAACTTAAGATCATCATAAAAATTATAATCAAATCGATAACAAATCGATTAAAATTGATTTAAAATACAGTAAAAAATTAAGCGTTTTAGGTTTAGAAGCTCTTCGAATCCCGAAATGGTCTTAGGACTAMAAGTTTTTGTGGCCACATGTATAGTAAATACTCAGAATAGCGTTCTTGGCCACGTTGAGAGTGTAATGGTACCTCCTTTTTGAACTACCTTCCTTTTTGAAATKCTTTGTTAKGACCTAAAACTGCMTTAACCACRTAATAGTATTTATGAACAAAGCGTAAGTACCMACTTCATATAATTTTTCATCGCCRACAATATACGCCTCACACMTTCATYAATTTTTCACCTCACATAGGCCCCCTTTTTATAGAGCATCATATGCATTTAAACACTTTGAATTGAATCCGAAACTCCTCAATACGCCAACATTTGCAATTCAGTGCTTAGTTGTTGGCGCAAATAATCAGTTGCGTTGTTGCTTGTGTTATCGAAGCGATTGTTTGTTGTTTTCACCGTCGATTACGTATCGCTTTTGTTTACAAATCACTGAAATAACACCAAGTGGCTGCAGCACGTACCATTCAACCGCTTAGGTACATGGTTCTGTCATCGCAAACTTCGCCACGCCAACAATTGATGCATAAATATGACGATGAGCGACTGTTCCGGACGCCAATACTCGTCAACGGCTGTCATTAATGTCTGGTATTATTCAATTCCATTTTCAAGTGGAAAGCGTACAAGCACAATGAGTATTGATTGCATTTCTTTCGTGTGGGTATTCACAGAATGAGATGCGTTGTAAACTGTTTTGAAATGAAAGTCAAGAGGGATATAGCTATTTTTATTGGATAAGTGGTTTATGTTATATAAAAATTTAGGAGAGAATACCTTTATTCTTATTTTTTCTGTTAAAATAAATAATCAAGAAAGGTTTTATTATTTGAGCAAGTTGGTGGGTAATAATTTTCACTCAGAACCGCATGTCTTCATCCATATAATAGTCACAGAAGATTAGGGCAAAGTTCTCAGGGTTTCTAAGCATCTGAAATCTTATGTGGCATAAAGATTCTTGGCGTTTTGGGTACTTCATTCCTCTTGGCAGCTATAAATTGGAAAAAAGTGAAGACTTTGCATATCTCACAATCAGCAAAAGTTTCCCGAACAATTAAAGCCTACAGATCTAGCGCAGAATAACTCTTTCCAACAGATGCTATTTTGGGATCGGTAACTAAGTGAGAGGCAGATTCCTCTATCGCCGAAGAAAAGCAACGCTCTATGAATCTCCTCTACAAACCGCTCATGGACTCTGACGATCCGTGAAGAAAAAGCACTTAGAGCAGTCGAAAGAACTGTTCTCCACAAGATCTTTGAAGCTGTCTAAATGTCTACGGCGAAATGGATAAGTGCATAAAACTTCAACGAATGCGCTGGTGAGAGCATGTGGTTCGCATGTATGCTTCAGCAAAAAGCTYCTGCGATTCAAAGGACAACCGAAGCAAGGACGCACACGCCTCGAATGGAAGGAACAAGTGTCTGCCTGTACTTAGGCATTATATGGCCCCAATATATCCCAGCAAAAGATATCTTCTTTACTTCGGTATAAGTATAAATAAAAGCAATGCTTGAAAGAAAGAAACTAGAGTGATTCGAAAAGCTTTCGAGTTTTGACTTTACGAAATCGTAGTCAAGGTGAGGTTTGCCCGAAAGGGTAGACTTGCGTGTACACATAGCAACCGTGGACCGCAGGTGCATTGCTGCGGATTGCGTTGTAAGGCACAGTAAAGGCGTGTGAATGGAGGAGTCCGAAAAAGGACACACCGAGAGGGGCACCTGCTCACAATGGAACGAGATCAAGTTAGATCGCCTTTGGCATCTTTTGTTCTAGTACTGGAGCAACGGATTTCGCTTAGCAGGCGCAGATCGACGACATGTTTCTGTGCGACTGCAACAACCTTTGACGCTGGAATGGAATACGGGAGATCTTATAAACTGCTAGTCCTTAGTAACGTTAATCTTGCCGAAACCGTAAGGTTTATTACCGTAAATTATCCAACAGGCAGTTACGCGGTAAGCTAAAAAACTTGTCGGGCCCAAGTTGTCAAAGTTGTAGAAAACTGAATGAGGTGGAAACATTCAAGCACTTACTTCTCGATAGTCCAGCCTTTGCAGGACTGAGGYTGRAACRTYTCGACAGTCGTRGCTTCAGCGAGTCAGGAGTCATWGCCGAAACATGCATGAGCCTACTCAACAAATCTGTGATATGCTCAATTTGTTTTGTTGATTTGTAAGGGCCTTCTGTTCTATTATACAGTTTAGGATCGACCTCATAACCTAATCTAACTTACAATATATTATTTATTAGATTACTGAATTTTGCGAAGAAAAATATTATTATTGAGAGCATACGTTGCAGGTTTTAAGAAGATGTGACCTTCTCTGCCATTGATAACCAAATGTTTTTTTTTTGCAAAAGCAAATTTTTTATGTTACACGCAACAGCAAAGCTATTCACACTAACGACACAACGTCATTTGAAGGCGACTTATGCACCTACTACAACATCAGCACAACATAAAAGAAAAGCGAAACAAATTTCACRAACTGCAAGGATGCCCAAGTCTTGAATCAGCAATTTTTGCATTTCCACAAAATCATTTGCCACATTTCACTTTCACAACTACATTGTGTATATGTGTGTTTTTCCTTTTTAAATCTTCCAAGGCATTTCTTTGTTCTTCACGTTTTTTCCGGAAGTAATGGAGTTATGACATAAAGTTGATGATACACAAGAAATCAAAATGGCAATTGTGACAGTTACAAGTATGAGTAAACGAACAAGAACGAAAAGAARGCAAGAGTGCAAATGCAAAACAAAKRCTTAAAAAATATGTGGGTAGCTTCTAAGAAGATGGGGAAGAAACGTTGGCAACTCAGTTAGTAGTCACAGAGAAAACATAAAACGGCATAGAGAGAGTGTAGAGCACATGGAAGTAAAAAACCGCAATTGCAATTGAACGTGCAAAACTGACTGACTAACTGTCGAGCTAAATAATTCTCAGAATTACTGACTGATTTCTCCCTTTTTATTCGGTGCTTTTGGTGAAGAGAAGGKTTGTTGGAATGATGCACTCAAGGATTTATTTATACGCTACTCACTTTTCATGGTCTGCTTCATTTGGCTGTCAGTTATTATTCAGCTACTTATTGCGACAACAAAGAAGGCTATGCAACTGTGACAGTGAATCACATAAAACAAGCGAATGCAGTGAGAGTGTTTTAATGGATAATTTGTAATATGGTCTTTGTTAGGGAAATGTTTTCGAAGGAGCTCAATGCAAGGTAGTTTGATGCAAACAATAAATAACTTGAAAAGAGATCAGTGCTCATAACACAGTGGAGTTTAGAAGAACAGTGCGATAAGTAAATATCCGGTATAGTTCAGGCTGTCATATTTGCAGTTCCGATARAAAGTGCGAAAGATAAGGGCATGAAAAACTCGGTTTGCCGAAAGCACCTCACTTTGGACAACAAGCGCAAAACTGAGACCACTTTGCGCAAACCTTTGACGGAACAAGAAKCCTCTAGTATATGCTAGAGCCCAAGGTATATAAACTGTGAACTCGAACCCAAAAAATCTGTTCTGAGTGTCAAACACGATACTACCGACTACAAAGGTGATATTCACACTTGCCCGGGATAAAAAAGGTGTGATCTATCAAGACTACGCTAAAACCAGTATTGGGCATAGAAAAAGCTCTCTATTCGCTGAAAGATGCTCGCGTCGGACAACAAGTGTAAAAGTGAGACCACTTTGCGCAAAGTCCTAACGGAACGTGGATCCTTTAATATAAACCAAAGCCCAAAAAACAGAAAAAGAAACTGTGAACCCCAACCTGAACCCGAAAAATCTGTTCGAAAGCAGTTGAAGACAGTACGATGGACAGGAAAGGTGATAACCACGCTTGTCCGGGATATATCGACTACCCGGAAACGGTAAATTGGTTACCGTTGGAAATGGAGTGTTTTTGTCCGATATGACTCTAAACGTATTCGACGTAATACTCACCGGGAGCAGCAGAGAAAGAGCAAGACCTCACCTCCGTTGGAAAGATCTGGTGGAAAAGGATCTGGCTTCGCTTGGAATTTAAAATTGGCGCCTCGTTGCGAAAAAAACGACTGGCGCGCTGTACTTAATTCGGCTATAATCGCGTAAGCGGTGTCTTCCTCAGCAAAGAAGAGCAGAAGCCCCAGAAAAGGGCGCAGTGGCCGCGGAGGTCCACGGCAAACGGATTTTTTAGAGGAGTTCTAAAAGTTCGAAAACCGCAAAGTCAAAGTCAATGGAATATATTTTGAGAAATAAATTTTTTTTTTCTAAAATTTTCAAGTTTATTTGTAGACCAAGACCAAGACTTGTCGAATGATTTCCTACTTCTTATTGTTGTTATTTGTAACGTGGTTCAAGGCAGGTATCCGTAACGGTCAAAAGATCAAAAATTGTTAGAGTCTTCTTTTACCTCATCATTATCAATATATACGTCGCTAGCCTAGCTGCAATAAAAGCAATAATGTCACATATCATTGCGTCAGAGAATATTCTTAGAAGCAGTGAGGCGGTTGACATGATGGCTGACGGAAAGAGGTTGCTATATTCGGTGTTCGGTTGGCTACCGTACCAGTACAGAAWATACGCAAGTCACTAAAAACTAAATATAATGAAATTTCTGAAAGGGCTGCCGGAGGGATGAGGCTAAGATGGTATGCTTAAGGTCATGGGAGATTAGCCAAGATCATGTGGAAGGGAACGGATGGTATGCTTTTTACTCACAGTATGGTTGTTGGTTAACTGTTGTTGGTAGTCTCTGGTCACAGCTAACTGTTGTGTGTCTATTAACGGTGACACATATCGAACGTTCGGGGAAGTCGGCATGATAGAGACGCTAGTACACCTCCTCTGCTTATGTTCCGTTTTCCAGTATAATGGGAATAGGGGGTATCTTTCTCGTCCTGTACGAGGACTACTTCAGCTCGAATCCAACTAAACCTCCATCTCGCATTACTAAACACAAATAGGTCTATATATCACTTGAAACTGGCCAGCATAACCTAACCTAATCTATTTTTACCTGCTTTTTTTTTTTTTTTTGCTTTTCATATAATTTTTATTTATTCGTTTACAGAATTCCCGTAAAATAAATCTCTTATCGCTTTAAGATCCCTTTCAAAAGCATTGAAAAGCGAAAGTTTGTGCCAATCAAAGTTTTATTTTATTTTAGTCACTAAATAACACCTCAAAAGTTGACCACGCTGTCAAGTGAATATAGAAGTTACTTCGAAACYATTTATTCCGGTTGGCGCGCCACAAAGAAAGTGCTCTACTCCGACATTCTTCGCACATTTTTTGACCACTTGGCCAGATTTAGGCAAAGTGTTTGTGTTGTGTTATTTGGCGGTTGCATATATAAATAACGCTATATGCTTGAGCGTGTCCACTAAAGCTTACGCCTCGCCGGACGCCTGCAACAGTCAGCGCTGCAGGAACGCGCCCATCGSCTGCACAAAGCTCATGGCATTGCAATTTTTCAAACTTTATGCACAAAACCGGTAAACAGAAAAGAAAATGAATAAAATAAAGCAAAAAAATGGTTAAGCTCGTTGAATAACACACAGAAAAAAAATTGTGTTGGCCGAAAGCCAAAAGCCACAACCAACACATTCAGCGCCAAGCACCAGCCGATGGACAAGTGTGCATGAGTGTTTGCATGTGTGTGTTTGTATGTATGTGTGTATGGCCGGCCTCTTATACACATCTAGATGTGTATAAGAGACATGGACAAGTGTGCATGAGTGTTTGCATGTGTGTGTTTGTATGTATGTGTGTATGGCCGGCTGAGTGCATGCTTTCACTAGAATACTCGGGACACATTCACATGCAACTCTGCGCTGGCTGCGCTTTGCCTGCGATGAATTATTGTAAAACCGCCGCCTAACTTCACTGCCGATTGTTGCTGACCTATGCAATTGAAAAGGTTACTTTTTTCGCTCTCGCACACATACACAGGCTCTGCCTTTGCTGTTCACCCTCTCTCTCTTTCTGCCACCTCCTCACCAACTCGACTGCTGGTCGCTGTGACACTATGTACACGCGGCGTGAAATAATAGAGCGAAAAAATTTAGTTTCAAGTAACTTCTGGACATTAGGTTGAAGAGCAGCTGGGCAAAAACAACAAAAAGTGCAAATTGAGCGACAACGTTAACTTTAAATGAGTGCATGCAGCATGTGCATTGAGGTCCTTGGCAGTTTTGAACTTGTTACTTCATTTGCGTCATGCAAATTGAAGGTTTTCAGAATTCACAAACAAAAACAAAAAAAAAAAAAGAAAAACAATAAAAAAAAAAACAATTAACAAAAACTAAAAATTTAGTTTAATTTTAAAGACATAATAACGTTAGCATGTGTGACAGAAAACTGAGAAACTAATTTAGTTACTAATTCKAGTTTGAAAATGTTTAATTTTGCGTTTAAAAATGCAATTTTTGAAAATTTTCTACCCAACACATACACACATACACAAAGYCATTCAAAAATATACACCTACAAAGGGCTCTCGAAATTTCCACACTACACCAGCTGCTGGAAGCAACCGCATACAATTCACAAATATTAATCAACTCTTCATACAGATGTGCTGTGTTTTGCACAAAAAGCAATAACAACAAAAAATGCAAAAAATTCAAAATCGTTTGCTACGCTTAGCTTAAGCTACAAGTGCCGCTGTGCGCAAAAGGCAACAAATGAACAAAAATTCACACACACACATATACATATGCACGAGCATTGCTACATATGTAGATGGCAACGAAATGTTATGGGAAAATTTATGTTCGTTGAATAATCCAATTAATCCATGTGGGTGGAATGTTCTCGGCTATTGAACATGATTCAACACAGCTTTTCAAAATTTTATTGCTTTCGATGTGCAACGACGACCACGAGCAGCATAAACTGCCGCAAACATTGATGTACGAGTMCAAAGCTGCATTTCTAGCATGCTTACATACATCTGTTAGTATATACATATACATATATCTYAGCATGTAAATTTAGGTATTTGATATAAAAATACTTTACCTACATGTATTCCAAAGAAATCAGAAAATAAACTTGCTGTGCATGTAAAGCTTCCCTTTTTTTCGTGCCGCAAAATTTAATTGGGTTATTTATGAACATTTTTATTTTTGGACTAGCGCGCTCTTCATTTAMTAACACGAATTAGCATCGATGCGTATCGTTGGTTTTGATATGTATATGAATGAGTTTAAGAAGTAATACTGTGGGAGCAGATGACGGCTAGAAAAGTCGCCATTTCGATCATTCTTGCAAAAAATGCGGACGGAGTGCATGAGATGTCCTATATTTGTCCATTAGAATCTTACCCTTTGAAAATAAATGCTCTATAAACTATAATTGTAGTTCGAAACTCCAAAAGAATCCGGAAAAAACTCGAAGCAGCCTTCCAAGTCCTCTCATTAGCAGTATAGGCTACCTTCAAGTAAATCCTCTGGGTTGAATGGGTATTCCAAAAACAAAATTTTCTAATTTGAAGTGGTGATAATTCAGCAGCCATTATTMAGATGCTGTTACAAAATTAAAAAGTCGCTGTTTGGTGTGYTMTRTGGGAATCAWTCTTCAAAARTGGAGCCAACGATAATGTTACAGTTATAGGTAATGCTTTAGAACAATGATTAACGATTTTTTGTGACTTAATTCGAGGATATTCTTGTGGACAACATTTTTTTTCAATGCGCTGACGCTACAAGCCATAAAGCCAGCGAAACAATAATTTTATTGAAGGAACCGTTTGGTGAGCGCTATATATCTAGTCAGGTGTCTGCTGCTTGTCTATGCATATAAGTTCGAGACGATTGACGCTATAGACGAGAATATTCGGCAGTTGGGCCACACGGCTAGATTTTATTCGAGCCGGTTGCGGCGGTCACTTGGCGGAAGTCATTTTTAAAACATAAAATGGTATAGAAAACCAGTTTTTTTTTTGTAGTAACACAATTGTTCAACATAGCRGTAAAYTACAGTMRTTTTTTCTTCTTGAAAACCACATGYCTGASAAAACACCGTTTATATGTAACATTTTAACTTTTTCAAGCTTCGTTTAAGTAATAAATATAATAAAGACACATGCCTCAGCTCATCTTACATACCACTACTTTGAACTCTCCAAACTTCCAAAATTGAGAGGATTTTACATGGAACTACTCGACCAATATCAACCAAACTTGGTGAATAATATTTATCTAAAAGTGCCTACTTTCAATAAAACTTTATTTTGCAGTATTAAATCAAGTATCAATGAAGTCAATGAAACAAAAATTTCCAAAAATAGTTCAGCAGAATAAATCACATATTTAAAACTTCCAGATCGAATGTGAGGACCTCAGTTTGTAGAATTTTTAATTAAAACATCGWTAAGTCTTTGAGATATGCTAACTAAAAAATCAAAGATAATATTTTTTGAACCATGTGTCAAATACGCAATAACTCTCATTTCATATACTCCCATATATCTAATATAATGATTTTCGGGCTTCTGTCTGACTTAATAAAGCATATATCAATACAGTAATTACTTGTCATTCTATTGCAAATAGTTTTAATTTGGTAAATAGTACGAGCAGCCCGCAAATACCTTAAATAGTGTAGCCTTTTCAGACAAAATTTGATCAAATTYGGAATATGTAAGTATCATAGCGCTAGAGAGTTACTAAAATAATACACGACTAAATTTTGTTCCAAGTTCCACTAGTAAAATGTGTTCGAGGAAGGTTGGGGATGGTTACATCATATACATATATATCGTAAAAAGTTCCAGATATCAGCCTGATGACAAGAATCTAATTTACCAAATAATGATAACCTTGTGATCTCTAGTACCATTATAGTTATAGACCAAGTAATTGGTAATAAAATTTAATCGTTTCTCTTTCCAAGCATTGACCGTAATGTCTGTTCATTTTTTGTAGGCATCAAGTAACAAAGTCAATGATACTTATTCCAGAAAACAACATTTGCATTATCCATCTGCCATCCAACATATACCTGTAACAGAGCAGCCAGTGGTCGGTMATATTCAAAGAACACCTTAAATATTCATACTTATTAGAGCATCCATATATTTCTTGGTGGGGAAATTTGATAGTTTTAAATTTAAAGACCATTTTGAACCATGTTTGAATAGCTYATGCCACTAATTTCTTTCGAGTAAAATGATGTTAATTTTTTTACACCACGCCATTAGCTCTTCTTATGTTTTCGCATATACTCTGTTGTTTTTTGATACGATTCTCAGTACAAAATGTGATCACTACTGTGCAGCATGCTTGCCAATTTCTTCGCAGCAGATACAAAGCATATGTAGATGCATAGACTGCCCCATATTTGAGCAATTCCATTCGAACACACACATATATCCGAAGCGTTGGTTGATGATACGTAGTTACGTCCGCTTGTGGTTCGTTTGTACAACGGTAATAAATTTTTGCTTGCAGCTAGAGCTTTTGCTTTCACAAGGTACTCACACACATATACATATGTGGTTTTATATCGGATTTTCCAATAGGGATGATATGATTTTTAAGTGTCKTTTCGGCAATTTCTAATATGTAATTTTTAACTGGTAATGCTTACTATTTCATCATGGAACGATATTCGCAAGAAGCTTCAAGCTTTAGAACTTTCTACTTATATAATAGAAAAGTACTCGAAAATTGGGTTCATCGAAATCGTTCCTGCTAATAAGTCGTGTTGCCATTTGAATGATATCATTTTCAGAACTTAATTGTATCGACTGTCCTTCAAATCAAATAAAAAACATTTGAAGTACCTTAACAATTAATGATTTTTTCTTTAAATAAATCATATCACTCTTATTGGAAAGCCCTGTATATAGCGATATACGAATTCTACGTGCTGATACCCTGAGACCAGAGTGTCGCTAGTGTTCGTAACGTGTTGCATGCTTGCATATTCTCGCAAATATTCGATTACTATCCTCCGATGAGTGCTTTGCTTTAAAATGTAATTCCACTTAATGAAGGTAGAAGCAATAAAATTTACTTAGATTTTTGACTTTGCTAAAATATTTACAAAACAAAATTGATTTTTGATTCTTTTTAATTGGAAAATTTGGTTTTGTGCCAAGCTCATCAAGTACTTGGTAGTACCTGTGAGTGAGTATGGAAAATACTAAATAGCAAATATTTGTATTAAAAAAAAGTTTATAAAAAAATATAAAGAATATAAAAATTTGTAACTTAAGGAAATATTTATTTAAATTTAAAATGTAAGTACTTTAACGCTTTAACAAACAGTCAGGAGAGTGACTTTTCGACCGCAATTAAGTGATGTTTGACCAAAAGCAATTGGGGAGTCCAATATAAAGAAATTATATTTGATTTTCATATTAGAAGAGGCTGTCACGAAGGTGAATTTGTTTTYAGAAAATAATTTTAAAGTAATTTTTAAATTTAAAATGCTCTTAAGAATTACTTGTGAAGTGAAGGTCTACTGAGCAGACAACTTAGGCTTACTTCAACTTGTTTTAAGTAAACCTTCAACAAATCTATGGCCCATTTTATGATTTTGAAAAAAGTTATACTCTTTGAATGCCTTCTAATATACTTAAAAGTAGTTCGATAGCGCTTTAAAGGTGAAGAATTTGAAATTGTAGTTCTTCAAATATAGTTCAAACTCGCTTCAACCAATTAGAGAAATAGAATATTTTSATTGCTTTATTTTAGGAGCTGACTAAGATAGGATGTCTTTGTAACTTTATATGTAAAGTTAAATAATATAGATATAATTTGTTAAGGTCATATTGAACGCGTAAAACCGTTTCTGTTTAACAGCGAAAAATTATACTTAGCTCTTTTCAAGCAACAGCTCAATAAAAATTCAAAATTTGAAATCATGCATAGAAAACGTGCAAATGTAATAGCCTTTATTCCACGATTCYTCCACTTGTTAATTTTTTTAACTAAATGCAATTTATTTTAAACAAATTTCCATGCATTAAAAAGTTGCGTATACGCCCTGTTCTACCTTAAGGGAATATGCAAAATTTTTATTTCAACTTATTTTCTAAATATGTAGCAACCAAAATGATTTATAATTTAAGTAAATAAATTTGTAATTTATGCAGGAGCAAAATACGATTCATCATTTCTCGCATAATTTGAGTATGATAATTTGTGTCAACCAATCAGATTTTTTGAAGCTTCCATTCTCTGTTTGAATTGCGGTGGAAGTGGACTACGGACAATTCTTACTTAGCTGTTTAATCAAGTATTCGCGTTCGTATTTTTCCCGAGCACTTTTTCGTTCGAATTTGCTGCGCTCTTTCCCGACACTCAGGGAATTTTTTCGAACTTAAAGACGCATTGCGCAGTGAGAGCAGAGAATTCTATGTTGAGAGCTAGTCAAAACTGAGTGTCATGGTACTCAATGTAAGAAAAAAATGCGAAAGTATTGCTATAAACTTTAAAGTATAAAGTAATGTCATAGTMTTTTTCTATAATCACAATATCGTAGTATTTGTAATATCGTTTATTAAGTCGTTAGCAAGTTAACTTAATTTTTTTTTTTTAAAGCAGCTCGTAAGCGATCTTACAGACACTTAGGGTATTTTTAAATATATTTAAATTAGTTATTAATATATTAACAGCCAGATATTGAGCGTAAAAAAAATATTGAACTTCTTCATGGTGAGAAGGCAACTGGTTATACATATCGTCACCTAAAATGCAAAACATCGTATCTTAAAAAAAAAAAAAAAAAAAACAAAAAACAAAAAAAAACCGAAATTGAGTTTTTTATTGCTTCCGATTAGCATTCAATTGTCAGCTTCTGCTGCCAGATATAACAAATAAATAACCATTTTATAATCATATATAACCGATATATTACCATTTTGTAACCTATGAAAAGTTATTTTAAATTTTAAGTGATGATGTATTGTTGGAAAGTATTTTGTTGGATGCCTTGGTGACGTCACATTGTCGAAAATATAAGAAAACAGGATTTTTTTTTTTGCATTAAACTATTTTCAATAAAATAATATTTTAGTTTTACATTGTCTTATTATAATAATTTCTATTAAATACAAATTGATTATATCTCTAGCCTATTAATTTGGCTAATGTAGTATGAATCTTAAAAATGTCATATATACGGACCAGGATTGTGGTACTTGTGTCTCCCGAAGTGTTTTTTGAACTCTTATATGGGCCCTAGAGCCTTAATGATCTGTTAGATGTACATTATAGAAAAAAAAGGCAAATGAAACGGTAGTTAGGAAAAAAGCGTTCTTATCTGGTATTTATTATTCCACAAAATTTCGAAAGAAGCATCACTCCCGATAWTTTTATTACTGCACTGTATTGCATTTTTCCAACCACAAAATGTTGTTTACTTCAAGTGATTTTACATATCGTAAAAACGAAGTATTTTACACGCACTCCCTCTCACTCCTTTAAAAAAACATATTATAGGAAGAGAACATGGAGTATTATGGTAAAGTATCGCTCAAAAAGTGAAGCGGAGCGCTAAGCTCAACGAAACCTCAACAAAGCATTGAGAATGAAAGGCCAATAAACTAACTGAGAAATTTTATGGTATTGTGGAATATACTCGTATCAATACTTAACAAATATAGTACTTGAATAAATACTCAGTGTTTATTAATCAAAAATATCAGTGCGAAATTGGAAAATACCGGAAATGGATGTACGCTTCGTTACCTACAGACTACCTTGTTATTCACAGTATAAACAACTCAAAATATATATACAAGTATACACTTTAATTAACTGACCGGCATTTGTTTTGTTTAAATACCAAACAGACATTGCATTAGCAAAAACAAAACCATTCGAACTGTGGTTTACTAATAGTTCCCAAGGGGCCTATTAACACATCAGCATTCGTGTTTTTTTTTTTTTTTAAGTATGCGGTTAGATGGCTGGCTGATTGTTGGCTAACTGCACGATAATTGTACACAAAGGATTTAATAAGGATTGTATTGCAAAATGTGTGCACTTAAAGTTCACGGTTGCGTCGAAATTACTCAGTTTAATTTGGCGGGAAATGTTATTAGATATGTTAATTTCGGGCGACGAGTTCAGCAGTTTTCTGCGAGATCATGAATATCTCAGATTTGGGTTGCTGCTAAAGTATTTACATACGAACAGATCGCTATTTTGTAAACCTTTAATAATATGCTTGTTAACCATTCGTTAGGTAGTTGTTCTTTTCGCCAATTTACTTCAAAAAGAAGAGCAAAGTAGCTTGCAGAGACTATGGGGCAGCTTTAAGTTCTTTGGTATTATATCACTAACTGAGTTCCTGGTTTGAGTTGCTTAACAGCAGCCTCTATTTCTATCACATTGAGCGAAGACGATGATATTCTTGAACAATGACTGATATATGTATGCTAACGTTGTAATTTAAACTTTTGTGCCGGTTAGCTTTTAATCTAGAGGGTTGAGAATTCCGGAAAATTTTCTGAACCATCTAGCCAATAGATCACGATCCCATATTTTCCACATTTCAAAGTGAGTTCACGGCTCGGTTAGAGTAACTAACTCAAGTTTACAAACACCTTTATCCGTGTAAAAACTATAGAGGGATCACAATGAGCAGCACCCCTTCAAAAATTTTCACGAAACTACTTTAAATCGAAGACTTGAACATTTTTAAGGTTCGCGGAGGAAGCAACAAGCATGCTTCCACTTAAATAGATTGTGTTTTGATCATATCGCCACATTTCGTATTATACTGGATCAACACACATCTCTTTCATAGATTTACTYAAGGATGCTTTGCAAACATGTCTGAAACTCCTTATACAAGTACATACAGTGTGCAAGCATTCCTCTTAGACATCATCCATGCTCCCTATGTTTGCTTGCAAGGTCACCGCTGCTCTTTCTTATTGTTTTGCACGACGTACTGAATAAGACCTTACACTTTTCTCGAACGTCTCGAACAACTGATTTACGTTGTTAATACTACTCACCTGGGAGTAAAAAATCAAATTTTTAGAGGAATTTAAAYGAGCTTGGCGAAAGTTTTTGGCTTCCCAGAGAATACTCCGTCTAAGRCCAGCAGTCGTGAGCTGCTTGAGTCTTATGTGTAAGAATCCTTTCTGGCCACTCCCAAGTGAATGRCGCTCAGAGAGAAGATCTGAAAAAATTTTYCATATCGGAAACCATATCATATGGCTGTGTGTCAGCGCCTTCATTTCTGACGATTTCTAGCTTCAGTGCAACCGAAGCTAATGGGATTTATGGTTATATTACTCATATTCATGACCATACCATATCATTATATTCATATCCATATTCAAACTCTTACCCATGCTCAAAATAACATTCATGTTCACCTCTGCACTTATAATAATATCCATAGATAACATTATCGTTTTCCTTTTAAGCACTCAAATTCATACACCAGCAAGCACACGTGAACGAATCAATACCTTTTCACATAAAAGCCTTAAAGAGAACTTAGCTTGTTTCAAAAGTTTCCGTTGCATTCGTTTATATTCATTCCCGTCTTTCACTGCCTCTCTCTACCGAAGGCATCTTCCAACAACTCCATTCTTAACTTGGTCTTTGTAATCTTTATCATCATTTTCACTATCGTCAGCCGCRCGTCTTTTGCTGCCGCATTCAAAATGATTGTTAACCCATTCTCGAGAGTGTTCACACACATTACTTTGTTTTTGTAGTATGCTTGCTTTGTTCATCCGCTCGTTGATTTGTTTGTTCCGCCGCCGTTGCTCGAGTGCAGTTGCAGCAGCGCGCTTATTCTACGTTCTTTATCGTCGCATWTCTTTTGTCTCAACTTATAAGCGGCTGCCACATTGTTGCAACGAATGGCGTCTACGAAGTGAAATACAAACGCACACACATATGGTCGGATGAGTAAGCTTTTGCAAAATTTTCGCCGTTTTTCCATTATTCGTTTTTCACTTTTCTTCTAGTTTTGCTAGTTCTYAGCTGCGAACAGTCATTGAACCTGATTTTGTGTAAATTTGTTTTACTTTAAATTTGGTTATGCGGCAATGAAGCTTTCGATACACACATACAMATTTACTTTCACCACAACTTTAAATATTAAAGTAATTTTCTAAYTTTTAAACGTTGACCTAATTTTCGCGCGCCTCGAGTTTTTTTGTTTTGTTCGTTCCTACTTTTAATCCCCATTATCCAAAGCGCGCTGACTTTACTTCTAGTATGTTTAATATATATATATATATGTATGTGTGTGTGTATATGTGAGTGTGCATTTCGTGTGCTGTAAAATACCGCTGAACAGTTGGCTGCACACTGAGCTGTAAAAGTCAAAGTCAGTTGTGCCATTTATAGCCCCATAATGATGTCGCACTAATCGCTACTGTGCACACTTTTACGCATAAGTGTTCTTCTGTGAGTGCTCCCACACACCGTCACATTCACACATGCATACATACCTATAGCGGTACTAATATGCTGAATCGCTTTAAGCATCACGATTAGCTTACAAAGTGCTGAGTGTTTTCCGCGTATAATCATTTTCGCAAGCATTGTGGCAATTTACCTCAGGCACATTTTCAGCTGAAGTACGAGTTCTAATTATAAAGGCTACGCCATTTACTCCTAAGAAGTGTGGATGTAAGGATGCACCTATATATAATTGTGTTGGCATGATTCCGCGRTATTTGTATGGAAATGCTGGTACAGGAATACATTCGTATACACAAATAATAAATTAGCTCTTTTTGTGGGTTTCTAACCCAAATGYTCTTTTAAGGGGTTACATGGGTTTACGKGTTTAAAAAAATCTAATTTGTTTATTGTCTTACTAAATTCTACAACACCCTTAGAATATTGTCCTAAACTTAATTCAAGTTGCTCCGAGTAATAGTTTCGGAGATACAATCTTGAGAACTTGTGTGCTCGAGGCTAGCTAGGCTAAGTGCGCCGTCTTTAAACGMAYTTTTCTGGAAACTGTATTTTTGAAGTCAGTTGGCAAGATTTCTCGAGAAYTAGTCAACCGATCTCCAGGAAATTCTATACAGGTCTTTCAGATACAATTCCTAAAGGCTTGTATTAAGGATTTTTTTGATTACAAAAAAATGTCGCGAAATTTTAATTTTTTTGTAAAAAGGTCTGCCAAATATCCAATTTTTAGCTTTGATTTCCAAGTAATTTACTAAGTTAAAGTTTTAACTAAAACRCCTATTTTTTCACTTAAGATGATCCCATAAGGAGTTATTTTGCCAACACGGGCGAATGTTTTCCTTAGGGGCCACCGGGAATGGCGTCGCATTGGCGGAGCTTAAAATATTTTTCTACAAAAATTTTAGAATTTCTTTGTTAATAGTGTATGTTTGTAACAATAAAAAATTTGATTAAAATATTGGGTAGCGGAAATAATCTTTTCGTAGTTCTAATCAAACTTCAACTTTTTTTTTATATTTATATTAAGGTCCCATTGGTCGACCACATTTTGCCATTCTTCTGCTAGGTACATTATTCCAACAGTGCAAATCGAAATTTCAAAATTACCCATGTAATTGGTGGCGTGGAGATATACCATCTATTTACAAAATACGAAAAGACTTTTTCAACTACCAATATTTAATTTTTTATATTAGAAAAAAATTGTTGAAATGGTATGTTTTTTCCGTGTCAAACCCAAGTACCCCATTAAGTTTTATAGAAAGAAATGACAAAGCTTCACGATAGAAGAAATAAAGTTTTTAAATATATCTAGATATATTATCTAAAAAAGTAAAAATACCAAATGATCAAATATGACTCGGACTGAGAAAAATAACATGTTCACGTATATTAATTAAAATCTTTATTAGGGTCTCTTTGAGCTATTATAGCCTCATCTGTGCCAATGCTTAATCAAATTCTCTACACACTTTTTTTTACCCGAATTTGACATGATTTTTTAGTTTGGGCCCATTTTGGAGCCGTATTCGCTGAATTGTTGGACAGTTTCGAAATCGTATACAAAACTTACGTCTTAATACCAGTATGGATACGTTAAATGAAAGTAGGGTTCCCAGCTGCGTTGTCACTCTTTTCCGACGTTTTCTTGACGTCATTTTTTGAAATAGACTCAGGTCATTTGCTAAGAGTTTAGCATTGATTGGCTGCATACCCAAAACATTAACCGAAACCTGATGCCAAGACAACGATTTTCAAGTATTRTTTCTTTAACTTTTTCGATGACCTCGCGACCTTCACTGAAAACTTTGTGTCACTAATGAACTTGTGGTTCTGATAAAGTATTTCGTTGGAAACTTATGTAAAATTCCACACAAATTCGGTTTTTAATGTTTGGTAAAAATAGCCCGATAAACGTTTCGCGTCCTAAATAAACAGCTGCCAAGAAGAGAGTAGTTAACATATGTATGAAGCTAATTTCTTATGAACAAAACAAAGGTATTAACAGTCTAAAGTTCGGGAYAGTCAGCATAGAGTCAATGATTTGTTTTCTTGCAGCTAAATCACATGRATGCCACACGGATATTGCTGGGTCGGAACCAAAACGCGTTCTCTGCTGTGGTAAAGAGCTCATTATATCTGCTGAAATTCCTCGCAGATCAAATAGATTTTGCGACTGTCTAAATACTAACGATTAGCCAGCACTTGTCAATCTCTTGTGATGACTAGCTGATCGGCAGTGAACACTAAAAAGAGAGCGCTTTCTGCTTATGAGCCTCACAGTTTGAAATCGGCTATTATCATAGAGTCGAAATCAACATAAAAGTGCTTGGTAAAATTAAGAAAATTAAACTATATACTCCCTAAACTTCATCGAATATACGTTAACTTAACGAACTTAAAACCAGTTTCCTTGCTCTTCTATCAGAAAAAAATTCACTCTTAGACACTAGAGCTACTTAAGCAGCTATCTCTCCTTGAAGAACATATGTAGTTTTGAAGTTTAAAATACTCCAGCAGTATATTTGCACACTCATCTGGAAAAAAGCTCATATTCTCCATCGGCTGCGCAACGTTCCTTCAAGGTATGAGTATGAGGACTGATCAAAACAAATAGAAATGCAGTCGAATGCCTTGGAAATCATTTCATATTTTTGGGAATATAAACACAGAAAATATTGTCAACCATAAATATATATATTTTCTGATATAAATAAATATTGGCTCCACAGAATTGACTTATTGTTAAATTGTATAAATAATAAAACAAAAACCTTTAAAAAAAATTAAGCTACAGTTCTGACGTAAAAACCTTAAAATAGATATCATCTCAACATTAGGCGAATAAATTATTCAAATGAAATTTTTATATGTAAATATAAACAGAAAATGGCTCAATAAAACATTGACCAGCTGAGAAATGCTCAAAAATAATACAACTTGAAAATCATAAAGCGAACATTTTTAGGCCTGAATACATTAATACTTGGCATTTTCCATTAAATTGCACATCAAAGCCGACCAGACAGTCCAGACACTTATATAAATTTCATTTTCAAATGTGCCCTAAGTGGTTTTTAATGTGTTCTCTCCACAACACACAAACTCTCCCACACTCCATAGGTTTTCGCTCCCCAACCTCTGCAGATGCGGGCAACCCAAAACAGTTGTCAATGCTAACGAATCATAATTGTTGTTATACGGACGGACACTTATAAATATACATAAGTCATATACGATGCGGCGTGGGTTGAAGTGCGGAGTACAAGTGGCAACGGGGCAACATTTGTTGATGTGTTTAATTTTGGGTAACATGACGTATGTAGATGACAGGAGAAAACAGAAAACCACAAAAACAAGACAAAAGGAAAGAAATTGGTGAAATTATGAATGTTATTAGTACATATAAATAGAACAGTACTAGGTTATGTTTTGTAAACAGGGTGCTTCAAAGGGTAAAAAATTTAAATTGGTAAGAATATTTCAATATACATGAAAAATTATAATTAATTAAAAAATTGTAATA
>NW_017534409.1:134615-152192 GCF_001853355.1 Bactrocera latifrons
AATTTGTGAATCGTCTATTTACATTTAATTTAATGAAATATAAAATTTGAGGGTTGCCACCTATTTAAAAATTTAAAATAGAATTGTATATGTAAATTAAACACAAAAAAACAAACAACAGTAATGTTTACAAAATAAAATAATTTTTTGGAGGGTTGCCATATTTCTATAATTTGAATGAAATAAAAAAACTAAGTTAAACAAATTATTACAACTTAATTATGATAACATAGATGTTTAAGAAAGCTTACAAGTAATAGTAGTTAGAAAAGTGCTGCCACCTGTTTCATTTTGTTCAAATGTTTGTTTCAAATCTGTTGACATTAAAGAAAATTTTACAATTTTCTTATCAAGATAGAGATTTCTAGAGGTTTTTGTTGAATATATGTATGTACATAGATGATTCGAAAACTGTTTTGCAAACATATTCAAACTTTATCTCATTAATATAAGTACAATGTTTGATGTTGACATCACACAAATTTATTATTTTGTAAGTTTTATTGGTTATTTTTTACTTGAGACACCCTTTATAGTCTTAAAAATTATGTGAGGGTTGGTTATATCATTATATTCTTGCTGTGTGTTCTCCAAAAGAAAATTACTTTTGTAATATCCAGCACAAGATTAATATACAAAAATAAAAAACAGAATTATWATATTTGTTGATCCACTCATTTATTAGCCCTTATTAGCAGATGTAATGAGAATATTTTGGATCTGAAATGTCAACACCATTTACGCTCATTAACAGCAAAATCATTATTACGGAAATACTACTGATATAGGTATGTAAATATGTATACACAAAATATGTATTTATAATTATGTGGGTGTSGCTTGCAGGCAAAACATGACAACCGATAATAATGTCAACCACAAATGGAGAAATGGCATTTGGATAATTGGTACAAATTACTGTCTAATATGACGTGAAATATGTATTTACTCTACTTGACTATATATGGACGGGTATATCTTAGACGAAAGATAAATTTCAAATATATGATAAAATTAATATAGTAATTAATATTGTTATAAACGGTTACGGTATTGCGGTACTATATACCCAACTTTGAARTTAACTTGTTAGTAGCCGAGTGTTCTTTTCATCTAGGTCAGAAATATTCTGGTTGATTACATGCGATGAAATCTTCCTTCTTCTTCTATACTGGAAGCGGTTATATCCGAGTTGGTAACAGCGCGCCAACTCTTTTTTGGCGTCAATCTCTCCTACAGAGTGGGAATCTTCCACTTCTTGTGCTTTCACCGGCGAGTACCAAAAAAAAACAACCTTCAAAAATGGAGTTTTCTCTTTCATTCGGACAACATGACCTTGCCAGCGCAGCCGCTGCCTCTTGATTCGCTGAATTATGTAAAGTTCATCGCACCAAAAAGGTATAGATTAAAGGGTATAAGAAAAGTGAAAGAACGATTGGTTCCAAAATTTCAAAATTTTTTCGCAAACTAGTGTCACRTTAACATCTGTGAAGAGAAATRTCAAAAGAGTGGGAYAAAACTGCCGTCGTTTGCTGTCGTTATCGGTCCACTTTTGTATTGCCCTATTGGAAACACCAGTATTATATATAGTAAATGTTCGTCTGTGTATATACACATATGTGAGGTGGCTCAGTACACCTAGGACTGGAGCTTTTGAGAAATCGATTTGAAATTTTGTGATTTTTCCTACTACCGATATCGGATTCCAAAAGGAGTTCTTGCTTGCGAAATTTTTTTTGAAAACATATCTTGACCAAATTTGGCAAGGACTATAGCTAAAGTCTTMAAACAAATTGTTCAGATCGGATCATTATAGTATGCTAGTTAGTTATGCAAACTGAATGATCAAAATCCAAATAAGGAACTTTTKATATCATTTTGAGATGAAACTGTGAAGGTGTGAAGTTAAAGCTTTGCAGAAGCCAAGTTTATGTGAATTTTTTTTTTTTTGTTTGAATTTACTCATTAAAGTTTGATAGTGAAATCATAATGCGAGAGTAACTCTTATGTGCATCTCTATGAGTTTCTAAACTTAATACTCATCCACATAAAAAATAACACTAATTTCCTCTTCACCACTACAATAAAATCATATGTACGTATGTGTGTGAGTGCTCATTAAAATTAAGTTTGCCTTATAATATAATATAATATTATGATAACTCGAAGTACGCGTCAATTCGAAGACTTCACAAACAAGTTGCAACGAGKGCAGCGCAAAAGATCTTGCCGCGGGCGTTTTGCAACTTCAGCAAATGCAAATTTCGCAATCAACACTTTGCAGCAGAGCGCACTGTTGCTGATGCAACAGTTAGCAGGCAAAAAACAAAAAAAAAAAAAAAAACACGACTTTACCTCAAAAGTCTGCATACAAGTAGGTATATAACAGTTTGTGTATGTATGTGTATGGCAGTCTTTGCGGCGCGGTCTAGGCATGCACGCCGGAGCAGCTGTCAACTGCATGCATTATATGCTTTTACATTTGCTACAACAACAAGAACAGCCGTTGTATGTACCTTGCCAGAGCGGCTGGAATGCTGGTCGTCGCTGGCAGCTGTGGCGTGACAGCATTTGCGCGTGAGTGAATTAAAATAAGACACTGCCGCCCGGCAGCCAAGCAGCCAGGCAAGCGCTTGGAAAAGTAGAAATTCAGCGAAATTTTGCGGCGCTTAAGACTGCACATAAACGCCGTGCCAACACTTCGGCAACAGAAGTTATCCATGCGACGTGGCATGTTGCAAGTGCTTTAAACGACGCTTATTTGCTTGCCATAAATGTGTCTAGGTGCTTGTGGGAGTGTGCGGATTGTGACCAGGGGGCCTCACATTGGAGAAACGTGCAAAAAGCCGCAGACGAAATTCTCTTGTGCTGAAAAGCCTTGATATTTATAATTTTTTTTTGCGCATTTTTGAGGCACGTTTGCAAACATGGTTTGTTGGCTTAATTTATTCAAATAGTTTTGTGTTATTAAATTAAAAAAAACAAAAAAAAAAAAAATGTGGTTTCTAAAGAGGGCCTATCTTACTCATTGTAATTTTAGTTACGAGTAAAGCCATATAATGGTTGCTTAGAAATTAAGTGGGTTATATATATATATATTGGGTGGTTCAGTGAAGCGATCTTCAGAAGAAGAATGTCAAAAATTGACAGAGAGCCTTTAAGGGTMTATGCATACCAAGTGAGAAAGGGCTAGGTTCCAAGCTTTTATGGAAGCTAGAAGAAGTGTTAACTTAAAATTCTTGATACACAGATTTATTATTGTCAAGAAAGGGTTCGCTCTTTGAATTTCAATTGTATATCCCATACATTRACYSATGTGATATAAGAATGTGGATGACACCATGTGTAGAAGCTCAYGCAAGTAAGGTAAGTTCTCTGACCGACATTCACTTGGGAGTGGCCAGAAACGATTTTTTTTATATTTGGGTCAAGCAGCTCATGACTTACGGTCTTGKACCATCCATTTGAAGGTGAGCTAAAATGAGCTGGGTTTCGGACTCGCCGCCAAAGACCAGATGGAGAAGGACCTGATTCCGCTTGAAATCTTCAATTGGCGCCACTTTGCGAAAGGAAGAAACGATAGTTGTTAACTCGGTTATAACCTCATAAGTGGTGCCTACGCCATTAAAGGAAAAGGAGACATCAGAATGCGAGAAAAATGTCAAGCACAAAACTTAGTTGAAATCGGTCGGTCGAGACCCGAAATTAAACATAATAGAGGCGTAACCGCGCCCACTTGTTCAAACTTGTTAGCCTACAGGTAACTCTAGCAACTGCGATGCCAAAAATTAAAGTCTTATCTTATTTTAGTGCTCAGTTAGGGCACCTACATTAATGAAACCTCTGAGAGTGACGAACATCTCAAAATTATGGAAAGATTGGGGTATCCGATCCGATTTTGTAGCTTTAACCTTTATATAATGACTAAAAGCGAGAGCTGCTGAATCATATTAAACGAACTTTTATGGCAGAATATCAAAAATATGGATTTGGATGATCTCWAAAGTCAGCGGAATGTCGAGTTAGGTCACTATACACAATCGATGCTGTAATGCGTTAGTTTGGTAAGAACCGTTTTAGTAGTGTAGTTAGAAGTTAGCTGTTTGAATTTAGATTTTTTTGTAAGAAACCTTAATGGATTGACGCCTCAGTTTCAGTGGCGTAACGAAATGCTAAAGAGTATAAAAAAAAGGAATATATATTTTGCTATAGCAAATAACATATGAATCACCTTGTATAGATTGAGTAAATGTACTTTTCAGTGTCGAAAAACTTTTCAATTCAATTTATTTGCATTTGTAAATAACTGACTCGCTGACAGACTGTTAATGAAGCGGCGACCACAGTAAATAATYAGAATAAGATGGGAGTTGGCTAAAGTGGGTTTAGTGGTAAAGCCAGTTCTTCTACTTACTGTTGTTCGCAGTCATTTAATGTTAAAATAGGTCACACCGCAAACTGCAAATATATTTTTAAAGATCACATTTACTTGTTGTATACTTTTGGAAGAATTTAATCCTACTCGAATGATCTTTTAAGGTAATTTAATACGGGTTGTTTCAGATATCACTTACAAAAGCCTTGAAACATTATTATAATAACCTTATTTCCTTTTAGTAAGGGCTATATAAGCTATAAGCCTGGAAAAAATTATGAGCTGCAGAGCTGGTTCTGGAAGGCATAATCTTCTATAAGAGTGTACGCCGCTGGCTTGCGCTGATGATATTGATAGCGCTGCTTTCTTCAGACTGGATAAGGAAACAAAGCGTTCGCATCTGGTTGTGAAGGAGGACAAGACGAAATATCTTCTGCCATCAAACAAACAGTCATCGCGTTCGCGACTTGACTCTCAAGTCACTGTTGACAGTCATAACTTCAAAGTCGGTAAAAGATTTCGCATTCGATGGAACGATGAGCTGTACGAGCTATACGTCGACTTTGACATAGTTCAGTAATTAAGAGACAGCGGCTAGGTCGTGTCGTTCTAATGGAAGAGTACACTTCAGATTTGAGGGTTTTCGATTCAGTATCCGCTGTTGGAAGCAAGGAAAGACGAAGATCTTCACTCCGTTGTAGAGATCAGGTGGAGAAGGACCAGGCTGCACWTGGTATTTCGAATTGGCACCAAATAACGAAGRGAAGAAACGACTGGCGCGGTCACAAATAAAGAAACCATCAATTGAGATATTATGTGAGATCTGTCAAGTAAAAATCGAAATCACTGAATTCCAGTTTTTATTAAATCCCATTAAATCTTAAACCCGATATGCATATATTAACARAAACATGTTCCAACTTTTCTTTATACCCTTGACAGCAGGTGCATGTCTTTTATCGGTAAAAAAGTGGAGTTGAGCTAAAAGCAAAAAGCGCTAAATGGAATCCAATGATAGTGAGAAAATTTCACACCACATTTTGTGTTTTTTCCAATAACTTACTTACATACATATTCACAGCTGTTTCCGCCCACTACCGCAATGTCAAGTGCTTTTTCTGCATGTTTGACAAAAGCATAAAAAAGTTGTTCACTTTTTATGCTGAATTCCTCACTTGCTTTTAGCCTGAATAGTTGGCAGTGTCTGCATGCAATCAAAGAAAGTGAGAATTTGTGCGAATAAACTACTCCAATCGACGAGTGTGGTGTCTTTGTTGCTTTCTGCACGGTTTTTGGTTTAAATATTTACATTTAAAGCAGGATGTGTAGTATGGTTTAGGCTGTGGAGCATTTCTAATTTTACTTCGATTCATGTATTTAATTGAAAAGTTAAAAAAGTGTTACATATTATAGGGCTATGTGATAGAAGAGAGCTTTAGCAACAGTAAGAGATCAATGTGATATTTTTCCAGATTAGTACTCTTCTTTTCATCTATGTATATATTGTGATACGTGCCTAAACTTTTGCTGCGCTTTCACAAATAAAGCTTTCTGTATAAGTTTCTGACAGATTGCAAAATTCGATGCTTATATTGGGTCTGTTACTATAATACATATATAGTATATATTAGTGCAGTTATTTTTTCCAGAAATACCTATCAGAAGAATATATTTCCATTTTTCATTTTACCTTATTCTGATGTGAACCGGATTCCTGTGATTGCCGGAACAAACGTTTGTCAGAGGAGGCAACCGCTTGTCATAAATTTCATTCATAACTGGCCAATATTGTCCTTAACATTCATAAGGACAATATTGTCCTTAACATTCATAAGGAAGGTTGCCATTATTCCATAATATTTCAAAACTTATTTTCGTGATTATTTCATTTCTACAATAGATCTAGGTGAGTTAGCTTAGGTAAATAGGYTGATTTCGCTTAAGGCAACACAAGATCCCACTTGCGACAGCTAGGGACTTTTGTCCACTGTGAGAACTTTTCACATAAGTCCTAGATATTGATCGAAAAGACAGTTGTAGATCGACAAAACGCCCAGAGCCTGCCAGCTAATATTAATTCCAGACAATTYGCCGGGTTCCTAGAAAGTACTATAGTAACCGAAATGCTTCACTTTAGTTTGGCGAGAGTATGAGAGTGGAAGAGAAAATATCTAGATGTTTCCACCTCATTGGAACTTTGACAGGTTGCATCCAATGGAACAGTGTCCAGTTAGGACGCCTATCATAGCGGCGATGCCATAATGATATGATTTAGGTAAGGATGCCCTTGCTTTCAAGCTCATTGGCTTTATATTTTCCAAAGAGCCCGCTGTGGCCAAGCACTTAGCTTAATATGAAAGCAGCTTGATGCTACAAATAGTGTGGTCATGCGCTGCTTGACTAATGGATAGCAGAACTACTATCTGAGTGGATGAATATCTCCCTAAAAGAAGCCGCACTTCGGAGAAGTACGTCTGAGTTGATGAGTTGATTGATGGCTTCCGGCAGAAGACTGTTTTTTCAATCTTTGTATTTATGTGTACCTAGAAAATGTCGCTAGAGTAGATTCCGCATCGCAGCGGTCGAAGTTATCAGAATTGCAGTCGAAGTGAGATCGCACTGTCCCTCTCTGGGACCTTTAATATGTACAGTAGTTACATCATTGATTATATTGGTATTGGTGAAAACTTAAGTTTGCTATAAAATCGATCGCAAATCACAGCACCWGCTTCCATTGATAATATTCATTTAAAGCACTAATGCAGCGCCGGAAGTTGTTTTTCACAAGTAGAATAGCGCTCAAAGAAATTGTCTGCATTGCCGCTCCCACGCCCCCCCATGAAAGCAATGCGCTGTGCCTGCCCTACGAAAAATCAATGTCCTCTATATTCTATATAACTACAGAACAGCAATGTGGCAGGTAGCAAGAAAGTAACGGTACACTAAGTACATACAGCTTAAGACATGAAAGCGTTTGGAAGAAAAAAGTGAGTTTGCCTACGTGAAAGTCATCAAATAGACAGGCAAATGCACTTCATGTGAAAATGTTGTACAGCTGCACACATACATATATACACACACTAACATTTGTACATATATACATGTATAGACCGAAGTGCAGTCACAAAGAAGTCGTACATTGCCAGTAGTTGTTGTTGCAAGCTTTGCATTTCACTCGCAGCCAACATTTAATTCAACCAACAACATTATTATCCATGCTCATCTTTAATGCCAAAGATATGCTTGTTGCATGTACATACCTCACATACATACATACATGCTTTGCGCGAGCCTCGTTRTTTTGCCTCGAGCTACGCGATTCCGCTTTCGCCCGCTGCTTGCGCTGCGCCGCTTGGCGCTTAGTGAACCTGCTGATTATCGCTTAACAACTTTTCGATTTTCGTTTTCGTTTTATTTCTTGTTTTTATGCCCCTTGTTGTCTGCCCTGCTTTATTGTTGTCGTTTCCGTTGTTATATCTTTGTTGTTAGTCACTTTCAACTGTTGCTTCCAACATTTTCTGCCTGCATGGGGTTTCACTTAAGTGTTGTTGTTGTTGTGTTTTATTTGGTAATCATTTGTGTTTTTCTGCGCTTGCAACAATTCACAGTTAGTTTTATTTCTTGTTCTTTATTTTACGGTTTCCTGCGGGTGCGCGCTTAATGTTTTTAATACTTATCGTTTGTTGTTGTCTGTCTGACGTTTTTCCTGTCTCTTCGCAGCGTAGTTTGTACGATTTAAAGGAGGAGCAGAAAAAATTCCTTTATGAGCTTTAGCTTGGCGTTCTTAATTAAAAAAAAAATCTGACTTTGACTTCAAACTAATACAAAATTTCATTTAAGGTGGGTTGTTTTTACTTACTCCATTTCTGAGAAATGTGGGTGTAATTTGAAATGATTGCTCAGAAATATTGATTTACTACTATGATCACAAAAGTAGGAAGACTTTCTTCATAATTCTAAAAATTTTAATTTATTCTTCAAAATCTATGCCGTCATCCTGAAGGTTATCGCTCATGGACGCAATAGGTACACTTGTGCCAATGTTTGCCTCAATTCTCGAAACAGTTGTTTAAGCGAGTTTCCGGAAAAGGCTTTAATGCGCGAAACGATTAATGTCTGCAATTGTCTCAAAACCCTTTCCCCGGAGCGGTCGTTTGAGTTTGCTGTATAGCCAGAAATCACACGGAGCTAAATCAGGCGAATACGGCGGCTGCGGTACGACATTGGCTGAAAGAAGAATCAATGCAATATGCGGCAAAGCTTCTTTTTAGAATAGTTTTGCGCAAATGGTGCGTAAGACTCAAGTAGTATTCCTTCTTGCTAGTTTGGCGGGTCAAAAGGAATTCGAAGTCCGCTACACCTCGATAATTCTAAAAAAACTATCAAATAACTTTAGTTTTTAATCGGCTTTTGTGTATTTTTTCGGCTTCGGCCGACCTTTGTCCAGATATTTAGGGGATTGGTTGTCTGTTTCTAGACCTTAAGCATAAATTCAAGACTCATCGGCAGTAATAATGCATTTCATGACATCCTGGTAGTGGGAGAGCATTGTTTCATAGACGCTATTTTACAACCGTGCTTTTGCTTCTCTTAGTCCCAAATGATCTTTCAAAATGGATTTTATTCATCATTTAGATATTCCAATGATGCCAGTAAGGCCTCTGACCATTACTCGTCGATTCTCGACGACCAATTCCTTTATTTTATTGACGTGTTTTATCATCAGTTGATGTTGATGGCGGTCCTGGACATGGTTCGTCGTCAACGCGTTCTCGACCCTCAAAAACCCTTGCTCGCGACAAACAATTATCCAAAATTTTTTACGTTTCGATACCAGAAATTTGATTCCACACACAAAAATGAATAAAACAAATTTCACAAGTTGATAAAATATTTCTTTTTGAAGGGGAAATAAAGTTATACCAAAAACTTAGTAAAGCCTGAGGAAAATCGCCCATCAATGATCGGTATGCTAACTTTTAATGCCCACAAGAGTTTATTATCGACTAAATATTAAAATAAAATCCACAAATTATAAGTATCAAAAAGTGAAGTTTATCGAGGTCATTCTAAAGATACAAACTGAAAGTCAATATGTGACAATGTATTAAAGATGTCTTGAGCATTTCACTCCAAAATTTAAACGATGATGCGCAGGATGAATCCGCTCCAAAGCGTGGAAAGTCAATTGGCAAGGTTATGATGTCTATATTTTGGGATAATTTTTATTGACTACCTTGAAAAACAACAGCGACCATTACACACAAGCACACATTTGAAGCAAACGAAAGTGCTGCAAAAATCCATTAATTGGGCTTCGAGTTGTTTTCGTATCAACCGTGTTCTCCAGCTCTCACCCACAGTGACTATTTCCTGGTCTTAGATCTCAAAAGGATGCTCGATGTGAAGAAATTTTCGTCGAATAAATAGTTGATTGCGGAAAACGAGGCCTATTTTTAAGCAAAGCATAAGTCGTACTACAAAAAGTATCGAAAGGTTGGAGGGCTCTATGATATTATATATCTTTAAGGGAGCTGTTTTGATTAAAAAATGCCAACAATATCTGTTTTACTGTGGTAGAACGGGGATTTTTCTGCTGAATTGTTACTTATATATATTTATAGGTAAATATAATACTATAAAAGGAACTTTTTGCTATTCTCTATCTATTTACTGTTTCATTTATTTCAGGTGTGTGTTCGATTCACCAACCTTCAAGGTTTGTCGAGTTGAGAAACGGACACAATACACAATATTTTATCAATATAAGTTGCATATTCACTTCCGTCTAAGTAGAGTACAATTTTCATATATTTTGAGGATGTGAATTAGATTGGTAACTAAAAAAATACCTACTAAAGTAATGTAATACAAACCGAAAAAATTAAAAACAATTATTTAAAGTTATTCCCTCCTAAGGTTAGATGATTGACACTTTCTTCAGAAACGATAACACCGAAAAGTATTAAAAASTAATCGTTTTGGTATCAGAGAGAAAGAGCAAACGGTTTTGCACGTCTCGTATAGATGGAATCAACACATTCTAGTATAATACGTTTTAATACTGGACTCGTACTAGAAGTCTTGAAACTTTTGCGAGTACAAGTAGAAGTAAAAATACAGGTTTGTCAAGTAGAGACCGCAAAAGAGATGCTTTACCACGCAGCTAAGGGCCGGACATTCATTCAATCCCTCAATAGAGGCTAAGAGAAGAGGGAATATATCCGTATATATGAATCCGAAAATTTGTTGATAAATATAGAAACGAGGTACACAAAACAAAAAAAAAAAAAAAAAAAAAAAAAAAAAAAAAAAAAAAAAAAAAAAAAAAAAAAAAAAAAAAAAAAAAAAAAAAAAAAAAAAAAGACCTCTCCTTCACTTTCCAGTTTATACCGATGTCAATTTGTGCAACCAAGTAAACAATATATTATTTTCAAACTATCTCTGTATCATTTTTCTCAATTAATGGTATCTTCAAAAAAGCAACATTGAAGTAAAACTCTTAAGTTAAAACTCTTTTGGAATTAGAACTTTAAACACTCATTAAATTAAGAAATTTGTTCCAGTGTTTGGCGCCATTTGGCAACACCTCATTCCTACCAAGAGTTTCAAACTCCTTGCATTTTTCAGTTACGTATACAAGCCCTTCTACTCAATTCGCTTTGGACTTTTGCCAGCCAAGAAATGAAAAAAATCACTTTCTCTATTTTGCTGGAAAGCTTTCGTTGCGGCTGTTACTTCCAATTTCTTTTTGCACACACTTACACATATTTACTAGAGAAAGTTATAGCGCTACCACGAGACAGATTTAAAGACAGACTGGTTGTAAGTTGCGAACGAATGAGCTGCGCGAGAACAAATACTAATTTCAGCAAATTGCGAAAATGTTTCTGGAAACACATACAAGTAAAACGAAATGACATTTGCTGTTAGCTGCAAATAATACATTAGAAGGCAGTAAGGACTCTTTAAATGAAGTGCTGAATATGGAGAGACTAAGAGCTGGTCTGTTTGAGAATTTGCTACCGAAAGCAAAGCCCTTGAAATTTTATAACTACTGAACGATTTTTTGACCAGATAAAGCTATACGAAATGTTGCTAGTAGCATGTATCTATCAACATTTTCTCTGGCAACATTTTATCTACAATTGTGACATATTCCGATTTTGCATTATCATTTTGGAATTAAACTTAATGTTGCTAGCAGCATGTATCTAGCAATTTTGTTTCTTGCAACATTTTGTCTAAAAGCTAGATTGGGTACGATTTTCCTATCAAATTGGAATTAATTTTAATGTTGCTAGTAAAATCTATCTGCCAACATTTTGTCTAGCAACATGTACCTGGCAACATTGCAACTGGCAGCTTTTTATCCGTCAACTTTTCGTCGAAAATAGTGTTCATTTTACACAGTATCCAAATGGTCTTTCTTTGAAAGCTTTTCTAGTTTTGTACCGGTGAAAAATCGCATCCTGTGAAATAATAATCAACCACCACCAGCTTATTGTTACTTAGTAACGGTACTTAACCATCCTGTTTCTTGTGCAGCGCATTCAATATCTTCTGCAATGAGTAGAATTTAATTAGCACGTTTTTCAATTTGACGTGAAAATTTGTATTGCCGCAAAGGCTTGCTTAACAAAACAGCCAAATCCCCGCAGGATAGAAAGTGAATTCAGCTAAAACAATGAAAAGCGGTGAGTGCAACCAACGTTGCATGGCATGGATGGCATAGATGTTGCAACAAGCGCGCTTTGGCGCTGACGTTACATCGTAAGCCGAGAATTGTAACGGTGGTGGCGTTGACGGTGGCTCAGTCGTGTTGCAGCGTTAAACCACAGGATCGCGTTGCGTGTAAATTCTGGCAGCCAGATAATGAATGTGGCATGTTAATGATGCAATGTGCAAAGCTGCAGGTGTTTATACTTTTCTTTGCCAATTCGTTTGGCAGCTTTGTGCGGCCTTATTTTTGTCGTTTGTTATTTAGCCGCGGGCTAGCACAGGCGGATTCGCTTTGCCGGAAAATGTTTCAACAACGGTGGATTCGAGCGAATAGAAAACATAAAATGAAAAGTAAATTGAAATGTGGATAAAGGGAAGAGTAACTGTGCTTTTGTAGATAGAGGCGGAAGATAGTTTTGGTATATTTTGACACACGTAGTTTAATGAAGGTTGAATGTTTTTTATATTATGTTAAATAACAGCAGTCTTAATGGATATCCTTCTCGAGGCTATATTATATATTTTTATAGTGCTCAGAATAACTAAAATCTTTTCTTGATTTTTCATAATCTCTTAAAAAAAGAAATTTCTATTAACTTTAAGAGATATTTTATTTGGGCACTTTGTTGTCCTCGTGGAGCCATAGAATACAACATCTACTTTTTATATAGAGGATCTTTAACTTCATCGGAGTTATTAAATCATTGTTTATGGGAAACATTTCATCACTTTATCTTACATTTGATCTCATGAAAAATACATATCACACTCTCTCTCGTAGCAGTCATATCACACAATCCAACCCATACATTGTTGACATACACACAGAATGCTGCGTGTATTAACGTCATTGCAAAAAATAAGATTAGTTTGTATGATTCCACTTAAGTTTGTTTACCATTATTTGAATTTAGTGTTAGTACCATATCATTATACTATAAACCATATGACTTATATGATACATTAAATCAGTTAGTCCAAAATGGATTCATTAAACACCATTTGAAATAACAACATACAGCCTTCGCACATAAAGTGATAAATATCACATTATATTACAAATCTTCAAATCACGTCAAGTGATATTACCTCATACAACGTTAGTAGCATATTAAATCGATTAAATTATGCTTAAGTCTTGCAGATATTAATTCTCTTGCATAATGAAAAATATAAAATTGTTCCTCACGTATAAGTGATAGGTGTCACATCAATTGATTTGTCACCACATCACGTCGATTGATACTACAACATATAACTTTGTACCATTTGTTATTAAAACTTTTAAGTATGAAGCAATCATGTATCAAATCAAATATAAGAATATGCTAAATCACCACATATACATATTATTATTACATCTTCCCAATTTATCGCAGTATATCACGTATGATAATTTTTTCTCCAATGAAATTAAATTGCGTCAAAGTAATTACACTTGCTCTTCACGTCAAGAGACAAAGATTTTCCTTTCAWGTCAAGTGATACGTGTCAAAGTGATATCCCATCATTTCGTAACATTAGATCACTGTCGCAAATAACACTATTATTATATCATCTTTGGAATATTTCTAGGTCACATCGATTGTGATGCCTTTTAAATCATATGCTATATAACATACCACAATTTCATTTGACAGTACATATGTATAACTACATCATCACTTGCTCTGAATAATATGATACATTTCTTTTGAGTATAAAAACCCATCATTTAATCAGAAGATAAAGCACAATACATGATTTTATTTGACATTAAAATCACATCGTCACATGACATTAAATTAAACGGTGCTATATATATTGACTCGTATGACGCAACATCCCATAAGGTAAGAATTGTCAGAATCACATCATATGATTTATTTTATACTAAATCACATCATAATAGCATTAAGCGGCACATAATCACATAACATTGAAATATACGATGTAATATTTCTTGCATCACCAAATATCATTGTAACAATAACACATTAAGTACACAATATCTGATCACATCTGCTAGGCTCCYTTTCAGCCAATTCAAACAAGTCAATACTTAACAAAATTCTTCATATACTTGGGATTCTCTGCTATCTTTTACGGCAACCCGATGTTTTTCAAGCATTGTTCCTTTAACTGGATGTTTGGCTTGAAAACCATCAAAAGTGAAAGTATTTTTGTTTCGTCAATAGTCTAAGGAGCTTATTTGGTACACTAGGCTATGATTTTTTGGCCATATTCGGTTTTCTAACGGGGATGTTTTGATTTCTAAGTGATGTTGTATAAAATTTAGAAATTATTTAATTTTATCATCAAGAAGAATTGTTAAAATTTGGTGCAAAAATTTTCTTTATTCAACATTCAAGTGCCAATAAGACAAAGAACCGCTYGAAGTATGAAAATATTGATGTCCGAGATTTGTGGAATCTAAGATTTTCGCAAGAACAGCGACTGTCTCAAACCACAACCTGGCGGAWTTTGAGTAAGGATTTGGGTTTGTATCTTAAGAGCTGAAGCCATTGTACCACCGTAAATGACGGTCATCTTCTCCAACCATTGCGTTCACCAAAATTGGCASTTTGGTGTGGTTTTTGTTGTGGTGGAGTCACCGGTCCGTACTTCTTTTGAAATGAAGCTTGCGAGACCATTACTGTCAATGGAAGTAGATCGATGGAAATTAAGCTTTTATGGTCGCAGTTGGATTAAGTTGATCTTGACAACATCTGGTTCCAACAATACGGGACTACGTGTCAGAGGATGTGGAATAACTAAATTGCTGCGAGAAAAGCTTTGGGATTCGATTATTTCAAGAAATTGCGTCATTGAATGTCCTCAGAGAAGTTGAGATCAGGCTACTTTCTGTGGGGTTATTTGCAGTCATTCATCAATCACACTCAGACTCTCTTCAAGCTTTAGAAGCCAAAACTGAACGTGGTATTGATGACATTCGACTTGATTTAGTGGAAAAATTTGTTCATCGAGTTCGTTCCTGCAGAAGAAGTCGTAGAGGCCAGTTGAATGTTGTTATATTTGGTACTTAAGTGTAACGGTTGTACTTTATGTTAAATAAAAAGAAGAAATCGAGTTTCCTTAACAATTAGTGTGTTCCTTTTCTAATGAAATCATATCAATTTTATTGGAAAACCCTGTAGAAGGAAAAAACTTTAAAGTAGCTAAGCGTAATCTTTGTAATAAGACCGTTTTTTTAAACAAGGGTGATGAGATAAAATCTTAAATAAGTAAGGTAATTTTTTTCATTGAAACTACTTAAGTGGTTACTTGGGTTTCCTCGGATAGAAAACAAAATTTTGTCAATAATGTTTTTTCAAAAACATTAAAATTTTGCAAATTTTTTTTTTCAAATAGTTGTAATGCAAAAAAAAAAAGAAAACTCTATATCTTTAAGAGTTGAGATACAACCTGGGGTACGAACCTGTGAAAATTTCACGAAGATCGGTTGAGTGCGTTTGTTCTCGAGAAATCCCGCTAACCGACCGAACATAGTTTCGATAAAAACGCGGCTAAGGACGGCGCACAAGTTCCCAAGGCTGCATCTCCGAAATTATTACTCGGATCAACTTGAAAATTTTAGGCAATATTCTAGAAGTGTTGTAAAACTTAATATGAATAAATAACATCAATTTTTTTAAACCCATAAACCATATTGTTATATTTTATTCTAATATGACTGCATTTTATTCACATAAATCTATACTTACAACAACTCGTAGGACAATATGCTTCCGAGCAAGTGTTGTTTAGTGCCCTACAAGCTCACCAAGATGCAAAATATGTGGAAAAATTAATTAAAAATATGATTTCCATCTGCATATATCAAAAAAAAAAAAAAATTCATACCAAGAATTATATAAATATTTTACAAAACTATCACAGAAAATAAAAATAAATTACCATGCCACCCACAACTCTAAATATACCTTTAGTGGACATGTCCATCTGTCTCTTATACACATCTAGATGTGTATAAGAGACAGCCCATAAACCATATTGTTATATTTTATTCTAATATGACTGCATTTTATTCACATAAATCTATACTTACAACAACTCGTAGGACAATATGCTTCCGAGCTCTTATACACATCTAGATGTGTATAAGAGACAGCTCTCACATAGACACACAAGTGCAACCACGGGCTGTGAGATTGTTTGGTTCTCTCGCTGACAGTTGACCTTTGGCGAAACGCCAATGCGCCCATTTGCGCCACCAATTACGCTGTCGGCTTGTTGCGCTCTTTGTGGCCACGCAGTCTGCTAATGCAGCGGCCGCCTACACTCCGACACCTTTTTATAGACAAAAATTTATGCGAGTGCCTACGTGTGTAGGTGTGTTTGTGTGAGTGCTCTCTCATGCAGCACTCACTTGAGCATGCACGCCTGCAAGCATGCCGCCCCTTTGTTGTTCTCAATTTACCGAGTTCCCGTTTAATTCCCGCTGGTGGTCATGAAGTGCACACACATACACACACGCACACAATGTCACATATACTAATGAAAGCACAAAGTACTCGCAGAACCTTTGGTGGTAAGCTATTGCTGATATGATATAGCCTTGTTGTTGTTGTTTCGCTAGGGTGATGGTGAACAGTTTTGCAACTTAATTAAATTTATGCAGAGAATCAAGCGACGAGAAATATTTGAAATTGCTCTATGCATGCGAATGTGTGTGTGTGTGTTTTAGAATGTGCATACAACATTCACACAAACATATGCACATACATACTTATACATATCTACAAACTATTATTACATGCAGTTGTAGTTGTTGTCATGTCTGTGCGACCTGCTCGTCTTGCTGGTTTGCTTTTCCGATTTCCGTTAAATTTCAGTTTCGTTTTTGCTCTGGTAGCACTTGCAACGTGCAAYATGCCACATCCACATACACWCAYATTCACCCACAAATTCGCTCCATTCTGATTGTTATAATTTTTAGCGACCATTTTCATTCACTTGATGCGCGTGTAGTAACGGCGAGGGCACATGTTGCACAAACCCGCCGGCTCTATTAGTTGCAAGCATTTGCGGCAGCCAGCGGTGGTGATTGTGTGGGTGCACAGGTTGTGTAATATGGCTTTMTTTTCTGTATTTTGCTGTGGTTTACCTTTATGTTTGCTATATCATTCGTTCGTGGAAAGCTGTGCTGCGTGCTCATCCATTACTCAGATCTCATTTAATTAATTTTTTAAATCGTTCGCGGTTTTTACTATGAACGATAAGCGATTATCCTAATACYCTGAACAGAAGAAAGCATCGGTAGATACTATAAAGTATAAATAAAGCGGGTTCCACGGAGTTGCAATTTTAGTTTCGAGAACGAGAAAAAATCACATGCAGCCAAATCTGGTTGATACGGCRGTCCATCGATGGTATTCATWGCGTTTTTATACTCTCGCAACAAAGTTGCTAAAGAGAGTATTATAGTTTTGTTCACATAACGGTTGTTTGTAAGTCCTAAAACTAAAAGAGTCAGATAT
>NW_017534409.1:152842-179635 GCF_001853355.1 Bactrocera latifrons
TTAACTTTAAATCCGGTTACAATCGTGGCTCGATGCGACGGTGTATTATCATCACGTAAAATACACGACTTGTTCTTCCACAGTTCCGGACGTTTTCGACGGATGCTCTCACGCTAACACCTCAATAAGCCCACATATGATTCCTTTTTGACTGTCTGTTCTTTCAGAATAAATTCATGATGAACAAMATTACGAATATTGACAAAAAYAATGAGCATTACCTTGATTTTAGAGTCGCTTTAGTGTGTTTTTTATTTCGGCTCTGTTTTTTCTCCATTCCTATGATTGTTGACTGCTTTGCATATCAAACTCGGAAACCCATGTCAGGTAGGCAGTTGTAATGCACTCCATAAATGAGAGATCAGAATTCGCTACTTACGTTACTAAAAYAGTCAACWTTATCGAGACTAGTCGAGCAAGRACGCGTTTCATACTCAAAATATCCACCAAAAAGCGGACTCATTTCAAACAYCATATTTCTCACTGTTTTAATATTTTCATCAGTGAAGAGGGCGTAGGTGGTCCGGAACGAGGCATGTCTTCAACGATTTCTCAAATGAAAGTTGCACAACGACAACGCCCCGGTTCACACCGCCTTTCTTGTGTACAGTCAGCTAACCAAAGCTGGCATCCCAATGCTTCCGCAGCCGCCCTACAACCCAGATATTGCCCTCCGGACTTTATTTTTGTTTTCGAGAATGAAAAGACCGATGAACCAAGTAGCATGCAGCTCATTTTTATTCTGGACAATGATTTTCGTAATGTTCTCAATGCTTGGAAATTGCGCTGCATCGACGTAGAAGGAGCCTWTTCTTAAGGTTTTTAAATAATTGTAAGGAATGGTTCAATAAATTTTTTAAATCGACTCAGTGCTATTACTTTACGAAGAAACCCTGTATATTTTTTTAAAATGTCGTTTAAACAGGTGGCAGTTTTGTTACAATATAGTTATACTAGACCTAAGATTTCTATAAAAAATGCAAGCGTTTCTTTTTTTCTTTTTTTCATTATTGTTAAATCCTTTTGAACTGTTTTATTTTTTGAAGTTTATTTCAGTCTCGTTTTGAGGGAGAATTARGTATTAAACTAGTCAAATCGCTTTGTGGCTAAAGGACAAAATTCTAGACTCATCAGTTTTATTATATATATGTAGTTCTAGAAATAATCTTGAAACGTTAGTCTAGTCAGCTATCGGTTAAAACATTGGTTAATTACCCAAGACCACTACCCGAAATTTTTGTCAAAGTTTCTATGTGTTTAGTAAGATCCCATTGATAAACAGAAATTGAATTATTGGGCTTTCACGCTGTTTTATTCAATAAATTGGAATTTCGCTAGTCATGGCTAGCTTGGAACCGTTTATAATGTATACTACTACGGAATCTATGAATAGTGCAAGGGCTCAATGTTGATAACTGGTAGACTAATAAATGGATCTACGTGTCTATTTTATAGAGCTTCTTGATACAAAATCGAAATAATACGACATAACCGAAGAAAAACTGGATAAAGCTTAAAATATTGTATTTAGCACGGAAGAAATAAAATGAATATTTAGTAAGTATTCTGAACTAGCGTGGCCATATTTGCTGAAATTTCTTAAGTCCCTCTATCTCTTTTCGAACCATTTGGGAATGGTGTTAAACGATGTATTCAATAGAACTTCGTTTGAAATCTAGTTGGGACATGTGACTTTACAAACCTTATCAAAAATATTGCTGGTGTGATGTGAAAGATCAAAAAAGGTCCATACCTTACTATAGCACTGAATGTGGTAATATAAAAATATTATATAATATAAAGGTTTCCCTTGATTTACCAGAGTTTAATGTTAAAATTAATGCAACCACTTTACATATTCCACGGCCGTCATATAACTGATCTAATAACCGAATCAAAAGATATATAAACAAAATTGGACGCGAACTCATTCTCCTTCAATAATATTGACCTCTATGAGAATACAGTATCAACTATGAATACATTTTATGTGTTTTTGTGCAAGTTTTCTTTTTTAAAGAACAAACTGATTTTTACTGTCATTTTAATATTGACAAATCAGTATGTCCTTGAAGTGTCAATGGATTGAACAATTTAATTTACAAATATTTGATAATTTTTTTAACACCATTTTCCAATAACGCCATTAGTCGCTTTGTTTTTTSAAAAGTGTTGCTGGGAAATTAAATTTTCTCAACTACATTGCATAATTTATAAAGCTGAATACGCCATGTGTGYGCTTTTCAAGAAACATCGGTAAATAAATTTCATTTATTGCATTAAAAATATCCCGTAGTGTTTGCAGTCACATTAAAATGTCATGAAATTTTTCATATTCACTCGACTAGTCGACCAGCAGCGGCTGCAAGGAGTGCTTGAACAAACAGTTGTACTTCAAATGCGCTTACACATGCATACTTGCACTTTGGTGAACGSTAATGAAGGCTTGGGAGGAATTTTTTACAAGATTTTTTAACTTAAACTTTCCCGATTCTGTCCCATAGATTCTAGTTAGTTTAAGTAACACTAATTGTTGGCAACATTTCATTCTTGATATGCCAAATAATTAAAAAAAAAAAACGTTGCCTACAATTAGGCATATTACTTAATGTTTAACGAAAGGGAAGCTGATATTTGGTGGCAAATGAGCTTCTGATAAAATTTTAAAGAAGAGCCTCCAAACTGACAGCCTATGCAGACGACATAGCTATATCAGTGACGGGCAAGTTCTTAGGCACAATTAGTAGCATGATGAATAGCGCTCTGAAAGTCATACACCATTGGACATTATCACCTAAACTCTCAGCACCACTCTAATAGCTGTACTTGAAAGGTAGCTCAACCTGCCACCAATTGACATTGCAGCGAAAAGCTCACGCYTTATCGGAGAGAAGGCTTCAAATCACGCTAAAAGAGGGCGTATGGTGTAGGGGTACGCAATACACTGGGATAAAGAGCATCAATGACATTTTGGATACATCGATAGGTCAACGACAATTAAAGTAATAATCTGACATCGCAATGCGTGCTTATAAGTAAAGAGAAAGTAGATATAGAGCTGCTAAAATTTTCGAAAGGGGTGAGTAGAATGACTAGGGGGCATGCAGGATTGTTAAGTTCATGTGCAAGAGAGGAGAAGGAAAACATACAGATTTCTACTCAAACGGTATCGAAAAGTGTGAATAACTATTGTTGGGCTAGTCACAGGTCAGAACATACAGACCTCGCATAGAAACTGTACGGAAGTAGGCATAGGAGAGAGACACGGAAACACCTACTCTACTTATATCTGGCCTAAGCAGTAGGGCAAGCGATATGTTTCAACCTTAGTTTGGCGGAAGATGGTTAGTGGAGGAGRAAGTGTCTACATGATTCCACCTCATCAAGTCAAGTTGTCAAGATATCTCCCTGCAATTTGAAAGAGATTATTATCCGATGCAACAATACATTTTATACCCCGTTTGTACTATTGGAAATATACCTGAGTAGGGTATTATAGCTTCGGAACAATAAATATTTTTTCTAATTTCTCACTTAATTAAAGCCAAAAACATATCGAATCAATTTCCTACAAGGTACTCCAAGATTAGAAAATATTGCGTACCTACGTATTCACATATTGTTGCTATATATTTAGGTATATGCACTACATACAAGTAAATACTTTGTCATGGCGAAATGCACTTAGAGTCAGCAGCAGTTGTGCAACGTGCCGGCAAAATGAATGTCAACCGGCAGCGTGAACTCTGCAGGAAGAAAAGACAGCCAGCAGGCAATGCAAGTCAAATGCAAGCACACCATACACACATATACRTATGCATACATATAAGTATGAAGATGTTTGTTCATAGAGTGCCATTATTCTAGTTCTGCATATATGTACGTATGTGTACTTTCAAATGAGTATGTGTGCACGCTAGCTTTTCGAGTCATTCCGCAAGTTCTTGTGGACATCCTACTTGAGTGCGCAATATTATAAATGAAGCCAATGCAATGACATTGAAAATATTTGACAGCAGTACCCGGTATGCCAGCATGAGTCCGTTGTTTTGCTTGTCAAAGGCGTGCGACTTCTTTCGCCAAAGCAAAAAACACACAAAAAACAAAAAAATAAAAAAAAAATAGACAAAAACAATACCAACTACAAGAAAGACGAAACAAAACAAATATKCAGCAAGAAGTGGAACTTGAAGTGAATACTTTGTGAAAACTTTTCCAATTCACTGCCAAAGTGACAGCAATAATTTCAAACTTACACACCACTCTGTATTTATGTATGTCAAAAGCCCTCGCGGGCGAAACGCAACAGACAGTTATGGTATATTTCATATATTGCATACACGTATGTGTACTGAGAAGCATGTAAGTGKTTTAGAAGGCTTGGGTGCATGTAAGTATGCACTTAAGTTCAGATATAAACATTTGGTAATAATATGTAGTTGAAAAGCGAAGTGCGCGCCTGCAGTGACAAGCACTGCGCACATGTGTGGCCGGAAGTAATATCTTGCTTCGCTTGGCGTTCGTTTGATTTATATTAGAAAGAGTTTTATATTAATTTCGAAATAACCATCAAGTGAAGGATTTTTATTGCGGTAATTGTATTTTAAATTATTTCTGTAGGCTTTTCAAGATATCATTAAAAGCTTCAAATATTGCTTTTTAATTCTAAGTTGGGCTGAAACGCTTCTTAGCTGCAACTCCACCCATCCATTGAAAAATCTCAAAATTAATATCGTAATATTCGTTGTATAGCGGTAATATTAGAATCACATATACCATTTATTCATACCATGTCGTGTACATCTCTTTCCAAGATTGAAACGAGGTTCTTGAGTGATCTTTAGTTCGGTCTAAGTGCTGGTACCGAACCATCGTATGTTGAACTTGTCGTCTCGAAGTTGTCAATAAACATTGAATAGTATTCCAASAGAGGATGGGGAGGTGTAGAAAGTTAATGCTAAGAAGGAAATACTCATTTTGTTTATGAGGCTAGTGTCTGCTAAGGCAAAATTCAATCGATTTATTCTAAAATGGAACTAAAAAACCTGCGTTACCCATTTCAAAACTTCTTTGTAAAGTAAGTCTCATAAACCTCTACTAAATACAACAAAAACACATTGAAAGAAGATATTGAACCTACGAAATACATAAGTCGCGAATTTTGAACTCTTTAAAGAGTTTATTAAATAAGAAAATCAACAGTCAAAGTAAATACTTATAATTCTTTTGGCAATTTATGGGATCACGGATCCATTTGTATACCTATAACCAAGTCCACAACTTCTTACATTTAGTCTAGTTAAAAACCTAGTCCATATTCCAGTCTCTGCTCGCAGTTTAATGGAAAACAAAAGGTATGTGTAGATCTTGCAAGGTCTAAAATTGCGTGCTGTTCGATTGCTGCCCCGCAGGCGTTGTTCTGCGTAAAATTATGTGTTTTGAAATGAAAAGAAAGTTGAATTTATATTGTCTTAAAAATCATTTATTTGTGATTTTCCTACATTAAAAAATTTTTTTTTTTTCAAAGTAGAAGACCAAATTTTTTGCTTACAGTTTCGGTAGATAAATGTACAGAGAAGATTTTTTTCCAACATGTGAACACGCCAAGTATATATAACTGACAGTGTGAAAAAATGGCATTTTTAAATTTATGCCATACTCKTCTAGCGTTGGAGCTCAAAGGAATTCGTAGAATCAAGCATTCGGCCCCCATGTATTCGATAGCTGCGTCACAATCAGTCGGGTTTCATTACACAGTATCGACGCATGAAGATTGTGAAACATAATAATGACAGATCTAATTTTGAGACGAAAATTATGCGGCGGTATGCCAAGCCTCTTTAAAGATTTTAGAAATTGCATTGCATAATTTAGGGCTTCGTTTTCATTGCCAAGAGGATCAATCTTTTTGTATGAGCGCAAACCTCCCGGCATTTGACTTTGAATCTTCCAGTTTAAGTCATTACCCTCGGTATTTTGGAAGCTAATATTGCGCGTGCTCTCAAGCAATTATAGTAACAATAATTTAGCCAACGTTGGCATAAGCATTCGTGATGAGTTTATCTTTGGTTGAAGTGAACTGACAAATGGCAAGTGGAATGGATATCAAACCGCTGGCACTGGTATCAACCAAAATTTTCACATTTCCAATTCTTAGCGAATGTAGTACGATATAAAATGTTTTCGGCTAWGTCATTTCTGTCCGTATCCCATGATTTGAAGTCTGTTATGTCGAAATGAATATCGCGAATAGTATGTGAACTTCATTTGCTCGTTTTTCGGGTGGCTTTTGTAAATTCGTCCTAAGGCATTAGTTGTGAACACATCTAAAGAAGAATGTGTACTATACATGCGACAAACCTCTCTTCTGCCACTCAACAGAGTACACCTAGCATCTAACAGCAACGCATATACGTAGCTTCAAGATAAAGTCCATCAAACATCGTAACTGTTTTTTGAAAAGTCATGCTGTGACATCGTAACGATCGCTTGCTGATTGACCGCGATCCATAATTCCGCATCCTAGGAGTATTAGAGCGGCCATACGTTGATAGAAAAAAGAACACCGACCGATATGGGGGCAATCTCTTCGTAGCTTCGTAACAAATTTCAATATCCAATTGATCACTTTGTGTGAACATACATAAGGCTTTCACTGAATAATTTTCAATAATTTTTCTTTTGATTAGCCGGAATAAAACAGCCAGCGACCGAAATTGAACGATTCAAATAATTTACAAATCAAAATATGGAAAAACAAAACAAACAAAAATTTAAGAAAAAAAAAATGTATGGAAAAAAGCTACTTTTTGGAATTGTCCAATTTTGTGACTTTTCCTCATGAAAGGTGTAAGGTATTTTTATTTCTAAACCTTCCCCGCTCCACAATGAACAATCTCTGAAAATTTCATAAAGATTGACGCAGCCGTTCTTTTAGCGTTACTAACAAACAGATATTCATTCATTTATATGGGGAAAAGAAAAGAGCTGTTTTTAGGGGTTTTCTGGTAAATATTCGAAATTTTCTTGCTGTAAAAACCATACTTGAAACTCAACGAATATTTAGAAAAAAAAAAAATAAATAAATTAGTCCCGGAGTTGTTGAGTTATGCGCTTAGCAATACATTTTGAGATTCATTTTTATATACATATGTATAAGATAAGTAATTTATGCCAGTTGTTCGTACGATTAGGCGCTCTCCTAGCCTTTCGAAATAAAGACTTCTTCAAAGCTTTCACACTTAAATATACATATGTGACCTGGTCTACGAAAAGGGAGCTAACGTGCGAAAATTTTTCTATCACGTGAAAAAGCATCTCATCTTCCATCCGAATCAACTAAAAAGTKAAAATTGATTTTTTGACACCTAAGCCCCCTTKSCYCCCTTYCCGTAGACCAGGTCACATATGTATAATATTTATTGCTAATCAAAATTCAGACTCAACATATTTTTTCCGAAAAATTCCAAACACATTTACAATATTTGCTGAAATTAACCAATTTGACTGCATACGAAATKTGTAATGTATTTACGTAATAACGGTAAAGTAATTGCTAATGCATTTATTCGTTTGTTGTTCTCCACCAACACTAATTGAATTCTAGACTAACACCAATCATTAAAATTGAACGAAACAGCCTAACAGCGACAAATTAGTGAAACAACTCGCCATTTCTCCACTTAACAACAACAACAACAACAGCGCTTACAACAAAACTGGCAATTGGATTGGTAATGATTACAAATGACGGCAAAAATAGTTACAATTGGCATGCAAAACAAATCCGGCGTATGTAAATAAAATCAGGCGACCATTTTGTACAATGAGAATATTGAAAAGCTCTGGCATCGCGYACACACACACACATATTTGAAACCGCAAATGCGTTGCATTGGATATTTTGGCAGTGCAGTGAAGAGTTAATGCTGGCAGATCGGCAATAAAGCATATGAAACAACCACTACAACAACAATAATGACAGCAACAATAGCAGCAAAAACAACCACAACAACAAACTCATTGATTAAATGCGACTTCAACGGCAACGAGCAATCGTCTGCATCAAAGTTGCAGTTTCCCCACAACAACAATGACAACAACAACAACCGCTATGAATGCAAATGTTAACAGCGCCAAAAACAAGTTTTAATGTACACAAATGAAATTTATATTAACTTTGAGTAAATATTTGGCGTGAAAATACGATTGTGTGTGTGTGTTTGTGTGTGTATAGCGTAAGGCATGTGAAATGATTTCTGCACAAGAASTAGTTTGTACCCCGTGAGCAAATAGTTTTAGACTTCGGAAAATGATCGTGCTTTGTGCGAAAGAATCAGMGTTAAACAATGAATTTATGTAAACAAATAATAACAAACAAAACTTATTAAGTCCGGTTCAAGAAATTGGAGAAGAACAAGAAAAAATGTTAARCTCGGCTACCGACAAGTCAGCAGTTTTTTGGGGAGAGCTGGACTCATGCAAAATAGCAGTGCGGTATCTGCAAAACGGAAGGACTAGTTGGCGTATATACAGACGTATCTAAGTTCACAAAGTATTCTTCTAGGTTTTAAAAACTTTGTAGCAAACTGAATATATCCTGTTCATAGTATAAGAAGCCCATGCAAAAATTCGGACTAATAACAGCAGATATTTGGTTGCCAAATATTCCTTCCGCTTCTTTTCTCTTTATTCAATGCTTTAAAAAAAAGTGTTACAGTGATCGGATTCASTTCACCGTTTCCAATTTCATAATACCCCCCTCGTAGAAGCCCTCCTCCTTATTTGCGAAGAACTCCGAAAGAAACTTTCACAAGCCTCTTTTGAGTTCAAATTTACACCAACAAGGACAAGAAAAGGTGGTGCTTTGTCCGGGTTATATGGTGGATGCGATAAAATCTCCCACACGAGCTCCCGTAGCTTCTGACGAGTCATCAACGAAGTGTGTCATATGGCGTTGTCGTGGTTCCAGCGGTCCAATTGTTCGCAGTAGATGGTAGAATTAAGCGTCTGGCCATATCTGTGCTGTGCTGTGATGATTCCCTTCCAATTCCACCAAACACACAGCAAAACCTTTCTGGCCGTCTGTCCCGGCGCGGCCTTTGCTTGGGACGATTCATCGGCCTTCGACCACGACCATTTTCGCTTGATATTATCGCATGTGATCCATTTTTCGTCGCCAGTCACCATCCGCTTCRAAAATGGGTCGAGTCCGTATCAGCAGGATGTCGCAGGCGTTATTCGGTCCCCAAGGTGTTTTTGCGTCAAATCGTGCGGTACCCAAACATTAAGCTTTTTTGTGTATTTAGTCTTCTGCATTTAAAATGATGTGGTGACTAACTCCCAACATCTGGGCGATGTCACTTAATGCCACATGCCGGTCTAACTYGATGTTTTCTATAATTTAATCGATATTCGTCGTCACAGGCCTTCCGCCGGCTGGCTTATCCATGGTGTCGCTTTCACCCGCTTTGAATCGTGGAATATATATCGCATATTATAGCTTCAGTACTTCGGCATTATGTTCTTTTATGCCAAATCATATTAAATCGTAGTTAACCTCTCATAAAAGCATCCAACGGTAATAACTTCCAGCAATTTCTTCCACATTTGCTTACTGGGTAACCTCAATTATACTTGCATTATGCATTGATGTATACATATACCAAATATGTGGGATTTATGTGCCATGACGGTGAAATTGAGCTGGCATTGTATTTGTCAATGCATCACTCTGCATCGAGCATATTGATTACGCTGTGTGCCTTGGCAAATGTTGCGTATGCGTACAGAGATGTAAACAGGAAAATTCAATAAGAAAACAAACAAAGATGTAAACTACAAGCGCAGCGCCGAGCAGGGTAGAGCAGCGAGTACCGAGCAGAACTGTTTCAATTCACCGAAGTTGAATGCATTGCCACATGCACTATTTGCCCACTGGCTAGTGGCGAGTGGTCATCGACAGTGAGATGGYAAATATATATGTATATTATATATACATACATATATATGGTTACGAATGTAAATTGCAGGCTAGTTATTTYGCATTGATCCCTTTATTTGTGCTTCATCAGCGTGCCACTAAAATTTTCACACATCGCATGCGTCCGATAAATTTGTCCGCTGCTATTGATTTTGAAATTCTCTTAATTAATTACTTCGCATTATCCACGTTGCACTTGCCGGAGGGTGTGGCGAATGCATTCAATTATAGCATATGGGCTATCAAATATGCAGGGCACGGATTTATTTTAATACAGATTTTGGGGGAGACGGACTGAGACCTTACAGSCAGCTTTTGCCACTGGGGCACATATGAGGACACATTCCTTGAAAAGCATGGAATTAAACATTTATTATAATAGCAAATAATATGTACATATACATTTCAAGTATTATCATATCAAAGCATATTTAATGTATGATAAAACTCTAGATATGTTCCTTAGGTAGTCTTTATTGWGACTCGCAGATTCACTTTCGAAAGTAGTGTTTCAAATAAACTACAGTCTCGAGTATGTAGGAAGTTTGGCAGAACAGCAGAAATAACTTCCATTCATATAAATCGACTTAAGATACTTTAGTACATTGAAATATCGATAATGAAACGTAGAGCTTTTATAATATCCGCTAAATTCTGGAACAACCCTGGGGAGGTATAAACTCGGCTGTAACMTTGTAAGCTGTGTCTACTCTGATTATGCAGAAGAATAACGGGGGTGTTTAAGTCGTCTGGTTCTGGAGGTCTTCGTCTTTTTTCTGAGTTGAATCTTTGGACAGTTCTTACTTGATTTATAATTAGTTTGATTTGTTATTTTATAATGAACTGCCTCACTTCGAATAAACATTTGCAAATCGTGCAAATTTATTACAAAAATAACACTTCGGTTCGCATGTCGCACCGTGTGCTGCTTCCAATATTCGACAAAATCGCCTAACAGAGTCGGTGATTCTGGCAGCCATGGATTGTTTTCGCACCACGTTTGTTATAATGGATAATGCGCCTCCTCAGAAACGACGCTAAGGGTGCTATGAAACACAGTATCGAAGAAGATCAGAGTCCATTCATCCAGTCCAATCGTCATCGCGTGCATTGGAGCTGGGACCGTCCACTTTACGGCAAATTTTGAAGAAGGATCTTGGTTKGCTTACTTAAAACTCGTTCAGGAATTGATGCCGAAATACCAGCAATCGCGTCGGACGTTCAGTGAGTGGGTCACAAACGAGATGAGCACTGATACCGATTTTCACAATTTGGTAAGCTCCATTGGCAAAGGGAATCATTAGTAAATATTTCTTTAAAAATTAAGACGGCCATAATGCTGCAGTCGATGGAGAATACTATAAAGCCATGATCAATGAGCTTTTCATGTCGGAATTGAAGGATATTGATGTTGACTACCCTTAATTCCAGCAAGACGGCACTACATGCCATACGAGTACTTCAAGATCGTGAGATTTAATTCGGCTGGACTATTTGTAGAATGTTCGAAACGAGGAATCATTTGGTGTGACTGTATTTATTTGAGCCAGTTGAGACAGTCGCTTTTYCGAAATCATTTTTAAAACATAATGGAAAACTTTTGTCCATATAATAAAAGAAAAAATTCTTAAGACACCAAAAAATATGGACTTTTAAGAACACATTTGGATACAGAGCAGAKGACCTATCGATTTTGGTTTAGCTTCTCTACTTCTTGATGGTTTTAAGTGATGGAATTGTAATCCTTTTACGAGAGGCCAAGTTACGCATAAGACCCGGTTTGATGGGTCAAAAGAAAACACGAGAGAAGAGGTTCTGTCTTAAGGTGTCATCTACACAGTTGTGACGAGACTGACTGACCGTCAGCTTGTTTTTTCTATCGTACTGAGTTAAGGCAACATGGACATTTTGTTAGTAGGTAGGCAGATTATCAATAATATTTGCTAATTTCTAACTAATATAGCCTTGTACAGCAGTGTCTTGAGCTTCTTAAAACATGAAGCGATAAAAGTTGAAGAAAATTTTCCGCTTTTGGGTAAATAAAAGTGTTCAGAAGAGAAAGACTGTTCCGGAAATTTAATGGATTGCTTTTACCGCCAACGATGTTGACTCAAAGCTATGACGGCTACTTCATTTGCATTAAATAATAAGCGTGACCAAGCTTTCGCTGGCAATTAAGCTTTCTTATGCATAACTTTCCATTTTGCTACTGCATTGAACAACTCGAARTTGCAAGTTGCGCGAAAAGAAAATGTGCCAAGAAGCGCGTGGCATGATATTTTATGATTTGCTGTATAAGTTGCATGCAACTGAATAAATTTATGTGTGCGTAACTCATTTTCATCATCAATGCAAATTTTCCATCAATTCTCTCGGTTTTATTTTGCTCACCTTTTCTACCTTGGCTGCAAATTTCTTTAATGTACTTACAAGSAACACGGTATTTGCAACATGCAACATGCCAGTAACACGCGCAGCTATTGCGCACAACGAAGTTGTAGCTGAAGATTGTAAGCTGGAATATGGTAGAAAYTTATGCAAATGCAGGGGAGAGCTCTTTTATTTTCAGTTCAATGAAGTTGTTTTTAATTTTAAGATTGATGACTGCTACTGACAGTGTCTGCTGGCCTCCTTGCCTTATGAACAATATGCAACGCAATTATTTGTTTTTGTTGTTGCTGTACATGTTGATGAAGTGYGAGTCGGAGAGAAAGCAATCAGCGGATAAAATCAGCATACATACTGACGTAGATAAACGAATATGGTAGATATGTATGTATRTATGTACGTATATGTRTGTCGTCAAGGAAKTTGAATCGTTGAAGGGTTTACTGSCGTAGGAGAACTCGATTTTAAGTTAAGCGTGTTTCCGGCTATAATCGCGTAAGCGGTGTCTACGCCAATTAAGAAGAAGAAGTGTTGAGTTTCGCATTTTCTATTTGACTTTTGTGTACTTTCAGTTTTAGGAGTTGAATTTTTCATTTTAAAATTTTTAAATTTTAATTTTTCAATTAGAAATAAATAGCAAACTAACTTTAAATTTTGAATTTTGTCTTTCGAATTTCAGAACTGAAATCTCCAATACAAAAGTTTGGGGTTTTTATCTAAATTTTCGAATTTTCGAATTTTCAAATTTAAAATTTGAATTTCAGAATTTTAAAAACCAGGTTTTAGTTTTGAATTTTGTTTTATAAGTCCGAATACTGTATTTAAAATTTAAATACGGAGTTTTTGAATTTAGATTTTGAATATCGAGTTTTCATTTTAAATTTATTTTTTGAATTTAACTAATTTAGAATTTTATGTTTGGAATTTAAATTTCTACTTTGGAGTTCWGAAGTAAAAGTTTAGAATTTCGTGCAAGAGATTTAAAATTTGAAAAATATTGAATTACATTTTGAATGCTGAGTTTAGGAAATTATGTTTTGAATTTTGAATTTTTAAAGCTAAGCGTAGAGTTTAATTTCAATTTATGAATTTTGAAATTTAAGTCCTGATTGTCGAATTTTAAATTATGAACTTTGATTTTTAAATTTTACATTTTAAGTTTAGAATTTTAAATTTTGAAATTTGTGAGTTTGAAATTTGAATTTTTATTTTGGAATTTCAAGTTTTCAACTTAAAAATTGAGCTCTGAATTTTTGAAATTTTGAGTTTTGGAATACACATTTAATGGTAGAYTAATATGGAGTTTTAGCCCTATTTGTGAATTTTTTAACTAGAATTATGAATTTCGAACTTTCGTTTTCGCACTTTAAATAATCACTTTTGAATTTTTACAATTATGGAAATATTTAGGATTGAGCTCTGAATTATGCGTTTTGATTTTCAATTTTCCAAATTAAACGATAATTGTTTAACACAGAAATTCTCAATTTTAAATTCGAAATACGAATTTTATGTTTCGGTTTTTAAGTTTTTCATTTCGACTTCAAAATTGTAAATTTTAAATTTCATTGTTGAATTTTATATTGTCAGTTGAAAATTTTGAATTTTAAGTTTTGAGTTCTGAAATACGAACTTTGTTTTTAGAAAAGAAAAGAGAAATTAGAATGTTTGGTACTTCGAAAATCAAATTTTATATTTAAATTTTGACTGCTGAATTTTGAAAATAGATATTTTTGAGTTTTGAGTATGGTGATTAAACTTTGCGTTTTGTTATTTGAATTTTGATTTTCGAAATTGAATTTTTTGAATTCTTAAATTTAAATTTTGAATTTCGAAACTTTAATTTTGAAGGCAGAATTTAGAAACTAGAAAGGAATTTAAAATTTTTAAAATTTCAAATGTCAAATTTTAGATTTCAATTTTGAATGGTGAGTTTAGAAAATATATTTTTGAATTTTTTGTTTTCAGTTTAGAATTTTTGTACTTGTATTTTGAGTTATGAATTTGGTATTTGAATTTTGCATTCTGTTATTGGAATTTTGAGTTTTGAATTCCGAAATTAAATATTTTATGTTGTTTTGAAATTCAGAATTTCTTTTTGAGTTCTAAAATTTATATTTAGAATTTGCAAACTTTAACTTTGAAAGTTGAATTTAGAAAATAGTTTTTTTGAATTTTGGGTGTTTAATTTCGTATTTTAGTATTTGTATTTTGTATTTTGAGGTATGAATTTTAAATTTTGTTATTCGAATTTTGCCTTTCGAAATTAATACTTTTTATGCTATTTCTTAATTTGGAAAATAGCTTTTTGACTTCTGAAATTTATATTTTGTATTTCGAAATTTGAATTTTGAATACGGAAAGCTGGAATTCGAAATCTAAGTTTTGAAATTTTTCCTAAATTTTTTCAAATGAAATTTAAACACAAAGTCTTACTTCGTATTCGCATTTTTGAGATTTTTGTATGGTCTCTCTGAAGAGCTTTTCTAGTAAATAACCCGTATATATGTACGTATGTATAAATATATGTCTTAGGTACTCAAGAAATTAAATGCTCGTATCTTTTAGATTAAGATGCAGATRTTGTGTTGTATGGTTTCTGAAATGCTACGCTGATTATAGCTATTTGTGTTTAAAATATAATTAGTATTTGCTTTAGCAGGYCTTAGGTTAATATTTGTTCGTTACATAATGGATTTCCGCTTTTATGTTATTATTGAAAATGTCAATAATTTCACATCGTGAATTGAGCGCAAATGCATTGCATTMATTATTAATTTTACCTGAATACATAATAAAATTATAAAAATACGCACGCACATTTCACGATTGAAGAATAAATGCTTGTTAAAAGCGGCTTAAAGGCGCACATATGTATACAGAAATACGAGGGTGGAAGGTTAAAGTGATTATATATATATATACATACATGTTTATAGGTATTTATGTTTATACTACAAAGCAGCCGCACATATACTTACTCATATGCAGCATGTCCTCATTTTGAATATTTCAAACATTGTCGTTTAATAAAATTAATTCGGCCGTCGTCAGGCTGATTTTAAAGCTTGCGCTTTTARTGAAGCATACATATGCAGTGATACATATGTATATATCCGTATACATTTGTATATACACATAATATATATAAGTATATAAGTGCATTTTCCATATTGAATTGTTCGCATTTATCTGCTTCATCGTTTGTATGCGACTGTCGAGTTCAAAGTGTATGTCGATTGTATGAAAGTTTAAATGTAATAAATAAATGATTAAACTGAATATGCCAGTAGCCATGGGCTTTCTTCTGATTCTTTTCGGATTACATTCGGCTTTTWACATTAAGTGCGGCTTAAGTGCGCTGAGTTCGCTGGCGGTGACATATTTGCTTTAAATAGGTTTCTCGCTTTATTTTTGGATCAAAATTTGTGAGCTTTAGCGAAGCTTTCAAATGCTGCTTTAGTTTGGTTCTCTTTGATTTCATCATATGTGATATCAAATTCAATCTCACTACCGCTACTCATTCTGTCCGCAATGACTGCTGAAAACCACTAATTTCTGAAGCCATGCCAACAATTATCCCCCCCGTGATGTCTCAGCGGTTGCAGGTTAAATGTTATACTAATTGCTTATGTGGCAAGTATGATTAACATTACTAATGCAACAAAGGCAATTTGGAACCAATGAGCTGTTTGGAATATTTGAGTAGCTAAGTAAGTGATAGGCATGTCTATTAATTATTGTTTCTCGTTCTTAAAGAGGGCAGCCGATGTTTTGTAAATTTTTTCTAAGATTCATTTTGTATAACATGTAAATACAACAAGTAAGAAAGGGCTAAGTTCGGTTGTTACCGAACATTTTATACTCTCGCATCAAGTTCCGTATTTGTGTAATGTTTTATTCCGCTATCATCATTGGTTCCTAATGGACATATTATACAGAAGGCGTGGTTTACCGATTTAACCCATATTTCGCACATGTCATCAGGGTGTTAAAAAAAAATATTATGTACCGAGTCGGTCGAGTAGTTCCTGAGTTATAGTGTTTGGTCCATAAGGATGCTGCATCCAGGCTTTTTTTAAAAATTGAAAATGGGCGTGGCGTCGCCCACTTATGGACCAAAAACCATATCTCAGGAAGTACACCACCGATTTCAATGAAATTCGGTATATAGTATTTTCTTAACACCCTGATGACTTGCACCGTGCACAATATGRGTGTAATCGGTTCACAAGCACGACTGAAATCTCGATTATCACTTTATCATGCGAGAGTATAAAATGTTCGATGACACCCGAACTTAGCCCTTCCTTTCTTGTTTTGAAATATCTTGGATTCGCCATAATGATAGCAGAACTAAGCAAATTTTTGACAAAATTACGAATTTTCCCAAGAAACTTATTGGTACCAAAGAATTTAAGTGTGAATCAAAAAAGCAGAATTTTTATCAAAAATCTTATTTCTTTCATTATTAATGGACAAATACGCCTAAGAAGGTCGATCAGTTCAACCATTTCTTTTGACTTTAGATAAAAAATCGATCCTTTGAACTTCAGTAAAAATCCTACAACGGCTTAGCTTTTAGTAAATAAGAAATTCATTTGATTCTTTAATATCGGTAAAATTGATAATACATATTATCGATATGATAACCACATTGCATATATATGTCAAAAACACATGCTTACTTTGACAGCTGGTTTGACAGCCTTCTATGTTATATCTCTAAAAAATATTAGAGTTGAGTGTTACGCCATTTAAGGGTTCTTTTGTACAACCATAAGCTTAACCACTTTACTAARGTGCTGCAGGATTAAACATTTGTCATTACTACGGCTTCACACCTACCACTTGTCGGCGGTTAGTAATGCTTAAGCGTTTTTTAYGGGTATTTTAACATAATCCAATTATTTGATTCTCTCTCGGTTAATTTTTAAGTGGAAGGAAATCGCCTTTTAGAGTGGCTCAGAAAGGATTAGTTTGTTGGAATAAGGGTTAAGTTATAAGTTGTTACAAAGGTATGTAGTTTATTATAAATATACTAAGAACCATCGACAGTGAAAATTCTTGTAGGTACATACAAACTTTTGGCACAGAAATTTATAATAATAATATTTTACTTTCATATTTATTTAGATTAATTTTTAGTGACTTTAACAGTTTTAATATGAACTTGACACTCAAATCGATTAGCGGATTCATCGATTTAATTATCCTAAAATCTCTAAACTAAATCACATTTGGTTATGATATATATTCAGAAAACTTAGTATTATTATTTTAGTTTAGAATAAATCCACATCTTCGAGAGGTCGTCAGTATTCAAATATAATCAATATACTTATACTATTGCTTTTTAAAAATTCTATGAAATCAGGATCAAAATGAAATAAAATTTTGAAAGTGGACAAAGTATGCATTATGTAAGTATATCATATACAATATCTTTGATTAGTTGAAGAATGTCATTTCTGTCACTTTACCTCAGAAGTTTAATAAATTAATAATTATATAGAAATTAGTTGTATGTACACACTGTCGGCATAAATGTATGTTTTGAAGGAATAAAGTGACTAAAACCACCTTGCAAAGACCAAGGTCAGCGTTAGGTAGWCATAGTTTTACTGCTTGGGATATAATCCCCATTCGGAGATATTCACTTCTCTCTACTTAAGCAGGGCGACGAAACTCGGACCATAAACTATACTATCAGCCTTGTGAGACTACTCTGGCCATAGCGGAGTCGCATGTTACTGCAAACCTGACGAGCTGCCAAAAAAAAGGCACCTTAGCATCGCTATCAGCAAAGTAGGCAGGAGTCGGCGTTTTTGCCTGTTCTAGTGTTGAATAGCTGAGCTTCGTCGAAGTTGAGCCAACGCTGAGCCACCTATAGTTCTGAGAAAATTGAAAAATCTTTCTGCCCTAAAATGGATTACAAGAGGGTTATTGAGCTACTAGAACTCAGTAAGGTCAGCCTCTGCCTAGAAGTAGGAGTCATTGAGCTGTCGGAGTTCGCGTGAGACAATTCTATCGGATGCCAGTTGAAGAAGCTGTTTGGAGGAAAAGGAGAAAGAAACATCTTAATACTTCTTACTTGATTGTAGCGCATTTGCCATATCAAGGCTTAAACACGTCGGAACTGACACTTTCAGAAAGTATAGAAATAAGAAATTCCATGCTTATTTGTAATGCCTTTAATGCAATTTTTCGATTCACAAGAGTCTGATCTCATTACAATAGTTCTATGTTCTGTTTGGGGAAAGAATTTTATGCAGTAGTCCAAGTTCGATGCTCATCTTGTGGATCAGTCATAGAATTTTACTTAACTTAATTATATCAATCATAAGAAAAGTATTATTACCTTAAGCACATTTTAAATCATTACATTCACAACAAAAAAAGTTAAAACAGCAGCTCWCAATTTGATTGACAGCGCTTACATACGCCGCGCCTCCATTATTACGATTGCACACAGATATTGTGCGAATGAATCCTATTAAGTTCGTCTAACCGCAAAGCCAGCCACTTCATTGTCAGTTGAATTTTCGAACGCATCAAGTAACCGACCGCAACAACATTCCACAGCTGTTAATCAAGGCAACTTAATTTGCCCCAAACCACCTCAATGCACTTCATTTGGACGCCTTCAACTACCACTTCCACCATTCTATTGCCTTTTTTGCTCTGCTTTGACGTTTCGAATTGCCAAGCCCGACACTTTCTGATACACATATAATCCGTAGAGAGCTTGCTTTGCCGAAAGTAACGAGTGTTTCTTGTGGAATGCCGTTWATAGCTGGTGGCAGAGTTGTTGTTCATGTATCTGATATCAGTGTCGTGGGAGAGGGTGCTACAATAGTAGGTAGTATGTTGTTGGTATTAACTCTTTACTATTTCTCGTTGGATTGCCTTTACGCTGAACGCGCAGCCCCCACTCTTCCTGGCGAACCGCATCAAATTCGGCATGCCACAAATTCTTAAATGTACGTATTTGTAAAGGTAAAGGATAGGGATTAGCTGAAACAGTTTGCAGTCGGTATTGCTGTAAAGAAGGGGAAGAGTAGGGGAAAATATTTGGAATATGATAATTGTTTTTAGTTTAAAATTTTTTGTAATTTACGTGGGGTTGAACGTAATGAGTACCAAAGGTGTACTAAAACATCGAGTGTGTATCATCGAATTAGAGTACCCGGTATTGATTAAAGGATATCGATATTACTAAACAATATTCTGAAAAGTGACCAAATACAATAAAAGACGATTTGAAGAGAAAAAAAGTAATGGTATTTCTCAGTACTATAGTATGACTGCAGTATGGGTACTGAAAACGAGTATCATTTCACTAAAAATAAATTTTAATGCTATATTTTCGTCTTTCGAAATTGATGTGGCTTGCCTAAACTTTTCGGTTTTGATTTCAGAAAAAAGTAGCTGGTCTGTTGTTTAGGTTAAGCTAGGGTGGTTTAGGCTACGTTAGGTTAGTTGAACCTCAAGTTGAGCATCATACGTGGACTACTGTATAAAGTTCTTTGTAAAGCCATAMGTTAGAATTCATTTATCGATCTTCTAAGTCCTTAAAGCCAATATAAATTTGATTAGGCATTTTTTTGCTATTTCCACCAGTTCAGTAGCGTATCTCAAAATGTGAACTTATATGTGGTAAAGCCTAGATTTCGCACAGGCAGGACAGTTAAGAAAAACATTTTACTACCTCGTTCTCTAACAAATAGCTTCTATAGTTGACATCCGGTAAGATTCTCAACTTTACAATTCGTCGTCCATAGGGAAATGTCCAGTTTGAATCCTAGAAGAGACTACAGAGCGGTTAGCCTTACCTTGCACAAAGCGCTCATAAGATCTTTTGCAATGACTTTGCTACAAAAGGATCTCACGACAATGCAAGATTTGATGGCTGTACAGCGCTGGCCCAGCTTTCGCGAAGCCTTGCCATACTGTGTTAGAAAGAACGAAGAGAGTGGCGGAGTCAGCTTTGCAGTTGCTTGCGTTTCCGCTGTGTCCTGACACCCATGTTAGTCTTATCTGAGCCACTCCTTTACAAACTTTGAATGCACGGTTAGTGCGTTCGAAGTTAGTAACACCGCGGTGCTACATTAACGGCAGCAACCTCGGCTTGAAAAAGGCTAAATTAGCCAGAAAGCTTGAAACTGAAGTTGATATTATATATTATATGACTGTATACCCCTTCAACAATATTCCACCAAACTTTGAACCATCCATAACGAAACTCCATTTCCTTCTACTCCAGGGAATTTTACCACGCAGGTTTGGGGGCAGAGAAAATACTGCCAGGTTTGGGTTTGTGACTTCATGATCTAAAAGATCTGTCTTCTTCTTCATTTAATTAATTTTTAGTAATGCAATTTATATAATATTGCATCACAGAATTATATTTAATAATTTTCTGTCAAATCAAGCTTTCAAGCATTTCATTGTCCATGAGCACTTCGTGAGCGCTTGCTTGAGCACTTCAAACGGATGGCGCGTTATGAGCCGCGATGATAAGGAGAGCGGAAAATTCAATGAGCACAAAGGGGACTCGCTCAAACAAACTAACTGCCAGCCAACTGTGGCATTGTGGCGACAAATTTCATATCGTTTATTCACTGCAATGCAACAATCACAGAGTGCGACTACACTGCAACGCTATTCGCGAGGGAGTAGCGAGACCAGCGCTACCATTTTCCCACTTTTTTTTCATTCTTTTGTTTTTTTTTTTTTGCTTTCTTCACTCTCATCATCGCAGTGACTGTCTTAGCTGGGCTGGGCAGGGCCGGCTGGCGTATGAGCAACCGGAAAATGACATTAGTAGTGTTGCTGCTGCTGCTGTTGTTGTTGCCGTTGCGGCGTTGCATATTTTTCGCTTGCCAACCACATTGTTGCTCTAGTGCCATAGCTGTCATCTGCTTGCCGTTGTTTTTCTTTCACAGCTGCGAGCATTTTAATTATAATTTGAAGTTTGGCAGCTGTGAAATTGCTTGTGCTGCTGCTGTGCTGCCGCTGTTGATAGACGACGCTGGCTGGCAGCGGCAGTGATTGTGTGTGGTTAGCGCGCTTGAAGAGTCGCAGAAATCTCCCGAGTGTTAAGTGTGATTAAATTTGTACTTTGTATYGTGCAATTCATTTGTTTTTGCGTAATTTTATTTTGTTGTTTCYCTCTCGCGATTTTCTTTATTTTTCCCGCACATGAAGGCTGTACAAAGTCATGAGCAATTCTGCTAGTGGCAGTGTCAAGCTWACTTTTTGCAGAATAAATATTCGAATTGAAATTTGTTTTTGAAACTCAAATGGTTTGTTTTGTTGTTATATTAACCACGCAGGCTTAGAAATACTATATATATGTATATTTCATCCATTTATTCACTAGTCTGAATATATGGAGAAATAACAAACCCTACACCCTTGCCATCTATTGGTTTTACAGCTTTTTTGTCTAACCATCCTTAGTTTTTCGAAAAGTTTTTTTGTGGTCCAGCTGAAGCTTCGAAGGTGTGCTTAATTAGGCGAACGCGTACGTGACATTTCAGCGAAAAACTTTCGTACGAGCTCGTTTTTAATTGATTGGCGCAGAGTCTGTGGAGTTTTTTTTTACTGTTTGTTGAGCCAAATAAAAGCTTTAGTTTTGAATAAGTCTAAACTTATTTTGAATAAAAATGAAACAAGTAAGGTAGCGCCTGATTAACACGGAACGAACCTTTGATTCTCAGTGAAATTGTAAGCAGTGTGCTCAAATATCAAAAAGTTTCGCAAAATTGATAATTAAACAAAAAAGTATGGCGCTACCGAATGCTAGAAGCTTTTGGAGGTTTTTTTTTTTGCTGAAATCATTACTTTCATCATTTTCCTGATTTTAGGTACCACCATATAGAATTTTATTGATATGTTTCCCTACCTGTCATGACGTCATCATTACACGGTATTAAATCAACTTAAGGGATGAATCCTAKTTTACTCGTATACGTCCTTGTAAAGGATGTAGGTTATGTTAGCTTATGTGGTTGGGGTGATCTAAAATCGATGGAACTCACTTGAACAGATATTTGTCCTTTCGGTTACACAAGAACGCGTAAAAATGGATCGTCAGATCGTCAGTCTCTAAAGATGGACGAAATATTTAAGCCTACAACCAATTCATTAAAGTGTGTCTATTGAGATACGCCAATCGCAGTCTGACAAAAACCGAGAATAGAGGCGAACGTGACAAAATAATTCTACTTTACAAAGAAGTTTGTTAAAATGTTTAGATGCACCACATAAACACCTATTGGGATCTCTACAATTGCGGCGCGATTGGCTTCGGTAAGAGCTAGTAGTTCTCACGGTTCACTCCAGGTTTAGAAGAATGCCGCAGTCGCAAATGTTCCAGTTGTTAGCAAGCGCTTGCTGAGATCACTGAAGGTCCGAAGGATCCACTACAAATCACAAAAGACATCAGACACGCTGTTATTGTTGTTATTGTAGCGGAAAAATTCTGTCGAGTAGCCATTCCTTAACCGGATAAAAAACCCAGTCCGTTCCGGTTACGTAGACCCGATTGTCATGGGACCAATCTCTAGCATGCTCATCAAATTTGCAGTTTCCGGTGATTCCGCTTTAACCGAGCACGCATAGAAGTCCAATTAGAAAAAAGTTCAAGCTGTTGCTATTGAGAGAGTGCTTGAGTTTGAAAAGTTTTGAATGCAAAGTCGGTGCAGCCAGTAAAGACCTAACCCTACTTAATATATTTTCGACGCTCGAACACATCAGATACCTGCTGCACTTTGATAATTCCTACGATTCTTTGTTTACCCTGAATAGGAAAAATCATTGGAAACCCTATAAAGCGGGAATGAAAATGATCACTGATCAGAATCGCATTACTTATGTCCGTCAGTCTGTGCGTCTATCTTTCGGTTTAKAGTATATATGTAAAGTAGTCYCTCAGTTTTTCAGATATCGATATATTTTGCAAATGTCATTTTCTCCCAAAATAGCTGCTCATTTCTCGAAACTATAAATATCCAATCCTGTATGAGTCATACGACTACAGTTCTGAAAGTATTCAACGCAWTACTCGTGGGGGAAAGCAAAGGAAGAGGCAGATCTCCATTTCGTTAGAGAAATCAGGTGGAGAAAGAAATGACTGCACTTGGTATCCCGAATTGGCGCCAAATTGCGAAAAGGAGAAACGAKTGGGCGCTTTTTTAAACTCAGCTATAAGTAGTGTCTACGCTAATAAAKAAGAAAGAAATAATAAAGAGAAAAAATAAGAAGAAGATATCTAACAACTATAAGATGGAGCTGCTATATAAACATTGTGGTCAGAATCGGTGTAACCGAAGTTAACGTCTTTTCTTTTTCTACTGTTTTTCAGAACCTTTCAACAATAGGCAATTTATAAAAAGTTTTACGTGTTTATAACATTTGCTACGAATTAGCTCAAATTCAGAAACAGGAAATGGTATTAAAACGAGATTATACCTCCGATAGATGATTTTCAATATAATCAATAAGTCGGGTTAGATTATCCGTTGGAATAACAGTTACTTAAACTATTAGCGCCACAAATTATAATTATCGTCTAAATATTATAAAAGCTCTCTAAAATTGTSCTTTCCCTTTCATTTTCTTTTCACCGTACCAATATAATTAAGCCTATCGAATTTTGTCTTATGTAATTCCTACTTAAGCTCAACCAACTTAATATTTGCTTACATAACCTAAGTTAACCTATTCAAGCCAAAACAAACACTAAATTTAAAATGCTAAAACTCACCTTTCACTCGCTTTATAAAACATAATATATTGTTTTAACGGTACTTACGCCAACAATCAAAAACAAACTTGAAAACTATGCACTTGAAGGCGGCGCGTACAGCAAGCGCAGCGGGTGGATTTTTGAAAATTTGTTGTTGGTAATTGGTAGTCATTTCAAGAGCTAACAGCATCCGTCAACAACTTYCGGCACGTCGCTGCGTTGAAATTCGTTTAGCGCGTAAATAATAATGCATTCGTGGAAATGAGCGAAGTCATGCTGGCTTGCGATGATGAAATATATATATGCACAACAACAGCAATACAGTGCTATGCAAAATAGACGCAACAACAATATGCCGTAGAACCAACAAATTTTTCTTGTATAACGGAAGTAAGTGCTTGGGAAATGTTGCCACTTCGTTTAAGTTCAAGCTGCGCATTTTACTGGCGCTCCATTGTTTTAAGCCCGTTTTGAATTTAGATTGACAGCATACTAGACGTACAAAATCGTATGATCGCGGCAATTTCGAARTAGTTAATTTTAGGAGCTATAATAAATGGTTGGATTTTACGAGTGGAATATTAATTTATACTCAAAAAAATTCAAAACCGAGAGACGCGTAAGCGTTGTCTGCGCCAGTAAAGAAGAACTAGAATCTAGGTAGATGAATACATCTTTTATTTTTTCTCAGCCTTTGATGGCATTTTTGCAATATATTTTCAGTTTGTAGTCGCGTAATTTTATCGACAATCCAAAAGCCAAGCGAACCGACATTGTTCTCACCAGGTGGGTTGCTGAAATTATTAATTTTCGAAGCACAAACCTTAGCAATTTAAATTGCTCACTCCCATCGCAAAAATATATTTGTTTGCCTTTCTAATACAATGGCACATAAATATAAATTAAGAGGAAACCMGAAAAGTGATAAAATTATATAATCAAGTTTTCTTGAGTACAAAAAGACAGCAACCTCTAACTCTGTATTGATTTTTGAAATAGTGAAAATTATTATTTCAAGATTTTTTAAATTTTAATTGCCAGATTTACATTGTTTTTGCAAGTAAGCGTGCTTATTTAACAAAGTGGTCTACATGACGTATGAGTAACCCCAACAGAAGGCTGTGTGTAATTCAGTTTAAATCTCGATAACGGAACACGCACATGTATTTGTTGTYGTGCAATATTGTAATGCCATGTGCAGTTTATCTCGCTATTGATTGCTATAAATTTCACTTTTCATAACTGATATGAGTTAATGCAGTTGTGGTATTATTTAATTTCCCATATTGCGCGTAATTTCCGTTCAATAACTGATGTAGTAGTATTGTATGGATATTGTTTTAGTAGATATAAAATCATGCATATAACGATGGAAAACAAAATACTTAAAATATTATTCCAGAATTTAAAACGATCTACTATTAAGAGTTTTTATGATGCTAAAAATAATTTCGATGAAATTTGAGAAAGAAGGAACTCGGCTATAGCCGCGTAAGCGGTGTCTACGCCAATAAAGAAAAAGAAAAATAAAAATTTCATTTCATGACTTTCACTAACTTTTTCCAATGAGGCCGAACCTTCCTCTTCCTCTGTTACCAACAAATTAATAGGAAACTTGAAAGAACTCGCCGTTGTGGGTTACACAAATATGACTGATGGTGTCAAAAACTTCCTAAAGCCCAACTATACAAATTTTCAAAATTCGACATTGCCATGAAAGAAGACGTAAAGACCATTGGAAAAATTGCTCTTATGATACTGGTCATTTGGTCGGTGTGTGATACATTTTCAAACAGATACACAGATTATGCGATTTACAGCCGACATCTTATGATAGGGTTTTATAGGGGCCGGTGGGAGTGATGCCGTACACATTGAAGTGAAAATMCCTTTTTCGGAGTCTGTCTGACCGWTTTCCACMAAATTTGRTAGATAAAATTGCAGTGCAAAAATGTGTGAATCGGACTAAAACCAGTACTACTTTCCATTTAACACAATTTTAAATTCCTCTTGATTCGACCAATGAATGTATCGGAATAAAWCTTTACACGACTAGTGCCTCTGAGTTGTGCCATTTCGTGTACAAATCGGACCAAAAATGTTGAAACACCTAGATACCCAGACCAGGTTGTTCAATAAGTTTTGTCGTTCGATAAGAAAGGGCGTTGCTAYTKTAAGAACGTATATGAAGTTCCATTGCAATCTGTCAATTCTTTCTTTATTTACAAGCCATTTAGTATCGCCGTATTTCCAATGGAAAAAATTGAATATCGTGCGCTGATGAAATTTTTATTTTTGGAAGGTGTAGCACCAAAARAAATTCACGAAMCAATGYTAAAAGTGTATAATGACTGTTCACCTACAATTGRAATAGTAGMAAGWTGGGTTGCTGAATTTAAACGTGGYCGTACAATCCTTGRAGACGATCCACGTAAAKGACGAYGAAAAAGCGCTTCAACAYCAGAAAAAATCATAMCTAAAATACAGGATACAAAATAACACATTCTCAGCAACATTTAGACCGTTTTAAAAGGGATAAAGTGGATTTTGTGCGTCGATTCATAACTATAGATGAGACTTGGGTCTATCACCTTGATTCTGAATCAAAACAAGAGGCTAAAGAGTGGTTTGAACCTAGTTGTTCGCCTTCGAAACGATTTCGTGTCCG
>NW_017534409.1:180250-184208 GCF_001853355.1 Bactrocera latifrons
TGTCTACAGGTCCAACGTTTCCTCAATCCGTCCCTCCATCCGGAACTCGGTTAAGCTATTCATCCACTTGCCTTTACCCGTTAATTGGCAGATCATTTTATCAGCCCGTTCATCCTTAGGACYATCTGCCCATCAGTTTACGTATGCAACCGACAAACATTGGTGGAACGTCTATGAGCTTATCTGCATATATTCCGTTCCGTTCCGTTCCGTTCGTTTATAGGAAGGTTAACATAAACCCGTTTTTTGCCCACAGTGTATACAAGTATTTAAACAGTTTCTATATGGAGAAAACTTTAATAGCACAAGTCAATTAACATACATAAATAGAAAATACTTTGGAAATATCTGAAAATAATTTCAACTAATAAGAAAGTTTTTGAAATTCTGAATAAATTTATAAAAATAATCAGGAAGACAAGAAGGTGACTTTCACCTTAAATCAGCAAATTATTATAGCAAGTGAGATCTTTGTTGGCGTTCCTAACATCACCGGCCTTGTAATCTAACCTAACCTAACCCAACCTAACCTATGGTGCTGACGTTGTGTCATTTAGTCAGACAGAAGACGTTGATCGAAAACATAAAGTGGGAGTATCCTTTTGGAGCGAAGAAATATACAAATTAATGACAGATTCACGTGGCAATAAACTTGACAGTGTTTAAAAGACAACTATTGAGGCACTATACACGTATACTACAACAACACAGAGCGCTTTATAGCACAAGCTTACTGCAAATTGTCAATAAAAATCGGTGTCGTGCATAATAGCCACACTTATGCGCGTCGCTATACAAGGATAATGGGCATTTCAGCAAATGGTGGTAAAATTAATGTATGCAGTTTGCACTTCAACCGACGGCGGCTCACCGGCGGCCGCTGTATAAATTTAACGCTGCCACGCCTCAGCCGAGTGCAGCATTATTTATTGACGCAGAAAATTTGCAACGCTTAAATATTTTAGTGGCAATGAAAGCGGTTCTTTTCGACAGCGCTTTTTTTTTGTAATTCTTCTACAAGTGTTGAACATATGCATTAGCTTGGTTGGCGAGCAAAAATTTCGCTTATTTAAAACTTATGTGGCATGCAGCAATTCATTATTATTATTTTCAGGCCATGATGAGTTTGTGCATTTCATTTTAGTGTACGTGTGAGTTTGTTTATTGAAATGCAAAAGTATGCGATTAAAGAAAAATCGTATGGTCGGTTAAACTTATAGTGTGCGTTGCACAAGCTGCTGTAGACAGATAAGCTAAGCTTTATATGCTTCTTAATGGATTAGCAAAATAATGGTTGAATAATATGCGGAGCGTTCGTTTCGTTGATTTTTCTCCTTATGAAGAAACTTATTATGAGTTATTATGAAAATTGTAGTTTATCATTAATAATAATATTTTTTCTGTTTTTATATGTGAATTAAAAAAAAGTTGAAATACAAAAAATTCATTATCTAATATTTTGGCTTGTATCATATTTTGTCCATAAAGACTTTTAATTAAGAAATGAAGTTTATTATTTATTTATTAACACTATACATTAAATTACTACGTAGGTTGTCTTTTACAATTCATTAYTACCAACTAAAGTCTTGGAATCTGGAAACTCGCAATTTTATCGTAATRTTTKACATTTTTAATGGTAYGCATACTCAAAACTTTTTGACATACGAGCGATATTAGTGTTATTTACAGTAACCTCAAAAATTCTTACAGGCTATTTTTGAGTTTTCAAAACATCGATTTGATGAGGCATCCTATATATACGCCTGACTTGGCAACGATTGACTTCTYTTTTTGCCGTTCGTAACACATAAATTAAGAGTCACCGTTTTTCGTCACCTGTAGCGCCGGTTGATGCGTTTAAAATGCATGCTTTGGAGATACCTCAATCAGAGTGGTAAAAGGGATTCGTTCAGAGAACGTGTGACGCTTCTGATGATCATTCAGCTTCAATTCTTCCAATAGTTAGAATTTGTAAGCCCGCAAATCAAGATCCTTCCGCAAAGTCTCCATTAAATTTGATAGCTTCAACTAGCCACCATGCTACATGGTTTCTCTGAGGATGAGCATTATCCACTAGGGTATAAATTGTTGAAAACCGTTGATCGAATTACCGACTCTAACACGTCTAGAAAGCACTCGTTAAAATATTTATCTTGGTTTCGATCGGTCGTAAAATTTTTGATCGYATTCGAAATGCTTCAACCTCAATACGTTTTTACTTCACTTTACTTCGACTTTAACAAGTTGAAAGCTCATCGCTTTTACTCTTTTCCACGATTCCGCTCCTTTTCCACGCTCCTTTACTATCACTGAGCTGTGCTGTCAGCGATCTCAAGTCCTGCAACACCTCCGTTTGAGATGTTTGCGTGGAAAAGACGCCACTAGCTGTAAGTTCTGCCCAGCAGCGCACCACTGATACCAATGAGAGCCGCTCGCTCAACACATTCTAGAGTTTGGACGATATTCGTTCGGTTAAGAGCATAGCTTATTACTTAAATCAAAATCATATATTATTCTTTTTCTTTACTGGGGAAGACATGCGCGACAGTCGTTTCTTCTTTTCGCTACGAGGCGCCAATTGGATATTCCAAGCGAAGCTAGGTCCTTCTGCACTTGGTCCTGCCAACAAAGCGGTGGACTTCCTCTTTCTCTGCTTCCCCCGGCGGTTAGTGAGTCGAATACTTTCAGAGCTGAAGTGTTTTCGTCCATTCGAATAACATGACCTAGCCAGCGTAGCCGCTGTCTTTTAATTCGCTGAACTATGTCAATGTCGTCGTATATCTCTCACCGTTCCATCGAATGCAATATACGCCATAGTCAACGCGCAAAGGGCCGTAAATCTTTCGCATAACTTTTCTCTCGAAAACTCGCAACGTCGACTCATCTGTTGTTGACACCGTCCAAGCCTCTGCACTATATAACAGGACGAGAATTATGAGTGACTTATAGAGTTTGGTTTTTGTTTGTCGAGAGAGGACTTTGCTTCTCAATTGCCTACTTAGTCCGAAGTAGCACCTGTTGGCAAGAGTAATCCTGCGTTGGATTTCCAGGTTGACATTGTTGGTGGTGTTTACGCTGGTTCCAAGATAAACGAAATTATCGACAACTTCAAAGTTATGACTGTCAACAGTGACGTGAGTGCCAAGTCGCGAGTGCGACGCCTGTTTGTTTAATGACAGGAGATATTTCGTCTTGCCCTCGTTCACTGCCAGACCCATTTGTGTTGCTTCCTTGTCCAGTCTGGAGAGAGTAGAACTGACGGAGCGGGTGTGTATTGAAATCATCTATTAGCTCTTCAATCAATTACTGTCAATGTAGCATGCATACACACATAAAGTTCCATAAGTATGTAGATATGATAATAAGATAATATTCGCTTATGAAATAAAATGTGAGCTAACACAATCACCAGGTAAACATTAGCGTAGCCGAAATTCGGAAAAGTTAAAATGGTTCATGTATTAATTTACACRCATACATACATATATGCATGCATATATATTTGAATAGCTATTGCTCCGCCCCGCACTTCGCCGCTCTCAACGTGGCGCACAGCAATTTAACAACTTTTCAATTTGAATTCATATATGACGGAGGTTTCGCTTCGCAAACGCGTGTCTGCATATCCTATTCACCGTTATTTACATATGTAGACATTATTGTTCCGAAAACTTTGCTGAAATATTAATGTTTGTTTTGTTGTTTTTYAACGAGCAGGAGAACGTTTTTCGCACACATGATAATTTTGGAATTTGGGGTGCTCGTATTGTGTGTTTGGGGAAGTGAGCGTGTGTGTGTGGTTGTAGCTGTGTGTACCAGAAGACATTTATTCGGTGTTCACCTACTTGTTTGATTATGGSAGCACAATAAGCCATAAGTCAAAAGTTGGAAAGTCATATCACAAGGATTTAAAAAATATATAAAAATATATAAAGAATAATTGTTTGTTTTAATA
>NW_017534409.1:184464-193467 GCF_001853355.1 Bactrocera latifrons
TTAATAAGTTAATAAGTTTTCAACATTTGTAATTTTTTTTTCAAAATATTATTAATTGTTTTTGATAAATATTGTTATCCTTTTATTATTATTTTCTGAAATCTTCTTTTAATCACTTTCCAAAATACACATTTCTGGTTCACTGGGTTGTGGTAGCTATTCGTAAGTGTGCGCGAGCGCSAGCGTGTACGCTTTCATGTCTATTTGCATAACTGTGACAAGAATYAAACATTCATACATTCATAACAGTTTATTTATTTAAGTAAATTGAGTTTTCATAGATGACATATTCGTAATACAATTTCCCAAGGCAGAGTGCAAGCGTAAGTAATTTGTTTTAGCGTCGATGGTTACACACTCGCACAACCACACGCGAAGCTGAGCACGTCAGATTAAAGACAAATGTTTGGTTAGGTGTTAGTGATACATACAAGTATATGTATATCAGATCGCAAGAATTAAATGAATATTAGATATTGAAACAGAAATTTCGGTGAAGTTAGTTGGAGTTGCAGACTCAAAGTAATTTTCTTAAGAAGTTTTTGGAAGAATCAACAGGAATTTAGATATGTTTTCACATAGTACATATACGCCTAACAGAGGCTCTGATTGTGCGCGTAGAACTAAGTGCGACAGAAGTGCGACGTAAGTTTGGGACTCAATAAGGAGAAATTTGATGTTCGAAAATCCTGATACTAGTAATTGGAGGCTAAGGCAAGTTTTCACCCTATTTTTTATTTTTTTATTTTTATTTATTTTTATTTTTTATTTTTTTTTTTTGTCTAATACACTCTTTCATTTTCAAGYAAAGTGGGCGGTGTAAAGTCCATCGTCCAAATTGTACGAAAGCTCTTTTATACAAGTCTACGGGTAAAATTTAATGTCTACGTTTCAGTGGAAATGCAAAATTGCTCCACTGCAGCACTTGAAGTTAATTAATTGCTTAGTTGTAGCACTTTATAAATGTTCGTGTAATACCGTTTTGTGGGCGTAGCATAGATCCGATTACTCCCTTCTTCGAAATCGTTCTTACTTTTTTGCCAGTAAGGTATACCAAGTTTCAAAGCAAATCGGTCATATGTTTTGTCCGTCCACTCTTAATATCATTTAAGCAGATATGGTTGGTTTGTTATGACTTGTACAGGTCTTCAACTTAAAGTGTCGAATATCGATTTCGGCCTATATTGAGACCATAAGAAGGTGACCTACAGTCGTTCCGACCGAGGTTTACAGGAACTGATGTGAATTAAATTTAGTGTTGKAATATGTATACACATCACTTTAAAAGAAACATACCTTAGCTACAATTAGATTTTGTATTAAGAACACYAAAATCTATCTAAGCATAGAGATCAATAATTCATTTCAGATAAGGAGTTTCATTGCCCATGTAAAAAAAAGTTTGAACATTTCTATTTTGTAGTAAACTCTTTAAAGACTATGTAGTATACAATAAGTGAATTCTTAACATTTCGTCACCGTTGTTAACTCTTTTCACTGACACTAGAAGATTGAAGTGTCTCTGGGAATTGTTTTCACTCTCGTCAGCCTTTAAGGAGCACTTCAGTTGGGCATTCCACATGRCACCGAAGCAAGCAACTCGCATTACTTTTAAAGAAAATAAATATCTAAGAAGAAAATCGAGTTTGGTGAGAAGCTTTTACGGCGTGTAAAGAAGAACAAATGCAAGTCGTTTACGCATTCTTTCGCTTTTCGTTGCGTTCGCATGTCATTGGATAAAGTACTGTTAGAAATTCACACAAATGTTGCCACTTAAAACATTTGTTGACACACTTTGTGGTAAGTGTCTAACTGAAGACAGCGAAGCACTGTTGATCCAATTGAATGATTGGCAGACAAAGTCTGSAAAAGAAAAGGTTGTCGAATGTTCTCTTCAACAATGACACGCACTTACAGTTATACTTGATGCGTCCGTCTGTCACCATTGTTGCCATTTAAAGGCGTGAATGGCTTCCGGACGTTTTTAGTAAAGAATGYTAGTCAGTTCTGATTGTTGATTTCAATCAAACTACTTTAGAAAATTAAAAATTTTGAACGGGATTYCAATTCAATTTGAAACAGTTACAACAAAAAGTTTACAAATGTTATTAACATGCAAGTGGCTCAAACGGGAATATACAACTCTCTTATGATATGTGTATTTTCCAGCAAATAAATACTTGMATGAGTTTGCTTTTTAAAAAATTTAGACAATTTCTTTCTCATAAATTTTATACTCCATTTTCACTCATGTCTATTCGCTGGCTGTCATGACTTGGCTGGCTGYCTGATGATGAATTGAAAATGGCTGCTAAACTGACACTGAAGATGGCAGCTGTCATAATAAACGTAAGAAAAGGAAAAATAATGGCAATAATCATTCTCCAGGTGTTCGGTAAGAACAAATGGATAAGTCAGTGTATATGTTAGAATAATAAATCCATCTTAGGATTTTAAAACTGCGTTTAAATAAATCATTCAATTCATGAGTGTACAAAATAAATCTTTTTTTTCTTATATATATAATTTTTTAAAGTGGTTTCAGACAAAATCTATAATTTTTTATAGGACAATCCATTTCAGGGTTCCCTACTTTCTTAAAGAAAACACACAGAATCATTCGAAACAACATTCTTTGGTATTATTGTTTTGAAGATTATCTCTGTTTCCATAGCCGCGGCTACGTCCCAGATGGTCCATCCGACGAGTTCAATTTTCAATGGCTCGTTCGAAGACTTCGACTGGTAACTGGCGAATGACATGCGTGATATTTTGCTCCAAGGCCTGAATCGAAGTGGGATTAACCGTATAGATTGCAGGCTTTGCATATCATCACGGTCTAACGTTATGATGTCACACTTCACGACAACGGTCGCCATGACCATGACCGATGATTAAACCGGCCCAATAAACGCAGCAAACCGTTTTTTTCTGTATGAAATGGCAGCTCTTGAATCTCTTCAGGTTACTCTTCTTCACAAACGCGGCAATTTTGCTTGTTTAGGTACCCATTAAGCCAGAAATGGTCCGCATTGGCTAGAAAACGGGGGATCTTTCTGGAACTTTTGAACAGCCCATAAGCGAAGCGATGTCGATTGAGAAGGTCGAGCGACTTCAGGTCTKGCACAAGCTGTATTTTGTATGCTTTTAGTTTAGTTTAGACATAATGCTGGAAAAAGTGATTTGTGCCGTTAATCTGAACCGGCACTGGATTACGTAAGTAATGTTGAGACWGTAGGCCTTAACAACAGAGCCGTCAGCGCAGTGTTTTCAGCTTAGAAAACGAAAACAAAGAGTTTAGTCTTGTGGTGAACGAGGGCCAAACTARGTACCTGGAGGGCACACACAGATCCCTCTCGTCTTGGGAACTTCATTAATGTTGGTATGTATAAATTTGAAAAAGTTATATTTAATTTTTTGAAGCATACTTTTAAGGCGATAACAATCTTCGTTCTTTTCCACAGTTTGATGATAGATTCGAACATCCTGGACAACTTATAATTGTTATGGTCGTAGCAATAAACATGCTCAAAATAGCTTTGGGAAATATTCCTAATGTGTTCTCAGCTGATTTTGGTTAGATTTAGATCCATCACAAGGCCTGGTAAAAAGATATTTTTTCATCAGAGTGTACTTTGCTTCTTATTTGGTTTATAGTTGAGTATTAGAAATAATGTAAATTTTATTTTTCATTTCTGTTAAAACATATTGTAAAGTTAGTTTTKTCGACTTAGTCAGATGATCAAAATGTTAAAATTATTTTATTATAAAGCACAACTCGAAAATAGTGAAGAATATGGAAAAAGTTCTGGATAATTTGCGTTAAATAACACTTCAGCCACAATTAAGTAGAATTCACTCTCATACTATTAAATCACCTAAAAATGTCCGCCTTTAGCTTGTTCAAAAAATGAAAAATTATATACATAATTTAATTAAYTTATCATACGCTGACAACGGGAGAATCTGATCGTGTTAACAACTCAACAATAATACAAATATTTAAATATTTAAACAACTGCAACTCGCCTACGACTAAGTAATAAATTAATTGCGCCAATTCTTATACATATATTTGTATGTATTCATTATGTAATTGTAAAAAATTGTTAACTTTAAATTGCACATCCATAAAAAATGACGGCGGAGGTAGTTAATTTACTAAAATGTTTAAATTATAATTAATAGTTTCGTTTTTTTCAATTTGAATTTTAAATTTACATAAAGCTCAATGCTTTTTTGTTATTGCGCTTGCTTACACGTGTGAGTACAGGTGTTTGTATAAACAAATTAAATGTTTATCCAAGCGCTTACATGCATTCACAGGTAAACATGGATGAAATCCATTTATTGTGGTTGAGTGTTGAATGCAATCAGCTGTGATTTAATTCTGGTAACTTTGCAATGGGTGTTGGAAATGTTTATGGATAAATATATAGAGTACATATAGATGTGCATTCGTAATTATAGTTATAATAATGCGAGCGCAATAATTAACCGAAGCTAGTTGGTTAATTTGGAGCATTTTTACTGCAAAAACAAACATTATTTACCAGCTTGGTYCTCTTTGAATAATTTGTATGAAGCAAAAATACGTGCTTGCGACAAACAGTTATCACTGAAGGCCTTTTCCAACATTYGGAACGTTTCAACACCAAAAAATTCGATACCGTGCATAAAATTTAATGAAATTTCTTTATTGAATAACTTCAGTCAAGTGATTATTTTTAGGTGACATTTATTACAGATCCCACTGATAGTAATATTTCGATTTAAATTCAAAAGGCTTACTATTTTTGATAAATCGCATCACTCTAGTTTTGCAATTGAAAAGCTGCTAAGCAACAAAATAATGAAAACTGAAACAATGAGCTGCAAATATTCGCAATTGAGTGGTTGCAACTGGCATGCGGCACGTGCTTGTGCTTGTCTGTTAAAGCCTTCAACCATTGTTGCGGTGGTGTCAATAAAATTGATAAATATGAGTTGAGCTTCTAGACGTAGATAAAAGCCACTTTTCTTGGATTTGAATGAAGACATAGATACATATTGAAATATACGAGTATATATGGGTGTATATTAATGGAGTCTCATATGTAGTGTAAATTAGTATGTGTAGATGAACGTTCATATTGTGAGATTTTCTAACAAAAGCGGGAAGCTTGACCACCACAGCAAGAGGAATGTACGTGACATGTACAACCGCATATAAATAATTTCCTGCTTTAGAAATAAGTCGGTGCGACTGTCAATGTAAGCAGTAGGTTAAATGTGCTTGGAATTTTAAACAAACATTTTTCAATTTTAACTGTCAGTGAGAGACAACTTTACGGATTTACTGTTGATCCATAGAGCTTTTGACTTAAATCGAATGTGAAAGCTGTTGCAATACCGTTAAAAGAAGAAAAATTGTGTATGTGTAAAGACAAAAGGAAGAAACACAAAAATCGTATATATACCTCAAATCATTGAAATACATATGTTCTTCTTTTGAATTATCATAAGATGGTATCTTTGAAGATAGTTACTTTATAAAAATTGCATATAAAGCTCTTTGTCTTGATATTTCCTAGCGGGCATGGTATAAATCCCGCTTCGGTTTCGCTTTGAGTGTCTCTGACTTGACTAAATCGTCTGGCATTTAGTTGCCGAAAATATTCCTGTGGCCGGGAGCCGACCTTACTGATAAGTAGAGTGGACCAGCTGGTAAGCTTAAAGCTTTTCTGCAATTTTTGCCTGTGCTGAAAGTGGTGGTGTAGATAAGAGTAAAAGTAAGTAAAAACTTTCGCTTGAAAAATGCTGACTCAATTTGGCAAACGGGGAAATATGTCGATTACACTCTCACCCATCGCATATTAAAGGCTAAACATATCASGTATTGCACCCAGCCTCTAATGAAAAAACTTAAAGTTCCGAGTAAAGCCCTTAGAAAAGCAAACATCGAAGCTTTCTACTCGCACTGGCATGAACAAAATTGATTTCCTAAAATATATCTTTACCTTACTTCATCACACTTCGATTTGTCTAAAATGCATATTAAATTAAGCAGATTAATTTCACGAATGAAACGTTAGCAGAATATCGAAAAATATACACATATACTTGACTTAGTTTACGCTTTTAGCTAATGGAAATTATTTTATGTAGTAGCGAAATATTGTGGCGCCTGAAMATCCTCCATCGCAGYAACGTATCTACTCCTTAAACTGCACTTTCATGCAAAACCAAAGAGATCATATGAGGGAAATTTGTATGTAAATAGGCTTGTGGTTGCCACTAGTAATCGGCAAATGTGCGCTAGGCGGTAAACAATGCTCTCGTAAGCATACAATTTCACTTCACTCACAATATGTTATGTGCTCGTATGTATGCAGTAATAGTTGCGGCGAGGAGCCGAAACCTTTCAGATGCACACCTTTGCGGCAATATTGAATGTCATTTCCATGTTTCGAAGACTCTTTGCCAATTGCTGCTGTTGTAGCGCCCGCACATGCACTTAACTCGCATGCATTATATATGCAATGCACACACACACATATATATATATATATATACAAAATGGAATTTACAACAACAGCGCTATGCTTGTAACCGTTTGAGCTATCAATTGCAGTAGGAAGCACTCGTTTGGTATTTCTAAATTTCGTGGTGTGCAACGCATATGCTGGGAGTAGACATAGTTTACCAACGGATTCAACGTAGGAGTAGACATTAATGGYTACAAAGCTATATTACTGCTTTGCGCTTCGTTGCCAGCCATTTTCCATTCATTCYTTAGAGCCGCGCTTTCGTCGAAGTGAAGGAAACATCCTTTTTTTATTACCAGACTTCTAAGGTCCATACTTTGGAGACTGGCGGATTGAACAACCAACAAATATATACTTRTACAATGAAATAGATCTTCAGCGGTTGGTTTTCCTGATTTCTTAAAAGGCAACTGCCTACCAAATGTTTATGTACCTCTCAGAATTTACTATTCTAGAGGTATGAATATGGCATGTTCAGTTTTTAGTTGTGCCAAACGAAAAGATTTTGCTGTGATTTGCTTGGACGTCGCAAGTTGTAAAAAATGATCTCGCGAAAATGTTCGTGATTAAATTCAAGTTTTTGGCCGACATGAATATTTTAAGTAACTGTAAACAAAAAAATTGCGTTCGTATGYCAAAACGTTCTGAGTTTGTACCAATTTAAAATCATTATATCTGGAAGCGGAAGATGATTTCAATCTTCATGGYAAACTAAATATACCCTCTACAGAGTATACAAAGCGTGAATGTTTTCGAACAGAACATTAATAAATCGCATTATATTAGTTTGTCAAAAAAGTCTTGCGGTATTTTTGCGGTATTTTTATTGAATTTTTAATTGTTCATAACATTTTTTTTGATGACTCATGCCCAGCTCTTGACCGATGCTACGGCTCCTAATATGCTACTATGCCGGTCAGGCTTTCCGGAGCTTGGCGTATCTTCGACCACCTCTACACCAGAACGAAAACGTTGAAACCATTGTTGTGCGGTGGAAATGGAAACTCTATCGGGTCCATAAACTGCACAAATTTTATTGGCGGCTTGAGATGCATTTTTGCCTTTATCGTAGAAGTATTGTAAAATATGCCGTATTTTCTATTTATTTTGCTCCATGTTTGCGACGCTGTAACACACGAACGACTTAAAAGAAACGAAAATCAATCAACACGTGTTAGCGCGAGAAATTAGCTTTTCAAAAAGCTATAGCATGACTCGATGCGACGAATGAAACTAGAACTACGCGCTCTCAGCGTCAACTAGCAGAATACCGAAAATACCGCAAGACTTTTTTGACAAACAATATTTGCAAATTTTATTCGACCACTGGTGGAATTCTCCAGGTCGTCAYGTCTCTATGCTAATATTATGTCTACATATAGATTCATAAGAAAAATCTCTGCACTTTAAATTTCTTATGCAAAGGTTTTGCGTTAGGTCTCCTACTTAATTTTTTCCTTAGATTACATATCCTTGGAAACTCCTTAAGTCTTTAAGGCATCTTGTAATATTTTGAAACTGAACTGTCCATAATTTCTAAAGATTCTTTGTTTAGTTCACACAAACTCGTAGATGAACTCAACTATAATTGACAGATAAGTATATATGAACAGACAAATATGTGCTGAAACTTCTTAGAACAAACCTGAAGCTCCTTGCCAGTTGTGAAATTGCAGCGCAGTTACTTGCCAAAATGTCTTTCAAGCATTCATTCTCTTGCCAATGCAATATTTATATATGTACTTAGGTACATATGTACAGTTGTACACCTTGACGATGATTTGGCAATAAGTAACGGAATCGAAATTTTTACAACAAAATTGAATTTCACGAAAAGTGCTGGCGAATGCTGTAATATATTGAACTACACTTTGACAGCTGTTGCCTTACGGTTATTTCACGCGCATTGTTGTAGTTGTTGTTAGTTAACTTTACTTTTTCTATTGCACGAAACATTACATTGACAGTCGAGCGCTGTCTCACCATTACTTATACCAAAGAAAGTTGCAGAAAAGCTGCCACTGCAAGCATAGTGAAGAGAAGTTCACAATGTCTTTTTGCCTAAGTATCTTCTATATTTTTGCTTGCATGCACATTCTAACCTAGTTGATGCTTTATACATATGTACATACATATGTGTATRTGTATATAGTCGTATATTTAAGAAAATGTATTCTGTCTCTTACGGTGTCTACTCTAAGTTCCATTTCCTTTAGTTGAAATATGCAAACTCACTTTGGATGTTCGGCTTTCGTGCAAGTGCGGACGACTCCATTTCGACCAGATGTTGTGCAAATAAGTTTATTTGTGGGCGAAACATAGGTGCAGCAATGAGTGAGCGCATCATGCAAAATAGATGACAAGGTACACGAACTAAATGTTCCCTGGACTGAAATGCCATATATCTGCTTACGTTTTCAGTAAGCTTTTTGTTTTAGCTTTTGTTCTAGATTTTATAATCAGCATGCTTGAAAGT
>NW_017534409.1:195031-198926 GCF_001853355.1 Bactrocera latifrons
TAATAATGCTATATTACTACTCTTGTAAAATAACACGATTTAATGGCAAAACAAAAATACTGAAAATTGTCATTTTATCGTGCCTCTGACTACTGACTACCTTAAGACTTATTATGTCTTCCTAGTGAGCATTCGTTTGCGATCTGAGAACAGCAAATAGTAGACGAGAAAGCAATTTGATGCAAAATTCATGGATTTTTGACATCGGTTTCACTGACTTGTGATACGGTTCATTAGCTGTGTGAAACATCACTTTCGTTTTTCTTCAAATGAGGCAGTTTTTTAGCATTGTTTTTTTTCCAAATGATTCAATAAAACTATGTAGTAGCGGCTGTTGATGATCTTTTTATTTTCAAGGTAGTCGACGAAAATTATTCCGACGCATTTTAATTTTTCGTGTATATGTGGTACGCTTAAAAACCTTCCAGCCAGRCTTTTGGAGTTTCTGATGAGTATACATGCCTCGGCCGTTGTCCGGAAAGAACTAAATTTCTCTCCTATTGGGCAAGGCTCGCCGCTTCTGAAAGATTTTTAATGGCAGAAACGGAGTCATAATAATGAGTGTAAGCACTTATGTGACTCTAACATCATATAGAGAGTTCTCCTTATATTCATACTTTTTAAAGTAAATTATTCTGTAAAGCTTTTAAGACCTGTGGTTATTCGATGATGTTTAAAAACCCGAATCTTTATAATGTTTCCATCCAGTCAATTATTTTAAAATTTTTCTTGCATCTGTATCTTGGCGAAAAGATTATTTTAAAATGCAATATTCTTAAATTCCAGTAGTCTCTGGCATCATCTGTTCGTTATTTATAAGTAAATGTTCCGAGAGAGTAATTTTATAATTCCAAATAAACAAAAAAATATTTTTTAAATCACGATTCCTTAGCCTTGAGGCTTAGAAACAAATATTCATAAATCTATAAATATAGTTAACTATTTTCGAAATAATAATTTCAAGCSATATAAAGTTTAAAAGGCAATTTTATATCTACTCCCGTTTTATCCGCTGCAAGTTCACGCAACTAKTGTCTATGGTGCAGTACAGAATGTGATATCCCGTCAGCAAGGTTCGTTCAACAATCCATGAAAAGTTAAATATATTTTTACATTTTTACAAAGTATACAAAGCCCCACGCATACATATTTATATGTATATATAGTTGCCACCCATTCAAACGCACACACACGCAGAATTCGCGCGATTTTTTTTTCGCAGCGCCTCAAATGGGTGKTTTTAAAAAGTTCGAAACATAAATCAACAACTCCAACAACCAGAGCAGCAGCATAGCATATGTACATATACTATATACTCTTATATATGTATGTCAACTGGTGTGGTGCAAAAGTGATGTGGATGAAGCGATTAGTTTTGCACAATGGATCAGCAGTGGTCAGGGGTATGAATGGCCATTGGGTTAGGCAGCCGGACGTGTGTGCTGCTAAATGAAGGTGCCATTTATATAACAGGCAACATATGCGCTAAGGACCGGACAGTTCATTGTTTCAGCGTCAGTTTATACCACTTATGTATGTGTGTGTGTGTGTGTGTGTGTGTAAGTCTCTGAATGTTGCGCCATATGCGACTGGCGAGCGAGTGACGCCGGTTGACAGGGTCATTGTTCAATGTTTCAGTGTAATATTTTGTGGGCAAAAAGTTAGCTTCATGGTTGTCGTTGTTGTAATCTATTTAGCTTTTTTAGGACGCACTAAATGTTAGTACTTTCGCATATACACATTTGTGTGAATGTGTTTGTGCGCGCATTTTGTTACTTTGCCATCTTTTTATACTTTTTATATCATTTCTTTCTTTATTTTTTACATTTTGCTTTTATTTTGTATCTCGACAAGGATTTTTTACTCATTTTTCGTTTGTGTTCCTTAGTAACTTTTGTTTTTTTTTTGTTTTTTTTTTTTTTGTTTTGATTTTTNTTTTGTTTTTTTTTTGTTTTTTTTTTTTTTGTTTTTTTTTTTTTTTTTTTTTTTTTTTTTTGTTTTGATTTTTATTGACGATGACGCTTGACTGCTCTAACCGACTGATGAACTATGAAAACTAAGAAAAGTATTTTCTGCAAATGGAAATAAAAGTGCTGAATGAGAGTAACCGTCGTTTAACTGTCACAGAAACTACTATAACATATTTGTATGAAGAGAGGGCTATACTTTAAATAATCTTAAATCAATTGGGGGTAGTTGGAATATCGCTATAGATTTTCCATATGCCAGAAAAGCTTTGTAGAGAACTACACATTAATTAGACAGACTAATCAAAAGTAGAATAATATATGTATAGTATATTAATGAACGTGCCTTCTAATCCCAAAGAAGTATTTTTTATATGTTTCTGATAAACAATGTGACAAAGAAGATAATTTAATTTGGTAGGACTCACCATGAGTGAAGCCAAATATGAACGCGATCTGTCAACCAGTTTGTTTACAGCATTTGCTTAAGGGGTTATATCCAGTTGTGATTTTCAAAAAATCGATCTTTTTTGTTTCATTTTTTTAATGTACATATATTCTAGAATATTCTCTGAAAATTTCAAGTTGATCCGACTAATAGTTTCGGAGAAACAACCTTGAAAAGGTGGACGCTCGAGGTCAGGTATATGCTGAGGGCGCAGTAATTAAAACTTTAAACGCGTTTATCTCTAAGCCGTGTTTTCAAAGTCGGTGAGGAAAATTTCTCCAAAACCGCTAAACTGACCAATTTGAAATTTTCACACGACTTACTCAGATATATTTTTCAGGTAATGATCGAAGAAATACGGTTTTGGACAATAACTTCGATTTTTTAAGCCACTTTGAAGTGAAAAATTTTCATGAAAAACTGAATTTTTTTTTGAATAGCCGCCATTTTGTCAAAAATCAAAATTTTGACTAGACCTTCGCTCATTACCTGTATTTATTTATCACGAAGCTAAATATATTTTGTTTTTAGTTTTCAGATAATTTGGACCAGAGATATCTTGCTCACCGGCAAGCACTTTTTTTGGACGTCTCTCCGCAGATCATCTACAGAAGCTAGGGAATCCAATATTTTATTAAGTAAACCGCCGATTGTTAAAGTACATTAAATTCTGTTTAAGTACATGTTTTCCATTAATATATAAAATAAAATGTCTCTTTTAAAAACATTCACAAAAAAAACGCGTTTTTTCTGCCTCGCAAGTGAATATAACTCCTTAAGGGGACACGGCACTGCTAATCGTACCAGCTGTCTTTTGCATTTTCYGAAAACCAATGGTTTCGTTTGCAGCTTTACGTAAGGAGCTTGAGACGCCGTCCCACAGATTAATGAATTTTTCTATGATATAGACATTTGGGGATATTTCATCGTGGAGATATCATCTTTTCCCACCCTAACGTTGAAGACGCCAAGCCCGATTTTGACATCATATGACATCGCAAAACAGCGATATGTTGGAGGAGCTTTGATGTGAATTCTAACTAGATTTTCATCCACCTGGATGAATGGCAGTACTCGGCGAAGGAGTCTCTCTCCTTTATATGGCWACTGTRGTAAATGTCACAAGGATCTACTCGCCTCAAGCCTTGTTCCGTTCATCGCATTTCTTTAAMGGCGGTAATGTCAGCCTTAATTCTAACGTGGATATCAACCATCGGGCCAGCAGCAGCTTCCCAATTAAGGTACCGAACTTTCCAGGTGCATGCCTTAAGTCGTTATCTTTGCTGATTTTGTCATGGTCGTCACCAAAAGGGTCTCACATCCGAGGCTGCTTATGCTTTTTCGTTGATAGTGTTTTTTACGTGGCAGGTCCCAAGCCCAGCGCATAACTCTGTGGAGGAGATATTTCGCCTTCTCACTTTAGTTCGCCTTCAAACGGAGGTTTTCTGCCTAACCAGAGAAAACTTGGTCAAAGACCGGA
>NW_017534409.1:199423-221575 GCF_001853355.1 Bactrocera latifrons
TAAATCGATTTTTGGCTTCTAAATTATTTAAAGTTCAAAGCGACCCAATTAAATTCACTTTCAAGTCAACAAATATAGGCGAAATAGTCACTAAAGAGGTCAGCCAGCGTAGCAAGCGCACCACTTTTCCGAACAGTTGTGTGTAATTTGCAGAGACACCTTGTGGTATGAGCAACTTTTATTTACTTTGGTGTGACATCCGCTGCGCCACGCGAGCAACAMTTTCTAAACAATTGGCGCTGGGCCAAAAGCAAAGGAATTGCCATTTGCTGAAATACACGCGACATCACTCAGTCACTTGCACTTCGTAAGTATCCACTAAATACACAGTGCACTGCCGCTTCAGGCTGGCAGCTTCTCAAAATATTCGTACATTATTCACTTGCTGAAATTTAATTAAGTTGCAAAACTTTTCTCACTCACGCGCTGCTGCACCTCAACACTTCCGTTTTGTGGTCGGCATAAATTTCGGGGTACTTTCTGAATATAGGGGGCTTTATTGAGTATGTTAAGGCTAAGTTCAAAGGGCGTTGTGGCGCGTGGTGGCACGTTGTTGTCAGCAAAGTGTTCAAGTTGCAGATTTTTGATTTCCCATTAATTTTTTAAAGTGCTTTTTAATGAGCTTAAGCTATAGAGGAACCGAAAGCTGAAGTTATTTAATTTTATTATTTAGTGTTGGTTTTTTGATTCCACAGAAGGAGTGAGCAATTAAATACGTCACACTCTTTGAGAATACGTTAGAATCTTTGTTGAATGATTGACAATTTGAAATTCAGCATATTTAACTATAAAAAATTTYATCACTTCCGCTTCGCCATATTTTTGACCTACCTTTGAATTATCTGTTACCAGATATGCCATATATTTATCATTATCTATCTGACTTGACAAAATTCAAAAGCAAAAAAAAAAAGTGAAAAAAAAAACAATTTCCAGCATTTTCAATTTCCACACAAATGAGGTCGTCTTATCTATACCCGAAATCAGCTCAGTTTGCCGGGCCTTCTTCTTCTCTTACAGTTCACTCGCCTTGTTTTGCTTTCATCCGCAACTTCATATATACTCACAAACTTACCTAGAAACTATTTTGTACTACAACTTGCGGCCAGCTGGTCTGCTAGTCTCTCTTTTCTCTTCCTGCTTTCGTATTTCCTTTTCGACCACAAAAAATTTCCGAATATACGATGTACAAACATTTTAGCACTTTCGTTATCAGATTCAAGTAAATTGATACGATTTATTTCCGAAAAACTTTATGTAATACAACMCAATGTTGCGCTGTACTTTCCCAGGGCCTTCGCACCTACAACTGTGCTCTTGCCCTTGTTCTTCCCGCAATAGAMAGTCAATATTATATAGATATGATTTCGGTTATATACATAAACATAAATATATGTATGTRTGTATATAAAAATGTCTAAGTTTAAGTGCTACTGCAAGTGGCCATGACCGAAGACAATCGTCAACAGTTACGAAAACAATAAAAATAACAGTTTTGCTAAACAAGTTTTTAGGAGAGGAAATACAGTGATAACATCCAGCAACAAATTACAACAATTATAAATAAAAACAACAGTTTAAGTGCATTACATCAAGGTTGCACAAAGTGGTCTCAAACTGTTGAAATATTATTTGTGTCCCTGCAGGCATTTTTATCCAAATATAGTTGATGATATTTGCCAGAATTTATGGGTGCATCTATATGGAAGATGAATGAAGGTGATTTAATTCCATGAAAATTTAAAAAATGTAAATTTGATTTGCTTTTTGTAGCTCCGGTAGTTTGCTACAGGCATGTTGTTTTGGAAATGCTTTAGCACCATCCAAGTGATAAGTATTGTTCGAAAATATCCCAAATARTCGACAAAGCGACAGAGTCAATATTAGACAGTAATGGAAAAATATTGTGGGTYTTGGAATTTTCTTTCGAAGAACTGACTGAAGTGATGATATGGCGGTGTGAGCTTGAGCGTTGTCATTTGATTCTGTTGGGGATTTGCACGCAACACCTATCGTTGACGATTTGTCCAAGAGGAAAAAGTCGTGGTATGTGATGCCTTTGATGTCAAAAAAGTTTCCCAGCACGGTCTTCATCAACGATCTCTTCCCGGTCCTCCAAAATGGCCTGGTGCTACCGTAACACAGTACTTCTTGCCCTAGAAACATCTGGGTAAGCCTGCTTGATTATATGAAGCATCTCTATCGCAGATTTACCGAGTTTCGCACAGAATTAAACGAACGAACGGAAGCTGCATTTTCCGCTTGCACCACTCAGAGAAACACGTCGCGCGAAAATGTTTGTTCTCCTCTACAGGTGCTCGGAGACAACTGACCAGCAGCTCGTTCATTAGCTAGGAAAGCCTTATACTAATCCAGTCGGTGCGCGCACATTCCGAAATACAATAGTGGCGGAAGAAAATCAGTCCTATTACTTTCCGAACAAACCCTGTATATCCCCATCCCCAGCAATAATGACACCGAATTTGACCGACTCACTCCATACGACAAAGATATATACATACATATATCGCACAAAACAGAAAATTTCACCACTGRAAGTTCCGTTGAACGCATAAATAAAACGCGTGGGGATTTGCTCAGCTAAATAGCATCTGRTTCTCTAAATATTGCTGACTCTTCGCAGCCACATAAGAGCTAGTTCTTGATCARAATCGGCTAGGCTCACACGAAGTCCGGTGCTGGAACGACGGATAAATATTCATTTCCACTTGGATGCAATCGGGTCAATGTTCCTCCATTGCAAGCACAATGGCTTCGCAGTTTACAGTRTTATGAACAAACACCTACAAGCACGAGATGCTATCGATACTGAAAACAGATACTTCTTGACTTATGCACAGTGAGCGCTATGCTTGAAGAGGCGCACTKTAAAGAAAACTTCTCTTTTAATCGTCTATCTAAGCTTCAACCCGCCTTTGGCTACAGAGCAGCTCTTTACAACCGTTGAAAGCTCTTAGCAAGCGTAACATTCCCGAGCGCCTCCACTAAACGAGTCCACCATAAACCATTTTCGTAGTCGTTGAGCTGAAATGAGTTGAARTAAAGCCAAATTAATATCCTTTTAATAAGTRAGAAATAAATAAGAATGAAGTGAAAAGAAAGACAGATTAACCGTACTATGAAATATTTGCAATCTATAATATTTTGGTAATCTAGTTTCAGAATTATAAGGATTGAGAAGAACATMGCCGAGCCGTTCGAAACCAAACGTAGATCCAGACAAGGCGACYGTTGGAGAAAATAGTTTGAGCTGCAGATCTAAATCGAGCAGGTAAAATCTTCTATAAGAGTGCATCCGAAATACACTCGATGGTTTCTCTTTAATCATGCGAAACATGCGCAAAAAATCTTAAATATCATTTTTATGCTTAATCGCAAGATTCTACACGCGCCAATGTAGACTAAGTCTCAGTCGAACACATCCCATCCATCCTGCGCTACTCATCTTCACCTCTATAACGGGGCATATCTCTCTCATTTTGAACGCAAGAAATTCAATTCAACATTCCTCCACTCCATTTGTGGTTGGTGCGGCACATTTTTCATTTCGTTTATTGCTTTTATTATTATAAAATATTTAAGTTTAGATACTGAAATGTATCCAGAAATGCGATTGCTTTTCGTAGCAGCGTGCTGTTTGGGTCGGTCCGTGAAAGCGCCGCAAATGATAATGGCATTAGAATTTATGGACTCGCTTTTATTATTTTCCCATTTATTTGGCCGCCGGCAGCAACTTTGACGTGGAATGGGAATGTGATGACCCGAAGCTAAGTAGCTGAGTCTACTAAACACACAAATATACGTAAATTTTGCTAGAGGTGTGGGTGAAATTAAAGTGCGGCAACAAGCCGAATTGGCAGGTGGTCACGTCTCTTTGGCGGCCTTTTAAACTGTGGCACAATAACTAAACAGAAACCAAACGAAAGAAGTTTAAAAATCGCAAAAATACCTAGCAGAAGAGGTGGYAGTTGGCCGGTAGTCTTTAGCTTATCGTAGTTGCTTTCGGAAATTCCTGCCACAAATTGCGGCAGCCAACAAGTTAATGGCGCGTGTATTTTATGTGTTTACGCTGAACATTTTTTGCAATTTGTTGAAATTAATGATTAAGACTTGTGCTTGTTTTCAGGCATTTTTATATCTCCGTACAATGTCTTCAATTTCTAAGCGCAGACAATTTGCCATAAAATTAGAAATTYACTGCCAAGCGGAAGTGGCGACTTGTTTATGTGTGTGTGCATTAGTCTGAGAAGAGGTCAAATCAATTATTTTTTGGCGGTTTCACGTGGCTTAATCACTTTCGTCAAATCATCTAATTGATTTATGTTGGCCTTAAGGCTTTATTTTTAGAAACTAGAAAATTGTTCAGCGAAATAAAAAAATTCGTGTTATGAGTACTTACTTTCAATAACATAAACTGTGACTCAGAATTTTCTACCATTTCAAGAAGTATCAATAGAATATTAGTTACTCTCGAAGTACATGTGCTAAAATCGATAAAATGTCGAAGTTGTTGCTACGAGCATCTCTGTGTGCTTTAATTGCTGTATGAGTTCCTCTGATGCTCTGAACAAATTGGCACTCGTTACTCTCTTATCGTAGAGCTGTGATCTTTATTAATCRTTTAAACCACAGTTGTCTGAATTAAAAATTGATCATGTCTCTCGTACTCTTTCAACTTCAATTTGTTGATAGCAGCCATATTTGATAGCATGAAATAGTTTTTAAATTTTAATTAGTAGTTCACTTTGAGTTCTCTTCCACTGGTATGTAATGGAAAATATATCTTACATAGATGATAGCTTCTTCGATGGTAAAATAAAACGGAGAATTTTTAGGGAACCTTCAACTAACCACTGGTGTGTATAGTATTTGAATCTGCAAAAATAYTTCATTATGCTAAGTATAATATCGTCAGATAAAATTTGACCCGAACTGACAAACTYTGAAACTAACACTAAACTATCATATAATTTAATACACAACTTTATCAATGCGTTAAAAATAAGCTCCTGAGACAATACAAGTATGCAAGGCAAAGGCTCAATTAAATTTTCTATTCACTTGTTATTAGCTTCGGCAAACATGGCCTTCAATGTTCTTAGCCAATTTGATTTTGATATCATATGCATAAACCTATGTCATCAGAAATTATGCTTTTGATGAATATGGGTCCTCAGCCACGTTGTCAAGCATCTTCTTTTTGATATCTACTCGACGTCGTTTCTGCAAAAGATTCATGTCTCTTGGTATTAGTTTAGCATTCAAACGTTTAATAATGGAAACATTAACCATATTATGTTGAGACGATTCATAAGAGATATTGAGTTCTTTTGATATCTCTCTGATATCAATTCAARATTTTTCAAGCATAATTATTTTATCTTTTCAAATTTAATTTCATTAACAGAAGTATATGGACGACTCGCACGAGGTGGTGACTTCCCGACCTTTACTGAATGATTTGTGATGCTCGAATGATTGCGTTTATAATAAAGTGGAGTCATAAAACCACTTCAGCAGAAATAAAAGCTTCCAGTTAGCTCGTTAAAAATTATCGAATCAGTCTGGGTCATCTTTGATCAAATGATAAGCTCAGGAATTTATATACAGATTAAAGTAATATGCCTGTCTACTGTTATCATATAACTGTTTTAATGATATGTGTCGCCTTCTTTGTTTTTGGTACAACACTAACCTAGGGTAAGGACTACTTTTGAAAAAATTTCCTTAAATCGAAGATTGCAATTATTCATGAACTTATTAAGTCCCAAGAGTACTCATGTAGTTTAAAAATATGAATTCTAGTACAAAAGTAGACTTGGTAAATCTCCTTAATATATATAGTTTTTTTTCTCATAAAATCACTTATCCAAAGTGCCTTCCTTTCCTGACCTATTTTGATAATCAGCTACAGTCATATTTCCTTAAATTTTGACAAAAAATACATATCTGTATTCTTACCTTCTTGTGGGAGAGGAAATTGATAGCTGTAAACCATGAGGGCTGCTAAAAGCTTCAATGAACCTAAAAATAAATATGTTACGGTGGCTCCAAACACTTCTTGCGTATCATGGATGACTTAATGTCCAATGAACAGTATGAACTCCATTAATTACAAGCTTTGGGTTTTCACTGAAATATAAAAAAGCTAGCACAAGCATTTCCATACCACAACCGCATGCGAAAAAAATAAAAATAAAAACTTTTATACATTTTTTCATTTTGTAGTTTATAAATCGATCTACTTGGATTTGTGGATTAATAAAGGCTTACTCTAGTTTAAAAAACATTCTAAGCGACTGACCTTGTTTTTTATTAAATGTCTTTATTCACAAATAGTTAGAAAATAGTAAGACAATCTGCCGAATATTCTTCCGAGCGGCCAAACTGTCATCAGGTAATACTATTTGAGTGTTATGCTTTTCGCGTTATCGTTTCCGCGAAGCTAATCGTAAAAATTACGAAATTATGTGCCGGCCTCTTGGTTTTTTCGATAAGGCAAYGTCGCATACTGCATTGATTCTTCGTGAGATTTTTGCCAAATTTTTAACCAAGCTTCTGTCACAACCGCCGTACTCCCATGCGACTGCTGGGTATTCAACAAACTCAAACGGCAGCTTCGGTTAAGCCGTTGTGAGTCAATTGAAGACAATAAACGTGAATTGACGCTACGCTTATTGAAGGCTATTCGGAATATTCACTTTAACAATTGTTTCTATAATTGGAAAAAAGACTTTGGCACAAATATATTGTGGCCAAGGGTGATAATAAATTTAAATATGAAATTATGAACAAAGTCTTTTTGTTTTTTTTTTTGCTCATGAAGTATTTGGAGATTCAAATATTGAGAGACGTTTGTTATTCTCTGCTCAAAGAGTAAACTTCGCATTCCTCCTTTGAAACATAATTCAATGGCTTGCCACTGAAATAATAATTCCACAGTCTTTTTATGAAATGTTTTTTTTTTTTTTTTGTGCTTTGAACGCGTCACATTAACACATATCTGTCACGTCACTAGTCAGGCGTCAAATGAACAGTCGCGACGCCATAACTGACGGCGCTTTGTTGAAGGACAAAAGCAAATGCAGACATTTTATTGAACACGCATGCTACAACAAACACACGCATTGGCTTTGTGAAAATATTTTGAAAAGGAACGCGACACACAAACATATGCATATAAATATGTGTGCGTGATGTGCTAAACCCTTATTATCGTATATTGTAGAGCCTGTACAAAGTCACATTTATTTATAACTATTTGCCCGCATACAAAAGCGATAAGCTATGGCGTTAAAAAGGGGATAACTGTTGAGTTTTTATGCCAATTTTATCGCTGTCATTGTGCCGGCTGCCTTTGTTGTATGGAAATATTTATATTATTACATAAGAGGCCCGCATAAACGCGCACGCACACTTCGCTACAAACTGGAAATGGCAAATAAAGTAATCGAGGAAGCTTGTCAAACCCTTTTTTCRGCTGATTTCCTTTGTGTTGTTTTTGTTGCCGTTACAAGCTGACACTTGACGCTGCTTAGGTATATTTGACGCTTTAGTAGGCATTCAAATCAAGTGTGCGTTCAGTCACAGTTAACTGGACGCTTTTCAGTACTTTTTTGGCTAATATTATTCCTAATCAATATAATTTAACGGTTGTTGGTTTTCAAGTAATGGACATTTAAAAGATTAAACTAAAAGAGTTGGCGTTTACTTATTAAAAATAACAATCTTTAAGCCGTGCTTAAGATTTCAATAATGTATTGTAAAAATTTTAATTGCTACCATGTTGGCAACCATAAACTATAAACGCTTAGTAATTGAAATAAATTATTACCTGTTTGCCTTTTGCAAAAATTAATAAAATACAAAAGTTTCTGTGAAAGAAATAATCATTTTTGGCGTATGGCAACCCCAAAAATATTTAGTTTAAATATTAAGCCGCGTTTTATTTTCTAGAAGGTAAGTTCTCAGATATTTAAAGTCTTAATATATTAAATGAATTTTAATTTTCATAATAGGTGGCAATTTTTAACATATTTATACCCTGAACATATACAAGTTTGTGACACTCAGAAAGGAGCGTCGGAGACCCTATAAAGTATGTATATAAATGATCAGTATGTTAACCTGAGTCGATTTAGCCATATATGTCTGTCTGTCTGTCCGTCTATCCRTTTGTCCGTCTGTCTATATATATACGAACTAGTCCCTCAGTTTTCCAGATATCGTTTTGAAATTATGTCAAGTTCTTGCATGGAAAACTTTCACATTTCATAATGTATTTTCACGATATTTGGTATCAGTTATTATATTCTCGCAACAAAGTTGTTAAAGAGAGTATTATAGTTTTGTTCACATAACGGTTGTTTGTAAGTCCTAAAACTAAAAGAGTCAGATATAGGGTTATATATACCGAAGTGATCAGGGTGACGAGTASAGTTGAAATCCGGATGTCTGTCTGTCCGTCTGTCCGTCTGTCCGTCCGTCCGTGCAAGCTGTAACTTGAGTAAAAATTGAGATRTCATGATGAAACTTGGTACAAGTATTTCTTGGCTCTATAAGAAGGTTAAGTTCGAAGATGGGCAAAATCGGCCCACTGCCACGCCCACAAAATGGCGGAAACCSAAAACCTATAAAGTGTCATAACTAAGCCATAAATAAAGATATTAAAATGAAATTTGGCACAAAGGATCCCAATAGGGAGGGGCATATTTGGACGTAATTTTTTTTGGAAAAGTGGGCGTGGCCCTGCCCCCTACTAACTTTTTTGTACATATCTCGAAAACTACTATAGCTATGTCAACCAAACTGTATAGAGTCGTTTCATTTAGGCATTTCCATATACAGTTCTAAAACGGAAGAATTCGGATAATAACCACGCCCACCTCCCATACAAAGGTTATGTTGAAAATCACTAATAGTGCGTTAACCGACTAACAAAAAACGTTAGAAACACTAAATTTTACAGAAGAAATGTCAGAAGCTGCATCCAGACTGTTTTTAAAAATTGAAAATGGGCGTGGCGTCGCCCACTTATGGACCAAAAACCATATCTCAGGAAGTACTCTACCGATTTCAATGAAATTCGGTATATAATATTTTCTTAACACCTTGATGACATGTATCAAATATGTGTGAAATTGGTTCACAGCCACGCCTGAAATCTCGATTATCACTTTATCATGCGATTTACTTGTTTTTAATTAGTTTTAATTTTTTATGGCAACCCTGGACAATTTTTTTTAATGAAAATTTACTTTTAAATYTTTTTTTTATTAATAATGTGTGCTGAATTACTTCTTCTGTTCAATATGTAAGGTAAAATAAGTTTTAAATTTAATAATATATGGCAACACAATTTTTTTTTTAAGCCATTCTTCTCAAGAACCCATAAAATCGCTTGAATTCAAGTAAAAACCAAATTATAATTGATTGCAAGATTTAAGTGTCTGCTGATTTTAAGTAAAACATTTTGTGAACTTTCACTACCTCTCACTCCATCAAAGTTGMGTGGAGGCAAAGTAAAGCCGAGATTTCAACAACAACTTACGCAGTCACTTTACCGGATTTGTAAACAACAAAGACTTATGAAACTTCATTATTGAAGAATTTGCATGAACGTGCGGGTTGCCACCATTTAATAAGTGTTTGTGTGCTTGCGTTCCCATCAACTCGTGACAGCAACAACAGCCAGCAATAACATGAAGCAATAGCAGACTGACAGGCTGTCAGTCAAATGATAAACACGCAACGCATTAGGCGGTGCGAACATTAAACGAAAGTTCACGACGGAAACATCTTGTTCTCGTGGCAATATTTCCGCCTTGGCGAGGAAATCAAATGAAATTTGAAGAACTGTCGCAACGTCCTAAAAAAAGGGCAATAAAATTATTCAAACGACGATTAAGGGATTTCAAGTAGAGCATAGATGCATTGTGTATATGTGTGCGTGTGTTGAAAAACAACAATGATAGCGTTGTGGTGAATGGAGTGGGCGGAACTGGGGGAAATTAGTTGCGCTCGGAAAGAATGACGCGTTGAGCTAACAAGGCACATCACTATGTGGGCGGATATTATATTGGGATCATACACATGCCGTTATAAGTCATTTAGTATCAAGTACATTTACGGAATTAAATTTTTTGTGCGTGCCGCAGTAGCACTTTGGCTTTAATAATGTTGCCATGTATTGGTTTAAATTATGTAGCCTACGCATTTTGGGCTAAAAAATGCCTAGAACTAATAAAGACTTAGATCTAATAATAGAACATTTTTATGAACGTGAAAGTAGAATGAGGGTGCTTTTTGTGGATATAAAAATTCTAGGGCGTTAGTTATCGAATCAAGTCAAAAAACGTAGAAGTTTTTAGTAAACATGTGTTAACGGTTACATTGTTAAGTAAATTTATTGCATTTGAATTGAGTATAGTAATTCCGCAATATTTATTTTGTCGCCTTCAAAGTAATCCTCATCATATGTAATACGCTTATACCAACGATTTTTCCAGTCCTCGAAGCATTTTTCACAAGGCCCTTTTGTGAGAGCCCTCAGCTTCTTCAGCGAAACTTTTTATCTCTTCGATCCAATGGGAACGGGTTTCATGGAGCAACCATTTCAGTTTATAGAAAAGAAAAATTCATCGACTGTATTCATTGAGTTTTTGGTTTTAAAATCGATCACGATTGTGGCTCGATGCGATGGTGCATTATCATTGAGTAAAATCCATAAATTAACAATTTAACAATCCCGGACATTTTTGACGGATGTTCACACGCGAACGTATCAATATGGTAAACTAAAACCTTTTATTGACCGCCTTTCCCTCCGGAAAGGGGCTTTGGTAATTGTTGACTTGTTTGCTTGTCAAACTCATAARCCCATGTCTCATTGGCAGTCGTAATGCCCTCCATGAATGTCTCAAATGACACCTGTTAATGGTACTCTTTTTGAAAAAAATTCAGCATTACCGGGACGAGTCGAGACACAGAATTTGGAAATTTGCCGGTCAATCTACCAATGCAATATTATATCAACTGAGCAAAATTAACTAAGACTACGAAAAAACTATAGCCTTCCAAATAGGCTCCTGAGCCCCTAGGAGCATGCCAATTCAATTTTGCATACCTTTGTTATAGATAAGGTTCAACTTTCTGAGCCTTCAGTGAACTTTTGTATWTTTGGTTCCGACTACCTTTTGAAGAACCATTCGCTAGATTATAGGGTAAGTTTGTATTCATTTTTATAAAAAAAAATTCAGGTCTTTTGGCTCAAATCTAGCACTCACACGATTCATACCCAAAACATTAAGAGGTTACATGGGATTCTTCTGGTAAAAAATGAAATATTTTATTTCAATTTTTTATTGTTACAAACATGCACTATTATGAATGAAATTCTGAATTAAAAAAAAAAAAAATTGTTTTAAACTCAGTTTTTGTGACGCCATTTTCGGTGACCGCCCGGAAAAAAGATGCGCCCGCATTGGCTGGATAACTTCCTACAGGATTAGCTAAAGTGAAAAAATGTGTGGTTTGATCAAAACCTTAAGTTAGAACTTAAACGTAGGAAAACACTGAAAATTGTATTTTTCGCAGATATTTTTACATAAAAAAATTTAAATTTCGCAATTTTACTTTATTTCAAATAAAAAAACATCATTTGTCCAAGTCTTTAAGAATTGTAAAAATCTTGAGAAATCTTGAAAACCGACTTCAATAACATAGTTTTGAGAAAAACGCGTTTAAAGACTTCGCATTTAGCCAGGCTAGCAAGCAGAATTTAATAAGGCAGTAAAAAATGCGTTTTTTGAACCCCGAAAACCCATGTAACTCCTTTACCAAAATATCTGAGCGGATCCTTAACAGATTTTGAGATCCTCTGCTATGTCTCGTCTAACTTCTTAGGTCAGAACCGTTAAAGAAATATAGAATGGATACTGTCATAGTCCACTGTTGTAATTGAGAAATCTAAAGAAATTATAAAACATGTTATTGTTTTTTTACTACGGCATCACCAGAATTGGCTAGTGAATGCCAAGCATTTCTACTCCACTGTTAATATAGTTTTGTAGCAACACTTTTGATGGGCATACAAAATAACGGTAATTAAATGTATAAACAACTTTGCAAGWTAGCCTTTAATTGCTGTGATTAAATAGAGTGCACCACGAAAAGTTTATCGAAATGGGAAAATCAAACAGGAAAAAATAATTAACTTAATAAAAAACTAACAAGCAGACAAGAACATGAACTGCAAACAACAACAACAAAAAGTAAAAATTACAAACCAAACCAGGAATACAACATCAGAAAGGCAGACAGGGTGAGAGGACATTATTTCGAATCGGCATTTGTATTAGCGAGGTTGAAAGTTTTTCACGAAGGTGCCATTGTTTGGGCGAGAAAAAAATATAAAAAATTGTATTCTATTTACTTTTCACATATTCTTTAAACAAATATATTAACTAATTATATACACTCAATATTTACATAAATATTTGCCAGCACGCCGCCCTAATGTACAGCGAAGCAATCAAAACGAATAATAATACCAATAAATAAAGTGGAGAAAAAAATCTCCACGCCTCATAAAAATAAAACAATAAAAGCCATAAGCAAATAAATATAGAAATAAAGGAAACAACGCTCGACACCCACCAATTTTCGGCAAAACATTAATATTCACACACTCGTGCTAAGGACATAAATAGCCTTTCAACAGCCATTTAGTCAGCATGGGGGCGCAAAAAATCCCCCTCGGCAATGGGCATTGTGTAGACAGCTTGCCAGGCGCTTGCTTGATGCGGTGGCGGCGGAACAAACCAAAGTCGAAACCGAACCAAAACAAAACCACAGTTAAAATGCCTATGACGAGCGTTTAGTGTGAGCATGAAATCCACAAGACCTTTAATGAGCGAGGCATGCTTCGGCTCCAAATTTATGCAAAGTATGTTGGCAAGTAAATATTTTTGTACTCTTGGATTCGAGGCATATGAGCGTGGGCTGGTCTGCACAGTCAAATTACTGACTACATTTTCGCATTAAAATGTTTATGCTATTAGGTGTATTAAATTAGCTTGTAATGTAATTAAAACAGAGCGCAGGTCAAACAACTATATTGACTTATACTTAATTGGAGGGTTTCAAAACAGCTTTATTGGCTTTAATTTAGTTAGAGTTATACTATGGATAATTCTGTGTTGTAATTCGAGAAAAAGATTAGGAAGATAGATTCGAATTTTATAAAGAAACATACATACATTACATAGATACAATATCGAAAACTCCGAGTTCGCTTTCATAAAGATCCAAGGAACTTATGACATAGGTGTATATACCATATGTAGGCCAGAGAGATGAAATTTCGCCTTCGGACCGAGTATATATGCGTCCCAGTAAAAACAAATTTCAAATGTTTGCACTAAATTTAAGGTTTTACTTAAAAACTACCGAATTAAGTTAAGTATGCAACAATTCTTCATTTGCACCGTTTCTGCTGTTGGTATGGGGAAGGTAATGGCTTAATGACATACTCATAGAAACACACGTACTTATTGGCAAAAAGCTAGGAAGGTACTTTTTCATAGACATCTCTTGAAGTGGATTTTCCACCAGCAATATCGTTTGCGGTAGGCAGGATGAAGTAGTAAAAAATTCATGCTAGGTAAACACTATATAGCGAATGCATAAAAACATATCAGCCGAGCTTTCGGAGCTTCTGATGAGTTCCTATCGGTGTATGCGGCCTGACGTTCTCCTGATTTCGTACTTATTGAACAAACCTGGCACTCCCGGGCATTTACTTAAATCAAACAGTGTAATTTTTCAAAGATCATGTCACTTAAGAGTTAGATGTACAAGGTTTCCTGCCAATCCCAACAAACATACAGCAAAACGTCCCTTACGATCTTTTCCGGCTTGATTTTCGTTTGCGAATACTTTACAATTACAATTCGCCCGTGACCGTCTTCACTTGTTGTGGTTATATAGCAAGTGACCCACTTTTCATCACTAGTAACCACCCGCCTAAGATTCGGTGAATGATATTTTTGTGGAACCCACATATCTGCTTCCTTCTTTTTATATCCAATTTTACTAAAATAGTACCAAATGGTTATGCCACTCCTGGGAATTAGGAACTGTGTTTGTATGACGGTAGGACTCGGCGATTTCTATTATATATATACTTCTATTAATTAGAGCATGGCGCATTTTTGATATAAAAATGTACGGAATGGAATCCGAGATACCGAACATAGGCAAGAACGTAATGGGTGAACCAAGTAGAGGTACTTTTTCAATCGCCTTCTTTTAACTGATCATGTCAAGATGTTTTATGTTTTCTTTGATTAGTATGGTTCAACTTTGCTACATTCACGTTCTGTAAAGAACGTGTTTCACGCGCTTAGCCCAATTTATGGTCAAAATAATCGATTTATTCGCAACATTATCATCCATCCTGGGACTCAGCATTCATTGTTGGATAATATTCGACCGATTAGACCACGTCCAGTATGCAATGAAGAAAATGTAGCGGCCGTAGCTGAGAATGTACACGAATGCCGTGTAGAGTCGATTCGGCGCAGTTCGCAGCAATTTTACGTCGAGATCTTAAATTCAAATCCTACAAAATACAGCTTGTGCAAAAACTGAAGTCACTCTATTTCCCCACGCTCGCTCGCTCTATGAACTCTTGGAAAGTTCACCTGACGTTTCGAGTAAAATTTTCTTAAGCGATGAGGCCCATTTCTGGCTTAATTGGACTCAACAGATGGACCATTTGAGACTTTCTCCACTAAATTTGAAGTTGTTTTTTTTTAAGTAGGGAACCTAGAAATATTAAATTTATGGAACAACGACGAATATCTGATTTACATTGTAGAGTATAGAGCATCTCATATCAAAGTCCGAGGATTTTAAAAACGATCGGTGCTTGATCATCTCATTATAATGTTGCGTATATAGACAGAAAATTATGTAATAAAATGTTTCAAGAATAGCCCCCCTCTTATGAAGAACTCGAAAGTTGTGAAAGCTAATTTTCCAAAACTTAATGAAAATTTGTGAATTTAATATATAAAATCTCCGAAATGTCCGAAAACTATACTTAAGTATAGATGAAAACATATTTACACTTGCAGAGTCCTAACACCCGGTGTATAAGTATTTTCTCACACCCCAGCTACCAGTTGTATCTTTCCGTAGCCATTTCAATGGAATTAAGCACATAATAACAATAAAATTATATTGATGCCTGCAGGCTTAAGTGCCGATTGCCGAGTTGGCAAGCTCATTGCCACACATACATTCGTACACATTCGCGCATAAACAAATACAATTGTTTTAAGTATTAGATACATATATACAGACATATACATAAATACATACACACATTCATGTATATACATACATATATATATACTTGAGTCTTCATTAATTGGCAGCATTGCGCATTGACTTTTTGCTTTCCTATATTTATATATGTACATATGTGCATAATTTCCTACATGAGTCTCTACTTGCCTTAGACTTTCTTTAAGCCACTTAACTAAGTGCTTAAATCGCTCGAAACGTGTTTCTTCACACACCTGCTCATTTAGTCTCCACCTTGTTGTTGCTGCTGTTGTCTGTGCTTATGTTTACTAAATGGAAATGACTTTACATTTCATGTTTATATGTATTTGTTGTATTGCTTTCTTTTTGCCTACGCTTTTTTCCTATTTCCCTCCCAACTAATTGAAAACATTAAGCTTYAATGACGGAACTTTTGGACTTTTATTTAATTTGATGTTTATTTGTTGGTGTATTTGTGTTTGCTTGCGCAGTTAGACCTACGCATTCAGCAAACTTTATTTTGAAGGTTAACCGAAGTTTTCGGAACGACTTGCGGTTTCGAAAAAGGTGTGATTTTCAGGCTGTCTATTTAATTGAACTCAATATGCGACTTTAGGGAATATAAATATATACATATAGTAAAAACATAAATACGAGTGTTAGAGGTACCATTAAACTTAGCTGTACTGTTGTTAAATCGACCGTGTTCAACTGCTTGTGATCATGTTCAGACGGATTGAGTTTTATATGAATAAGTTTCAAATTCAGACTTCTAAAAGGGAAAAAGTTTTTACTTAATGAAATTAGACTGTTAAAGTTAACAAAGCAGGTCTGATGGTCAAATTGACTTATATGTGAGAATTTTATATTTATTCTGTATTTTTATTTTTCCAGCCCAGTAATGCGAAACACATTTTTTAGTGACTTCAGAAGTACTTTACACCCATATAAAGTCCTTATAGCTTGCAGTATGACGTGGGTTATGGTAAGCTCGGAATGGTATCGGACAGTGTATTATTAAAATTTGATTTATATAACTACAGATTCGGTAGTAAATATGTACTTATATCGGACCTGATAATTAAATAATTCCAACTTTTCTAAAAAGTCTCACAAAACCAGCACCTTCGTCTATATTATATAAGGATTTCATATACTTGTCTAATTCCTTTTACTATTTTTACAARACATGAAGGCATACTCAATTTTCTGTCAGATTCAACGAAATATAATGACTACATAAGGACAATATCATATAGAGAAGGAGCTCTATTTTAGCGCGGTCGACAACCCATCTTGTGGCCAATTAAACTTTTTTCTTTTAACATTCAGCGATGACAAAAACATTGCTTGATGTTATTTACTTTCGGTCATGTCAATGAGCTTTTCGCCAATCATTAGCCTTAAAGGGGTCAAAGACCCCTTTGTTAACATATGGACAACAACCTTTCCCGAGATCAATGAAGTTTGACCACTTTACCTTTAGCGAGGTCGACAACCCAATGTGAGGTCAATAACCATTTTGTTTACATTTGGCGAGGATAAAAGGTTAATGACTTTGCCTTAGGTCAGTGGTCCTCTGTTTTATTTTAAGCGAAGACGACAACCCACATGTAGGTCATTGATCTTTTTTTAAATAAAATTTATTATATAAAATGTTAACCTTTAGCGAGTATACCAACCTTTTTTTTTAACTTTAGCGAAGTTAATGAACCTTCAAGTTTTGATATCACACTTGATGATGATGGAGATAAACTTTCTGGTCTTTTCCAACTCTTGCCATTTAGCTCGATAAGTAAGATAATCAGATAGTTCCGTTCCATTTAACTAAACTGACTAAAAGTCTGCTAAACGTTTCACAATTTTAACGTAATAATTTATTATAAATCTGTCTTTTGATGTTAATAACAACTGCAATAATAGATTAACAAACCTATTACTCTCCAGAGCAACAGGTAGCTAAAGTAACCTTATACCAGTTCTTATTCCTTTTCATTCTCTATAATACATTTTACCCTCATAAATATTGCAAATGCTAATAATACTGAACATCTTGAGCTGATTCAAGTGGTTATATACGAAACCACGATTAATAATAATTTTAATTGCTAAATATTTGACAGTTACCACAACTAAAGTGTCAAAATCATATAAAAAGCTAACCATAAAAGGCAATAAACAAATTAAATCTATAGTCCTAGAGTAGTACATACACAAATAAATGTACCACTAACAGGTATACAGAAGCCGTTATGGATATAACGTATACATATCCATTCACAAAAGGGGCTTTCAGCAGGCCAACGAGTTAAAACACTCGTTCGATATGCTTATGGACCGTAGAAAAAGCTGTATTGAAGCAGAAGGAGACTATTTTGATTAAAGTAAATTGATTTCGCTGAAAAAAAAAACAGATCCAAGAACATCTAGAAAAAATAACCGTTTATATGGTTTGTAGGAAAATCATCGGTCCATATTTCTTCAAAAATGGTATCGGTTGGAGCGTATACGTCCGGGGCGTTATTGCACCATCAATCAATGGACCTATTTCGAGAACACTTCGGTGTGCATATAATTTCATTTTTTGTGCCGATCAATTGACCTCCAAGATCGTGTGATATCACACCGTTAGACTTTTTTCTGTGGGGATATGAAAAGTATAAATTCTTTTGCGGTCAGTCCCGTTTCGATTCAGACCTTGGAGCAGAACATCACTCAAATTATTCGCCAGTGACCAGTCTAAATGCTCGAAAACCTATCTCAACGAATAGACCATCTGAGAAGTCGCCGTGGCCAACATTTTAAAAAGATAATTTTCAAAAAATTAGTTCCAAAAAATTTCTTTTCGAAGGATAATTAATATTCCCCAAAACAATTTGCAGGTTCTGTTCTGTTCTGTCATTTTTGTTCCTATTCAGGGCATAAAAATCAGTTTGAATTGATTAGTATTTTTTTTTTGCCAATTTATTTTTCAGAGAAATTTATATTTATTTTTATACAAACAAAACCCTCAGATTTCAACGTAGAAAATACCAATTCTCTTTTTCAAAGCAATATATAGTTTGACGTGAGATTTTTTTTCTAAAAATTAGTGTTTCTTCCGATATTCAGACAAAATACGTTATAAAAAAGAAATATAGGTACACAGCAACAAAAAATGTTTCTTTATATGTGGCAACTCTGAACTGAAATTATTGTCAATTACGATTTACTATCACTAGTCATTATAAAGTGTATAGAATGTGATGATCACCTTCATTTRATCGTTAAAAATTTCAAGCGTATTCTTACCCCCATCTTACTTTTTCATTTTTAGGATCTTAAAGGATTATATAATTATTTAATGTCTACAATAATATAAATCTTGCCTTAACTGATTTTTCAATGTCTCAATTAATTTTCTTTGTATCATCCTACCTCTGCTTTTTGTAACTGTCATTAGACCTTAATTAAAATTCTCAACTTACCTAATTCGATATACATATGTGCATTTAATTATATTGAATTAATTTATTTAATTAGTTTAGGCAAATTTAATACAACTAATTTTGTTTCGCAAACAATTCGTTCGTAAATAAATTGTTGAAAACACACGTTCACCTAAACTGAAGTTGTAAAACCCTCAACACAACTACAACTTGCATGCTCACACAGWCACGTGCACACACACAAATACAAACTGATCAACAAACTTATTTATGTATGCATTGCAAGTTACCTGTCTGTCTCAGCTGTGTGCAATTGACTTCCACTGGCATTAATTCATCTGTCTGTCTGTCTGTCTGCCTGTTTGCTGGACCGTCTGTCTGCTTTTGACTGAAGCGCCCTCAATTGAGAGTTACAAATGTAAATAGTTGGCATTCACACATATTTACACATTTCTATATACATACAAACGCACACATACACACATGTAAATGCAAGCATGTATAATTTGTGTGGGCGTGTGTGCGCGCTTTTGTTTAAGATAGTTTTCATTGTTACTGACCGAATGTCTAGCCGCCAACCACACGGTCAGCAGCAGCAGCAGCATTTGTTTGCAACATTGTTGCATTCTGGTAAACTTGGCGCATTTTATATTTACACATTCGTTTGGTATTCTCTGGTGGTAGTGAAGAAATGGCCGCACCGAATCATACTGAATAAATAAATAATATAACAGGTGCAGAAATTCATTTTTACCTTTATACGAACGCCGGTCTGTATGTTTGTGTGTGTGTGTGCGTGTATTATAAATATTTCATTTATGTAAGTTGAACTTATGTCATAACGGTACCCTGTAGAATTGGGTTTAACAACTATAGTTAAATTTTTGTTTAATATGGATTGCTAAATGGAAGGTATGCTGTGAGTATTTCGTTGGTATGCCATGGTGTATACGTAACATTTTATTGGTGAAAGTAAAAGCTTGGAATTTTAATCTTTTGAATATGTAACATCTTCAATAACTTTTGTTTAYATTTATATRTTTAATGTAATACCCTACAYAAAYAGCAAATATTCCCAACAAGAATTTSATTTTGATCGGCCAGTTTGTATGGCAGCTATATCCTATGGTAGTGCAATATCGGCGGGACAAATAAGCAGCTTCTTTTGGAGTAGAGTATGTGTGAAAAATGTAAGATCAATATCTTGAAAACTGAGAGTTTAGTTCGCGTATTTGCAGAATATCGCWAAATCGAATCAGCTCAGCTCGTCACATATATTTTTCACATATAGTATATATTTCATAAGGTCTCAGTTTTTTTGTTGGACTATAAAATGAAACGAAATAATTCAGTAACAAACCAAAARCTTTTCACTGTAAACCCAGACTCCAAATCTATGAAAGCAATACTTTTTTCTAAACCGCACTCAATTCAGTTAACAATGAACCGCAACTAATCGCTGTGTCCAACAGAAAAAACACCAAAATTCAATCTCACTGTCTCGCCACAGTGGGTGTCTGTAGCACCATTTACATTTACGCTGCCTGTACATGTAAATGCCCACAAATTTGTCGGCCACTTCGCCGTCTAGCCTAAGCCTACAATTGTCTTTCGTTAGCCAAAAATTGAACTAAAAATTCTAGGTGGCATAGGAAGAACTACTTGTCAACCCAACTCAATTTATCATTTTTGTAGCACGCTCGCATTCTCCACCAGCAATTGCCTGCAAAAGTGCGARAGGCTGCGAGTTATAGCTTTTAAACTGCCAACAATTGAAAAGGGTATGCTGGCATTTTAAGCCAAAGTTTTTCGTATAGATTTTTTATTTGAATACAGCACAAGTAAATAAAATGAAAAGTTCGGTGCACTGCCGAATACCAACACAAACACTCACACACACAAATATGCAAATTCATAAGCAAATTTCAATGTCTAACCAACATGTTATTCGTTCAAATAGAATTGTCGAGTCTACAATGTGGACATTTTTTATTTTAAATGCCGCCAGTGTGGGTAAAAAGGGAAAAACAACTACCGAACAACTCAATTATGGAGTGACAGACATACATATAATACTTGGCTGGCAACCGCGCTTATCATGTGTCGGCAAATGCTCGCGGCAAATGTTTGTATTTTATTTAAATCAATTTGAAAGCCAGTTTGTAAACATAAAAGTTGTATTTATCTGTTAAGAAATGTGTCAAAGTATGACAAGTAGCTGAAGTTCATTTACTTAATGGCATTTTAAAWATTTAAGATGCAAAAAATATTATTTTATATAAAAACATTATCTTTAATTTTTTCAAAGGAACAGAGGTACTTGACGTCCTTTGCTTCCGCAATGTCCTCGTATAACTCATACAGGTCAAGGTTCCGCATCTGCATTATACTCTATTGCTAATGGTTGAAATGGTCGAATATCTTGCGCAAAAACTTGCTCTCGAAAATTTTAGTAACATGTCATCAGATGTAGATGTAGTCTACGCTTCCGCATCATAGTGCAGGACTGAAATAATGAGCGAATAATGATGAGAGTTTGGTTCTGGTTCATCGCGAGAGGCATTACTTTTTAATTGCCTTCTCTGTCAATTCGTGTGATTCGGCACTGGATTTCAAGCTTGAAATTGTTGKTGATGTTAATGTTTGTTCTCGAAAAGRCAAAWTTATCRACAACTTCAAAGTTATWWCTGTCAGCAGTGACTTGGRGRCCAAGACACGAGCAYGCCGATTTGAGAAATTTGATCTTAACCTCCTTCACCTCCAGACTCATTCCGTTAGAATCTTCTTCCAACTTAGATAAAGCAGAAATCAAGTTATTAAAACCAATAATACTTGTAACAATATCATCGGCAAACGCCAGCAATTTTATACTTTTATTAAGTATTATATCTCTTATGTCACACCCACGGCGCTTATGGTTTTCTCTAGCAGCAAGCTGTGGGTATCACCAGACAAAGAGTCGCCTGTCTGACAAATTATTTGGTATCGAACGGCTTGGAGAGTTYCTTCCTAAATCTAACTGCGTTTTGAAGAATTGTCAAGCGTCAATTGACGTACCATAAGCTTTACCGGAATACCTAATACAGATACATTATTGGTCTGCAATATTAAAAAGAAAATATATTTCTGATTTGAAATAAGATTTTTGAAACCGATCTTCAGGTCAGGTCAGGATTTTCAGAACTGTGTAAGAGTCTAATGATCGCCCGCAGCCGTACTTATCTCTCCATTCTCCATTCAAACATTCCAACTATTTATTAAAAATGTAATAAGTCTCGACAAGAATGCGAATAACTTTCTTTAAAATCCCATCAAGCAGACTACATAACATTTTTTTGGTGACTATCGTCCTTCAAAGTGGTTTGAGCTG
>NW_017534409.1:222202-237928 GCF_001853355.1 Bactrocera latifrons
TATTAGTGCAAATTTTTATCTCGTTATAATATCAATAGTTTCCCGATTTGTGTGCTGGAAAGTGATAGAATAAAAAGGATTTTAAAATTACAGTATATGAGAAGTAGGCGTGGTTGTAGTCCGATTTCATTTATTTTCGCRTKGTGACAAAGGAATRGATCTAAATGTGGGTGGTAACAATCTTTTTATCAAGGTATAAAAATTTAAGAATATTTGTTACAAACAAGCCTTACTATATCAGCTTTTCGAAAATATGTGTAATGGTAAAGAGGTTAAGTTCGAAGTTGGCTGCAAATAATTTTAAACAACAATTTAACAAATGATATTACTTAAGCAACTTATTAGTTTAAGTCCTGTTTTTATGTCCAAATTTATCTACAACTTTGCTCTGAATGCTGCCGCAGATTTTGYATTAATTTTCAATGTAAGTATACGTGCAAATTTTCATAAAAAGATTTTTTACTAAAACCATATATATTGCTACATTCTTTGCATACTTCATTCCATTTATAGTTTAAGCTCATTCACACGCGATTTTTTATTACTATGTATTATTATGTTGTAACTCACTGCGCGCCCTCTTAAATGCGCAAGTTTGGCGATGAATGAGAGTTTGCATAGTCGCGATTCAAGCTCTCACTTTAACTTTTCGTTTCTCACCTACATTGAATGCTTGAAATTTTATTTTGTTTAATTTTGTTGCTTCGTTCGCATCAAAATATTTACTATTTTATAAATGCGCTGAAAGAGTTAACCCCTAATGAATAAAGGCGCTTTTCTGAACGCAAGTAAAAAATTCTTGRAAGTAAGGTTATGATTTGTTATGGAAGAAGTGTGTGTTATGAAACTATACATAGAATTTTCAATGTTATGAAATAATTTAGGGATCGTTAGTTGATCTCAGGGCCACTTCGATTTGCTTCAATCCTTTAGAAGTGTGCTTCACATATCAAAAGTGATCTTTGGACTTTCGAATCAGAGTTTCTCATGCTCAAAAACACTAGAGATTAGTTTACACACTATGCAAATTCTCGTAAGTGTTAAATTCAATTAAAATTACGCAATTTACTCATCTGTTCCACCAACGGGTTAACAATTTCATGCCCCTTTGCATTTGCACATTCGGCCGGTCGAGAGCCAACAACAGCCGTCAGTCTGACAATCAAGTGCTACCGTTGAACTGCACAGTTGAACCGCGTCACTTCCACCAACTTGTAAATGCATGAAAAAAGTGAAATAAATAAATACGAAAAACCGGCATTATACCCGTGAAAGTGCAGCATGCAAACACAATTGCACTTTTATATTTGTACAGTATGAATGCTGGTGTATTATTTAACTTTTTACTTGCAACGTATGTATTTTTTTTTTACTAAGGATATACTACATAAGTGCTGCTACACACAAACAAAATGCATTCACACGTAAGCCTTTTGCTATATGCGCATAAAAATATTGTGCAATATCTGTTTKTGAATGTGGGTGAAAGGCTTGAAAATATATGTAGAAAAATTGATGGTTCTTAAACCAAAGGATTGAGATTTTAAGAGTTTTAAATTATTGTAACAAAAGTTAATACTTTTCACATTGTTATGGGTATTATAATATGTGACATTTTTAAAATAAACGAAAACGAAATATTGGGTAGTCGTATTGCTAATCAAACTTCAACTTTTTTTGGTTACATGAAGCTTAAAATCTCCCCTTTTCAACACTATATGGTATGACACAATGTGATGGGTAACAMACTGGAGATATATGGCTGCAACGACATCTACTGACAAAACAAAAATACTTTTTCGCCTACCATACTATATAGTCCGTCTTGTGCCAAGTTTTATTTCGATGTCTTTACCAATGCCTAATTCCTCTGTTGTGGAGTGACTGAAGTGATTTAAAACGATGCCTTGCGGAAATTGTGCCTGTCGTTTGCATATACTTTTTTTTTTCATTTCAATTTTTCAAACGAATTATTTATTACTCGTTTTCAATTGTATTTGCCGCACGCAACATCTCTTAATTTTCGCAACCAATCTAATTTKGGCGCTCAAAAATATTTGATTATGCCATTGGTTATTTTACTCATGTGTGCGCTTATGTAAACAAATACTGTCTGACAAGTAATATTTACATACGAAAATTCATGCATATGAGTTCCGCTCTTTCTGCGCGATTAAAGTCAATGTCAACAGCCGCTACTTAACCGACTTTTGTCAACATCAAAATATGAATATTGTATTATTTAYGCAAACAATGCTATGTTTACATTTATGTATGTATATGTGTATGTGTGTATGTTTACTTACACTTACACATCTACAAATATCCTTGACTCTTGTGGCAGTAAACAATCTGAATATCGCCCTCAGCATTGCAGCTGAGCAGCCTCATTGCCGGTTTTATTGGTCTTTATTTGTCCCATAATAGCATACTTTTTGGCGCTGGCAAGCATCCCACAATAATTTGTGTGCATTGTTGTCCTTATCTGGTTACTTTTTTATRTGCAAAATGTGCATACATATTATTCATTCTATTTTCTCTTGTATATTATATAAACACGAGAGGGTTTCCTYTCGTAATGCGGCTTAATTGAGATGCTATTTGTGCTGTGGTGTYCTTCAAACTATCTGTTATAAGGTTTTTGAACAATTCGGTGGCCATTTTGCATTCACATGAAATTAAATTATAAATTATGAGATTCTGATATAAACACCTTACTTATTCCTCCATTTTCGGTCCAACAATGGAATAAGGGTTATATCTAACCATTCAAATGGTACCCCCTGACCAATTTCTTCTTCGTGTTTTCTGCCTGATATTTGACACTTCTGTTTATATATATACATATATTCAGCATAATCAAAACTTTTGTTATATATTGAGTTTTTTATTGATTTAAACTATGTATATCTCTGTAAGTATTTGTGACCTAATATATGAATGATGGTGCCTCAGTTTGTTGTTATATTTTAGACAATCGTACCTTGGGTGATCACTAATTTGATTTCACTGGTCAATTCTGGCTTTACTTTACAAAAAAATATACTCAAACGCTAAGAGCATTGGTGAAAGTTTGAGGAGGTTGCTAGCMTTATGAATTTACTATACTTTCTTACACCAATGTCTCCAGCCTTTCCTTTTGGCCTTTCTAACAAACTAGTTACATTTTCCACACTAGCCAGGATTGCATGGTTGCCAATTTTCGCCTTGTAAAATAGAACTTGTTTTACATTTCTGAACATTTGACATCTTTTGTGTGATTTAAGGGAGGAGCCTGGTTTAGAGGCTTCAAAAAGCTTTTGAGAAGGAAATAAATAAATGAATAAAGCAAAACTTTTAGAATTTATAATTTTATATTTAAACAATATGCACATATTTTTTTGTAAACGAATTTTTGATATTTTGTTTTCCATTTGTCTAATTATATGTACAGGATAATCGTTTTGAAGTATTGATGAAATATTGATGAAAATGAATACAAAGAGAAACTTGATAGATAAATCCACCGTGAAAGGTTATAGGCGACACCAATGGCAGGCGATAATGATCGTGGTTAAATCGCGCTGCGCCGACGCAACTGAGGATTGACGCTCAGGAAGGTTTTACTATGTGGTAGGTGTGGTTGACAGGTTATCATATAACATAAGCTGCTCCTTTACTTTTTTTCAAGAAGCTGCTCATTTGTCGGAACTACCGATATCGGACCGCTATAACATATAGCTGCCATACAAACTAAACAATCGGAATCAACTTCTCTGAACGATCAGAATCAAGTTCTTGTATGGAAAAATTTTGCATTTGTCGTGGTATCTTCACGAAATTTGGCACGGATTACTGCTTAAGGTAATAATATACTCTCCGAAAAGATTGTTCAGACCGAATTACTATAGCATATAGCTTCCATATAAACTGAATACATAGTTACTAACAGAAAAGCACCTGTGACGTTTTTTCTTGTTTTTATTATATCTAACTTACATACATAMATATAACAGCAAAGCACAAGCTCTCTCATTTCAGTGGTGCAAACCTCACTTTCCATCAGGGTGTCCACACAAATCCTAATTAATTGAAAATCATATTTAAATATGGCTTTGGCTTGTCAAATAAAGCTGCCGCGCCTACAGCACTTAGCCTTTTCATTAAACGCTCGCAAAGCCATACAAGTGTCTGCTACCACAATTACTAGTACAATCAAGTATATACGTACATAAAAGTTGAAATACATACTTTTATGTGGTTATGTAAATGTTGTGTATATGAGTACTTGAGTACATGAGTCTTATTATTATTGTGAGTGTGGTCTGGAAATATTCATAACTAATGTTAATGCTTGCCTAATTCCACACTTTATTTTATATACAAATCCTGTATATACAAAAGTCGACTTTTTTGTTTTTTTTAGTTTTTGTATTTGTAGTCAGCGTTCATGCATTTTTTCTCATAAACTAAATTGTCTTCTTAATTTGCTTTGTGTTGGTGAGTATGGTGACAATCTTTATCTTAAACAAGTAGCAAAATATTTAAGTGAGCTTGGCTCAAATGTAATAAGATTATGTGAGCTTAAGTTTGTACTGTATTTTCAYTTCGTAACTCAGCTTAACGAATTTTTTAGTATACCATCTGATCAAATTTCACCCGGACTGATCAAAAAAATTACCCATTAATTTAACAATTTATTATTATGATCGTCTACAAAAAAGCAGCTTAGTCTAGACAAGCATAAAAAGGGTTAGTTAAATTTTAAAAAATATTTTTTATAAACCGCGACTGGTGTGAACTTCAGCGCCTTCAGCGATTTTGGTTTTTTTRGTTTCGGCTCATTTTTTGAGTGTCATCAGGTAATTTGTTGAGTAGTATCGACGCCATATTCATTAACCCATATTGCGTCATCAGTAATGATGCGCTARATTAATGTAGTTTCTCAGCTTCATTGTCAAGCATCTCGTTAGACCTCTACTTTTAAATCCTCTACTGGTCGTCTTTTTTACAAATGGTTCAGGTCTTATTTTCATATACAAAATATAAACGAAACTGTATTCAGTCGATCCATAAGCAATGTTGAGATTCTCTGTTGTCTCTGTGATGCCAACATGATGGTTTTCAAGCACTGTTTCATCTTTTGATGTGGTCGTTATTGATGGCAGTGGATGGACGACTCGGTGGAGGAAAGTTTTTTATGCCTTCGCTATCTTCATTGAACGCTTTACGCCACCSAAATAAACACTCTTCACTCGCCACTCTTTAAAACATTTCTAAAATATTGTCAATAATTCTGTAGACGTGATTTCCTTAGAAACATGAATTCTCAAGGAAACTCGTTGGCCAATTTTTTCATTGCAAAAATAATCAGACAAATTTTAGGCTGCAGATCAGACTTTATAGCAGCATTAAAACATGTTATACCAATCTAGGATTTTTTTACGATTAACTTTGTGTGCGCAGTTTAAATGGACCAGTCCGGGTCAATTTTGATCATATACATTGGTATATTATATCTTTATTCTAAAACTAATTTCTTGAYTACGAGTTTTCACCAAAAATGACGGCATGCTCTCTTTGATTTGAAATTCACTCCATGATTTAAAGAAAAGTTAATTATATATATGTATTGCACTTCATTGTATAAGCCTCCAAAGAGATTGCGAGAAGCAATTACTCAAACCTGAGTAACATACACCCGCACCCACATATACATACACAATTTTATTGACAAGTTTTGCTCTGTAAGCAATGATATTGCAGATTAATGYTGAGCAAAACACAGGTAGCACATTGCTTGGTAATACTTCACAAGAAATCAGGAAATTCTACCCTTTATGACAATGCATATTTCGCTTTCACACAAATACAAAGATAGACAACAAGCACTACGCCCACAGACACACTCTCATACTTCCTGCCCGTATATTACTAAACGGAAGTAGCATCTCAAAGTCAGCTCAGCTGTAAATACAACGGTACTTATAGAAATGAGAATTACATTGAAGATAACCAAGCTTTTGTTATTGTTWTTGTTTTTGCTTTTTATACTATTTTGGCTTGTAAATAACTTTCTGCAGCGGAACAGTACGCTTCAACACTTTCGGTATAGAATAACAAAAACAATGTTGAGGCTATACCGGCTGAGGTAAAGTAGGTCACAGTGTAGACATCTGTAGTATATGTCTAAGTAGATATATAAGTATATATCTAAGTAGATATATAAGTATATATATAATAAATGGAAGAAGTATAATGGTTGAGAGCAGTGAAATAAATCGGTTGCATCGAGTTACACTAAAGTTTGATTTCAGATAAAAGTTGTYGGTTACAGCTTTGTCTGGCGAGAAAGTTTTGCGAAATGCTAAGCTGTGAACTTGTTGTTCCTTCTGAGGAGATTACCTAGATACACAGTACTTTTGTAGAAGTATATAGTATACATATATTTATTTCTAATTATTTTTAATATAATTTTATAATTATTTTATATCAAGTGGTTCATTGATAGGTTTTGGAGCATACGATTTTCTCTTGCAAAATACTCAATAAGCTAATACTAAGAGTTAATTTTTTCTGCCTTTGAGTGTTCAAAGGTGTTCAGAATGACATTAACATTAGTAAAAGTTGGATGACATATCCTTAGAACTAATGCCACAACTGATTCACCCTATCATATAGATCGCATACGTGAGATAGAATAGCAATCATCGGCTAGAACCGAAACCGTTGACAAAGCCTCATGAATTATTCTCCACTTTGTTCTTACTTTATAAAAATACCCGAGTTCTGATATACCTCTCTAGTTTCCTATTCTAAAAATTAGACTTCTACTAACACTCTCTCACAAAAAGTTTTTGCGCACTGGTGATTAATATTAGTGTTCCTAATCCTSAAACTCACATTCAAACGATAGAAAAATGTCAGGTTTCTTCTCCTCTATACYGCTACCTATTTGCGGATATTCTTTCATAAACAGATGGCGGGGGATAACATTCGACTGCTTCGTTCAGACGCTTGTGAAGTTTGATAAAATCCAGCTTTTCCCTGTTTAAATTTTTCGATTACTGAGAAATTAGCAAGCTATAATTTTCATTGACCTTCAGCGAATATACTAAGTTGCTTGTTGAGTTCTCTATCAACTAATCTGATATCTACCGACCAACATCGGYCGTCATCTTTTGCCTAGCCTCTTTCATACTTGCCTTGAGGCCAATTTCGTTTATCTTCTCCATACAGATCATCAAACGTCCTTTGAAGAGCTCATTTGCTTGGCACCCTTACCTTAACACAGCTGTGTCCCACGGACTTACGTAACCGGTGATGAAATGTACGCTATGACATTGAATCTTGATATTTTTAACTAATACACACCAATATTCTTCTATATCCCTATAATCAGGTGGTMCTCTGATCTTAATTACAGGGTTTTTTAGACGGTTTTACTTTTTCGGACATGGTCTGTTGGACAGCTGTTACTATGGAGTTTGTCCGGAAAGTAATAGGACTGAGTAGATTTAAAAAAATTTATTGCACCAATCGTTACAATTCTTTTAAAACTTTCAAAATAGGTTCCCACTGCCTCTATTCAATGCTGCTGGTGCGATTTACAAGCATTGAAGGCGTCACGGAAGGCATTCTTCGTATAGACTTAAGAGCCGAGGTGCATGCGAGGCATCTCCTCTATCATCTCAAAATTCTTGGTTTTCATCGGCCGTTTCCGGCATTGAAGGTATCACGGAAGGCATGCTTCTTAGATTCTTGTCTGTTTGTAGTCTGAAAATGCTTGACTTTCATCGGCCTTTTCAGCCAAGGAAACAAAAAAAAGGCCGGGGCCACATTTGGGCTGCAGGGCGGCTGCGGAAGCGTAGAGATGCCGGCCGGTAATTGTTCATAAGAAAGGCGGTGTGAACCGGGCCATTGTCGTGGTGCACCTTCCAATCGATTGCAATGTCTTGTCGGGCCCGATTGACCCTTCGTTTGAGTCTCTTGAGGWCTTCCACGTAGAACTTGGCGTCTAGGAGGAACAAATTCATGGTGCTGCTTTTGATGTCAAAAAAGAAAGTGAGTAAGCGCAGCCGCTATGTTAACGTCATCGTATAACTGGAAGGCGCACCTGTTGGCAAGAGTTATATTGCGTTAGATTTCGAGGCTGATGTTGTTGKTGGTGTTAATGCTAGTTCCAAGATAGACGAAATTATCTACAACTTCGATGATATGACTATCATCAGTGACGTGTGAGGCAAGTCGCTAGTACGTCGACTGGTTGTTTGATGATTGGGTTCAGACCCATTTGCTTGGCTTCCTTATCGAGTATGGAGAAAACAGAACTAATGGCGCGGTGGTTGAGGCCAATAACATCAATATCAGCCGCGTACGCTGGCAGCTGTACACTCCGTTGGGGTTACTTATCTGAAGTTAGTGTTAAGTCATAATGTCAAACCTTTATCATTAAAAAAATACTAAATTATTGACTACAACCTTAAATTAAATCCATTTATTTCTTCCTTCAAACCATATTTCCAAAAGAARACATCCTTATATGCTTTTAAGTTGGAACAAATAAATATTATATAATCGAAGTAACATAAATAAGTTGTCTCAAAGACTCGCCCTCCCTTCACTTAAGACTATTACTAATCTAGTGTGCTTATAATAAGCAATAGAAAGATATTCAATCGATTTGAAATCGCTTAAAGATTCATAGGACATCGTAGGTGCTACTTGCAACACAATAGCTCTTACGATTACATTTATCTGCAACGAACTTGCTTCACCGCATGCGAATAATGCTTGCTGCAAATATGTAGTCACACGTATACTTATGTACAAATACATGTGTACACAAAAGGCTCCATTGTATTGCAATTGCTCCACGAGCATAYTGAGGCTGCCATGCCACAATGATTCAGTGCCTGCTGACGATGTGTTTAGAAGCAAGTTTGCAAAATATGCTCCGCAGCAAGTCAAGGGAGCATTACCTACGGCAATAAAACAGCACACTAAGGTAAATGTGGCAACACACTTACTCTCGCTGCCAGTACAACACAAATTTTTACAAATACAACAATCGGGAGCTTGCCATTTGCCACACATGTGACTCACCCATATTGGCCTTTCGTAAGGACCTTCGGCAGCATACTTCCRCCACAAGTGTGCATAAACGTTGGGACTGTAGCGAAATATATTCCATTTTTATTGTGTACCTGCAAACTGAGGTGTTGGCTTTTATTTTTTTAGCCAATGTGCTTACCTATTTACTACTACGAGTTGTTGCATTTGGCTAAAGGAGAATCATCAAAAATTTTGCTGACCTTTGTTGTTGACAACAATCACAAGGCTCCGTAGTGTCATATGCTTTTAGGTGCTTATACTGTTTGCTAATACGAAATGGGTTTCAGCAKCAATATTACAAGTATATCATTTGGGACTGACATGTGCCGGCTGTCGACCAATGTCCACCTTTAATATTGTCCTCCGAGCTTATAGAAATGATTATTTGCTGATGCAACAATTTTATAATTTTCCATATTAAACTGCAGTAGTTTGTATGCAGATTTTTCTAACCTACTGTGATGACGCACTTACAAGGAAATATTAYAACTTTACTAGGGTCGCTATATTTTTTTATGCTATGGTAGTTTATATTACATTGTTTATACATTGCTGGTACATAAGTTTTTATAAAATTAGTATATGGCGAAAAAAAATTTAGGAAGAATTGGCAACACCTAAAAAATATTATAAAAGGTAACTTTTAATTTCTGTAAATATGATTATTTTATCTCTCCATTTAATTGATATGACATAATATATACTATTATTAAAATAATCAGTTATGGTAATTTTGATTGTTTCTTAAATTATACTACAATGAAAATGTTCGCGATTTAATCCCATTTTTTGGTCGAGAAGAATATTTTAAGTTACTGTAAACAACATAAATAGCGTTTGAGTTTCAAAATTTCTGAGAATGCATGCCATCAAAAATGTCAAACTTTACGATAAAAATGTCAATATGCAGCACTAGTTTTGCCAACTCCCGAAACAAAAGAGACAACCAAAGTGCGATAGAGTATTTTGTGGTACTGATTCAGTTCAATATATTTCCACTCCACATTAGAACGTCGTGGACTAACTTGAAACTAAATTCGAGATATTCTGGCGGCATTACAAGTATGGAAGTAGTACAAATTAGTGATATACTGATCCGTTCAGACGGCGCGCACGAACCGATCGATAATAAATTCTCCATCATTGGTAAAACCTTTATTATGTTCGAATGAAGTTTAATMTCCATATGACAAGTAGTGTGTGTTTGGTAGCTGACAAATATTTAGTACTGAGTTATCTCGAACTTTTGTGTTTCGAAAGTATCACGGCTACGGAGTCATTTGTAGAAGGCCTTAGGTCTTTCGATACGAGTCTAGCACAAAAGCCTTTTATACCAAAAAAATTACTTATTATCATAACTAGTGACGATACGTGGGTTTATGAATATAACGTCGAAACGTCTAATAACGAGCACGAATGGCGTACCGAAAATAAAACGAAATATAAATAAAAAAAAAAAAAAAAAACAAATTTCGGTAAAGGCACTGAAGGCCAAACCAGCCTAAATTTAAAACAGCTCTATAGAATATTGAATTGGGCTCATACATATAATGATATGTAAATGACTTATATGAAAATATTGTTTTGTTTAAGTTAGTACGGATCAAATCTGATCTGATAGTATGTAGTGCTTTCCTGGTTAAATATTACTTCAGAGAGATGTGGATTGAAAAAGAAAAATACCATTTTCAGCGATAGATTGACTTTGAAGAGCCGGTCCAAAAAGTACACAAATTATATTTTGTTATTCAGAATTTTTGTGCCGTTATAKTTTATTAGAGAAAATTCAGTTTTATGGAAGATTTATGATAAAATCAGCCAAATTGTTCTTTGAAAATCCAAATTTTTTCACTTTTACCGAGGAGTTTCATACAGTTTGATGAAACCCTCACACAGATTATTATCTTGTTTTAAGTTCCAATTAATGCCAAATTGTCAGTCGAGGTTTCTAAAAATATAGTCTGCTGTTAGGCACTTGAAATAGCAAAATTTTTATGCTGCCTGAAGAACAAACAAAGATAACGATTCATCTAAACTTTGCCAGTAATCTTATTTTTGTAAAACCAAGATAAGAGCTGTTACAAACTGATGGTTAGGTAAGCTATGGCAAATTGCTAACATAAAACTCTGTTGTGAACATTACGTTGGTAGAAATCCACCAGAAAATGTTATTTGTACTATTTCTTATGTTTATATGATTAACTTCTATATTATTTAGTTAAACATAAGTTCATGAAACATAAATACGAACCCTAGTAAAAAGCCAAGTCTACTAACAAGACATACAATCATACTTGCCTGTTCCACAAGTCCATAAGCAAAATACCACAATATGTCTATGCTCAGCTACTTTTGTGAATATGGCTAGTGGAATTGGCAAACATTTGTTGGAAATTTAAAACATCTGCAGCAAAATAGCAAATCATATAATAACAGTTATGCTGACATAAATATTTACAAGCTCCTGTGGCATTAAGGTGTGCTACGCCATGAGCATTTCTCCACCTCTCAAGAAGAATAAGCAAAAGAGTAAATAKCAAATGGTAAATACGAATATTTATGTGATTATACACACAAATATATAGAAAACCAGATTTGTTTTGATTTAAAAAAAAAAAATACCCCAAAAGCCGACCTGTCGTTTATCCTGTTTATCCTCAGAAAAAACGACTTTAATTCCAATCGATTGGCAACATTATTGCTGTAAACCTACTTAGCATGCATGAATGCAAACACATTGCGGCCCACACCCCACAAYTCTCGCCGACGTAAGCCTGTTTGCATATCGGCCATTTGGCGAAGGTGCTGCCACGTCGTTTTGCTATTATTTTCAGCTCTATTTGATGCTCATTGTTTTTGTTTATTTTGTTTCGTTTCCACTTCTTCCAAAATATCAAATCTCTGTTATTCGGCCAGTTTATGCCAGTTGGCATTACGAGCATTACCGCAGCTTTACGGCGAGCAGCCAAATCAACCGTTGCATTATTTACATTTTAATACAAAACACACTCACTTATTAATATACGTATATGAGTATATATGTACAACTGTAAATGTGTTCCAGTAGCATTTACCTGTTTTACTTTGTCATTACTCAGCACATTCTATCGCCGCATTGTTCGAATGTGCCAGCATTATGCTCTTGCCCATTAAAATTGACGCAGTGCCAACATTTCGGTTTTATGACTCGACACTTTACCATAAAAAAGTGCTGCTGTAAAAATCACACAATATCCAACGTTAAATGTTATTCATTTTAGATTATAAAGACACAATCGGTGTTCGTTGATTTTCGCGCCTTTTGTGTAAAAATTTTATCCGATTGAAGAAAAATATAAGATTGTTTTTGATATAGCAGCCATGCACGAGTTAGGTTAGGATAAGAAAGGCATACTTTTGAAATGGAAGGCTATTTAATSCCATAACTTGGATATCGATCACTGGAAGTTTTATATCGGTTTCTCGAACGTAAATGCCCAATAGTCATTAGGGTCTATGTGGGCAACTCGAACTCCAAGCAATAGCTGTTAGAGGAAGAAGAGTTCGCTATGCTCCTTCACTGTTAGACTATGTAGATAATACTGAACAGCTTTCACGAGGTGCAATTTTTTAGCCCCGAGATCGGTCCGGTATTCTTTCGTGTTTTAAGTTTTTTTTTTTTTTGTTTGCTTGTCGTACTAACCGCATTCTAGCAGCTAAAGCTAGTGACCACAAGGCATTGACGAAAKCATTCGTGTCGACGTAGTACACATTCTCAAAAAGGCATCCTGTTGTAATCCCAAAGTGTGGAGTTTTTTCATCTATTTCCCAGGCAGCCTTTTATGCTGCTTCTTCGCTGCAGCATATTTCAAGTAACAGTTTTTGCTATTGGCAGACCCATGAGGCTCGACCCTAATGCATCAGTACGCAACTTCAGAGTAAACATCTACGAGTATCGCATATCGCCTAGATGTGTCTCGGTAAGCAGGGCAGCAGCAGAAAGYCTTGGCAGAAGCAACTGTCTTCACTTCAACTGGGTGCAAAGCCAAAAGGGTATCTCTCAATAGTGAGCCCGCAGGAAATATTGAAATTCACGTCAAGCGCAGGCGTTCTGAAGAATAACTACTTCACTTAAACTACGTAACGGCATTCCATATAGTATTATAAGAAACAAAATTGGTCAAGACTACCAGATTAACTTAACCTAACTTTCCAGTTGTGGGTTTATGCCAGTAAACTGTCATATTCATGGTTTTCGAAAGAAACAACTTTTCCCTGCAACTATTATYACATTTCTTACATTCAATCTATTTTCAATAATTTTCCGAAAATATTTTGATAACCTTTCAACATTTATTCAACCACGGAAATGCACACAATATTAAAGCGTTGTAGCTGAAAGGCATAAATTAACTGCATCAGCGATTTCTTCTCCATTTTTGAAACCGACAAATGCCGGCAGTGCGCTTTTTGGYGCGCTGTAAATTTGCACATTTCACAACATGTTGACATGCCCGAATTTATTGACCAATGGCAGGCATTTAATTACGTTTGGGTTGAGCGAAGTGGAAAACGAGTTGTGATGCCAATAATTTTMAAAAGCGAAATGTCAAAGATCACTCCACACAATGGATAACCAATTTGGAAGGGTCAAATATGTCAGCGAACGATTGACCGCCTAAAAGTAGCCAATAGGCGCGTATACACAATGTCAAGAGTTTAAAAGCTGGGCAATTTTATTTAAGTACGTATATAGAAATGCTTTAAAGCAAGTAGAGAAAATGAAATAAAATTGTGGTATAGAATTTTGCAACGAATTGCTTGGTATTAAGTTGATACAGAGCTGTACCGAGGATGGCTATTAAAAATGGATTAAAAAATTTAAACACATGTATAAGAATTTTCGCTTGTACTAAAATATTTAATTAATAATTTAACACTTTAACTTTGTGTACTTGCAACAAAAGCTCTCACTTTAAGTGACAATTGACTACACGCTCGTTATTTTCGCTGGCAAAATTTGCGAGAATTTCTCGAGTACCTTTAGATATACCTGCTCTTGAGTACCTACTTAATTGCATTAAATTGTCATACATGCTTTTAATTGAGGCTTACAAGCACTGCTACTACTATTTAACCATAAATCATGAGTGTACATTAAGTTTAAGTGGAACTTGTGTTTAAAATTTGTTGAAATTAATTTGAAAATTTTTTATGTTTTTACTACTGTGATCAAAAAATAGTARGAGCTTTAAATTTAAATTTTGYGCGAAAACTCATTCGTTGAAATTTATTTTTGTTTTTAGTTGATGGTACTGAGAGTAATATGCGCTAAATGTAAYATCAAAATAATTATTAGTTTTTAGYATACGTTTGGCKTTCTAAACTCCATGAAGTGCATTCGGCGAATTTCCCGATGAGTGAAATTATTCAACAAAGAAGCTCCAATAARTTTGGAATCAAATTTCTAGTGCCGCAACGTTTAGATTGATAATTGTCATACAGGTGATAATTGTTTGCCGCTAGTAAGTGTTTTTGATCGATACAAATTACTGAAACAGGGTCGAGAACGAGTTAACAACCAGCACCGTCCAGCAGCCATCAATATCAGCTCATGATCAACACGTCAATAAAATAAAAGAATGGGTGATGGAGAATCGACGAGTAATAGTCAGAGGTCTTACTGGTATCGTTGGAATATCGAAAGGATTAGTGAAAAACATTTTAAAAGATCATTCGCGTCTAAGAAAAGTGAAAGCTCGAATGGTTCTCAAACACTAAATTTGATCGAAAAACAGTGTCGTCTTAATGTCTGTGAATCAGAGAATCAGTGATATTAGGATGTCAATGCTTACGACCCGGAAACAGACGATCAATAGGTCGAATATGRTGACAAATGTGAGCCGAGCCCGGAAAAATAACGTCAAATGAGGGCGAAAATCAAGATTATGTTGACAGTTTTCTTCAATAATCGAGGTGTGGTGCACTCCAAATTCAATCCGAATTTAAGTGTTATGCGGCGTTTGCGTGAAGCTGTGCGTCAAAAGAAAATGGAATAATAGATAATTTTTGCCATACCGCATTGATTCTTCCACAGTGGAGTGCGATAGGGGGCGAAATATCAAAATGGATGGGTCTAAACTAAATAAACGAGTGATATGTATTGTCTTTTTAGCATTAGGTACCAGGARCAACTTGTATCTACTAATTCCTTGTCTTCCTTTGCGGAAATCACAGAGAGAGGTGTCATTATGTATGGAACTCGATTTTTTTTGCATGATCACCAATTGAGTGGCCTATTTCTTGATATAACATGTTTACCAAACTTGATTTTCAATAAATAGATTGTGACATACGCTGTGCGGCTTGTGGTGCCGTATTTTTGGAACTACATATTGTCCAACAGAGATACTCGAGGCTTGAGAACGACGTGTGAGATACTGATTTGGGTCTTCCTCAATTGATACGCTAGCAGCAGCAATATTCTCGACACTACGAGCACTTCTGTGTCTCACTGGCACGGGAACATTTTGTACTGTACATGGGGATTCAACTTTTTTACTAGACGCTCAATTGTTGATCTGAGAGTATGATTATGACGACTTATGAAAGTTGAGGGGACTGACTCCGATTTCCCGTAGTAAATTTTAATAA
>NW_017534409.1:238653-268363 GCF_001853355.1 Bactrocera latifrons
TTTTTAAACTTTTTCAGGTTTTAGTTTTTCTTCTTAGTGTTTTATCTTTGAATTAAAATTTTTCTAATCTTTGAATACTTCAGAGTCCTGAGAGAGTTATTTCTCCATCTATTCTGAAGAGATGTAATTATTTAGCAAAGACACAAAATATTAATTCCCTTCTGAAATGTCATGCAAGTTACTTAGGCTAACGCTTGCGCCTTTTATCGTTTCCAAGTCACGAACTAGAAGTTAATAGTAAATAGTGATTATTATATATGTACATATATTAAGTTATGTCTCAAGTGAAAGAATATAACAACTACGAACGAGTGGACAGTAGCGATAAGCTTCTGAGAAGACAAAAAGCTAATTGAAACACGAAATCAGAAAGCCTCAAAGCTTCCAAGCCTCCAAGCGTATACCACATGTATATTTATACTTATTTTAAGAAAATACAACAACTATTGCACAAAAACGAAAATTTATTTATATATTGGGATGTKTGGCATTTAGTCTAAGAAATCAAAGCCAACAGCTGTTGTTCGCATTTATTTCGTTTCCTTATCAAATCAACTCCCCAGCGACTGCCATTTTGTGCTCAAGCATCAGCATCACTCTGGCGGATGTAGCATTTGCTAGTGACATAAAGTATTGTATTTATTCATTGCCAGAAGGATACATGACGAATTAAAATATTCTTATCTCAAGTGGAACAATAACAGAAAACACTGTAAGTGTCCCGTTGCTCTGAAACAACTTGACTTGGTAACTAATACCCTTTTGGAGTGAGATAACTTAGTGTGAGGCTAAAGATTTGCAAAATGTGAGAAATATACATCTCTGGTGTAATGCTGGCCTAAATTGAAAGAGAGATTATGAAGAATAAGTGAACTTTATTTTTCATAATTAATTTTTTTTTTTTTTTTATAAAATTCCAGACCATTTTTTAACATATTTAAACGACATCAGCGTTCCAAAGACCGTTTTGGGCAATGAAATAGCATTTCCCGGTTACTCATACGCCACGGCGCRCCATTAGTTCCGCTTGCAATACAAGTCAACACTCCGCAGCAATATCTGCTTTACACGCTAGTTCCTAACGACTCGCGCGCGAAATGCATTAGAGTCAGCACTTTTGCTGCATTTTTTGCAGCAACAATAAATGACGGCGAATTTATCAAAACAATGTCACAGCTGGCTAGTCATTTGTGGGGTATGACTTGCTGGCTTTGTAGTATTTATGCATCAATTTGGTCGAGTTGGGCATCAGGGAATACATTTTGGTAATATATGTTCTTTATAATCCAATAAAGGGAGTGCTTAAAAGTGCTGTGAAGCGCGCTTGCTGACATTTGCTTAACCAAAATTTATTATTATTTTATCTCGAATAATAAATAAAATATTGCCTACATTTAGGCGATTATGAATAAATTGTCTGAATCTTGAATGTAACTGTCTACAACTAAGGTCTCTAGATATAGTCTGAACTTCAAAACAGCATAGTTGGCATGCTGAGAGTTTCCTTGAAGTTAAAAAACCAATCTTCACTACCTTGATGACGATTCAACGAGCGAAGAAATAGAGATACTTTCCCGGTTGTGGGGTGGAATTCAATGAGTTTTTATCGTGTACCTTTTTATGCCCTTGTCATCAGATGTCACAAGAAATATGAAAGCAGACGTACCACAATATCCTCAAAGAATTACTTTTTGCGCTAAGTAAGCAAGATTTTACTATGCATTCGAGACTGCTTCTAAATCACTACAGTTTTGGTGATACTGCAGGAACTCCTATTTTTAAGTGTATTAATACTTTCAAGTCTATGGGACTAAGTTAAAATTTACTTATCAAATTCCTTAGAAATTTTGCCTGGGTATCAAATACATGCTTTAGTTTRTATGTAAGTCATAACTAAACTATCATATCGAATTTTCAGACACTCTGTGTAAATGTGACATAACAGAAGMTTGTTTAAGAATTTCTGCAACGCTTTTAGAGCTACAAACGTTCATTATATGCTCCAAGTATTAGCCCTTAACTACTATAGAGATAGAAAAGTCTCGGTAGATACTTCTTTGCCRAACCTAGCGAAGTGGCTGGGATTGATATTAAACACCTTAATAAATTTGTTGGAGCTCAAAACTCTTGGCTGATCTATGAGGATCAAGTGAACTAGGAGTATAAAGCAGATATATGCCCATGCGAGATCCTTTGATTTTGGATCAACCCTACGACCTAACATATTAAAATAGAAGTATAATTTTTAATTCCTCCTAAATATATGCTATCTTTCATCTTGCAAATTTCAGTGTGTAATCATAATTCGTAAAACGTTGCCTACATTTTGGCGGCAAGCTTTAAGAAAATGTCATAAACAGCATTTCGCTTAAGAAAATCAATTTCACCACCAAATTCCAACAAATTTAAAAACTTAAACTTCCCACACATACAAACCAATGAGGGGAGCGCAGCGCTAAACCACAAATTACACGCGTCACGTCAACCATGTCACCTGTGTCGCCGATTTAGTGTTTAAATGAACAAATTGTATACTAATTGTTGAGGTGGCAGTTGTGCGTGCCACGACTAATGCGTCGCAGSCACTAATGTGGCACAACTAATGTGTGTATGTACCGTTAACGGCGACAAAACATTTTGTAAGATTGTTGCGGTGCTTACGTCAGTGTGTGGATGAAGGCGCGTAGTTGTGGCAACACTAAATTTCTTGAAACTTAATATGTGGTAGTCGATGTGTTTGTGTCGCCGGCATTCACTGCCATGCTGCTCTGTGGGGGTTCATGTGCTGCATGAGTAAAGTCTAAATAAACTTCAGTTTAAAAACCCCCCACGACTTTTCATAATTTGCRTTAGTTTGCCACTAAACGCGGCGTCGTGATTTCATTAAATTTGAAACCAACCAACTATGCGAAAATTTCCATCGCGTTCGTCGCTTTTGTTTATCTTCCAGCAATTAAAGGTAATGCGCAGACACCTCAAGAAACTTTTAAAACATGCTCATCCCCCCCCCGCCCCCACACAATGTTGCGTTGAGCGCGAGGGAGAGATTGGCGAAGTTTCACTGCAAAATTTTGTTTGGCGTTGACACAGATTTTAACCATTTCGCCATGCAGTAAGTTAGCTGAGCCGTGGCTACTGCTGTGGCACTGCTTGCGATGTATCCGACGATAACTATGACGGTCGAGGTTGTCGACAACGGTGTTSACTGACAGCTGCATAAATTCTTATAGCTGATTTCATAACAGATGAGAAAAAGCAAACTATAGATAGATAAAACTGAGAAACCGTGGAGTAAAAGGAGTAAGAAAGGAGTCACAAAGGGTTTTAGAATATTCCCACCTTGATTTTGTCTTCAAGGTGGCGTTCTCAGCTGTCCAAGTGTGATCCGTTTAGATTTTTTTTTGGATCAAACTTTTAACCTTAACTAGCCTGGCCTGCATGAATATCATTCTAAAATAATGGTGAAACTACGTTCGAGTTTATATTTTGAGATACGGCCAAGCCAAATAATTCATATTAAATGCAAAATTTATGCCAAATCCTTATTTTTATTTCAGAAATATTTTTTTACAAATTTTTTGTAAGGAGTTTTCCTGCCTTGTTTCCGTCTCTTTTGTTTTTTCTTCCCTTATAAACATATTTGCTGATCATACGATGCAGAACCTTTAATTTTTTGGCATCTGTTTCACCACTCTGAAATAATTCTATGTTTTCTTATTACATTCCATGGCATGGCTAAACACTTTAATCTGCTAAAACAATGTCAGAAAATTAATTTTAAYAAGTAAATAAAAAAGAGAGAGGGAAAGTTTTTTATTGCTGCCTTTTCTTCCAATCATCTATCTCGCCTTTGTGTAAATCAGCTGATCGTAAGACGTAATGCGCTGTCAAAAGAGAGAGAGAGAGAGAGAGGACAAAACTTTCATAGTTGTTCTGCTTTTCCTGTCATCTTTCTCGCTTCTAATGATGAGCTGAATGAGCTGCTCGGGGATCATAAATGGTAAGGCGCTCTCAACACAGGCTAGTGACATAGATTTTCATAGCTGTTCTGTAAATTTGCTTTCTCGCTTCTGTATGAGTCAGCTGTTCTGTGATCATAAATAATACCCCTTCCCTTGGCGGCTGATTATTCATAGTGTTAGAATTGCCAACTAAATGTTTGCTGATAGTTTTTGATTCAAGCGTAAGCTTAACTTAGATTTACTTTGATTTTTTTTTTGTTTTTTTTTTTTTTTGTTTGAATGCAGATGTATGTATCTATAGTATTTAGTAGAACCTCAAAGTCCCTTGCTTTAGCCATCCATAAAACATTCATATCTACTATTTATAGACCCACTCCTTTCAACTGATTTTTGAGGTGATTATTTAAGTATTTCAATGGAGTGGAAATAGGAGCAGAGTTGTAGGCATTACTTCTACAATGATGAGAGACAATGTTCTAACAATTTCTTAATTTTTTTCTTTRATAAATATACATTTTTACCCTTCACTAATAGTATCTAACTCACATTATTACATTAATGAACCACTGCCTCGTTTATTTCTCATTTGAATTAGAACAAATAATTATTCTACTATTTTCCTATTTATTCTGAAGAAATGTGTTTAACAAGCCAAAGTTCATAGCAACTTGTYTTTTATCGATACACTTTACACAATTGCCAATTAAACCAACAAATCTGTTACAAATAAAGAAGTTACCAAGCTCGGTAACTGGGTCAATGTTTGCTTAATAAATCTTAAACACTTGTTGGGCGAACTGAAGAGAAACAATGGCGCAAGCGAGTAAAGTAAGTAAACAAAAAAGCAGCAGTAACAAAAAACGAAATATATGTGGACTACTTGTTGAAAAGGACATATGCACGAGRAAACTTAGAGAACAAAAACAAAAAATGTTCATTGTACTTTTATGGCCGATTTAATGCTTGCTTGGCAATAAATGAGTTAACTGCTTTGTTAACAATTGAATGAACGAGGGAAAAAAGAAATGTTGAGTAAACTTTGATGGGGATCGCAAGCTCCCAATTCTGATTATTCAAGCGTTTGGCATCTTGACCAGAACCCCTGGCACGCTGGGAACGTCGCCGCGTATTAGCTCGCGCAAGCTATGAATCAATTAAGATCGGCTTCGAAAACATATTAATTCGAATGAAGAATTCACAAARCCAATGTCAGCATAATAAGTAATCAAGCCTTTGGACAATCAAGATTTTAGTTCTACACTTTAACTGAAGACKTTTTCGTACAGTCAATACAAGAGTGTTAAAACTTAACAAAATGAAATGCAAAGAGTTCTTAGTCAGGTAGAAAACCTTAAGACGACCACAAAGTCACCAAAGTCGCGAAATCAAGGTCACTAATGTGTGGTAAAACCCGCAATTACTGGCGTCAAACCAACTGCATTGCTGTGCGGCATTTGTTAAGGATTTACGTGTCGCAATATCAGCTATTCTATGRCACAGGTCACAAACAAGGGATTATGTCATTAAGAACAATAGTGCTTCAGAGTTTTGAAAACGCACCCGCTCCCTGAAATCAGTGGGGCATAACACGTTCGCGCGTGTCTCTGCTCTCTCAGGTAATAGAATGTCACAAACTCGAGTGCCTTTATGAGAAAGACAAGAGTTTTACACTCAATAAATATTTATTGTTTTATTTTTGATAGAAATAACCACAATGCATTGTATTTATGTTTTTGTAATATGTTAGTAGTTTGCTTACTAAATTTACACTAGCTGTACAATACCGCAATAGAAAGTTTGACGAACATTTTAAAATTGCTGTTACCGATTTGTCTCTATAATTAAATCATTGGTTTAATAATGATCATCCAATGCTAGGCATAACCGAAGGAGGGCATATATTTCTTTTAACAACTGTTCGAAGTCAGCCAAATCAAGATTCATACCATACAAATGTAAATTTTTTTTGTAAACCAGTATATTACATACCACGTGGTAGTTACAATTCTGTGTTTGATTCCTTTGATTCCATGAAAAATGATGCTGGAGACCTACCCTACCCTATTTTTATATTGAATAACTCAAAAGAAAATAAATGATCGGGTTTATTAAATCTTTTGTAGAGAAAAATATACCGTTGTAACATTTCCAGGTCTAAAAATATCACATCTTGTCTAATTTACCTCTAACTTAACCTGATTATTCAGTGCTATCTTTATACCCCGATTAGTGTGTTCAAGTTTGTTTTGAAGTTCGTAACGCCCAGAACTAATCGTCAGAGACGCAATTATAAGATATATAAATATCATACTTGTATAAATGATCAGCATGATGAGTTGAGTTGGTTGAGAGATGTTTGTCTATCTATCATCTGTCTGTATATATGCGAATAAGTGGCTCAGCTTTCGAGATAACTAAAATTTTGCGCACATAGTTTCAAAGAAACTGCTCATCTATACTATAGCATATACATAGGTACCATACAAATGGAACGATCGGTATCAAGACCATGTATTGAAATTTTTTTACGTGCTATTTTCCCGAAATTTGGCATGGGTTATCGTCTAAGACGATCTCCGAAGAAACTTTTCAGATCGGAAAAAAAACCTGCCCTACAAACTAAATAATCGGTTTCAATCCCCGAAAGCAACTGAAATGTTTCTAGTTTCTCTGCTTATCTTTTTCCTAAGACCTCGGACCTTCGGAGATATATTGAGATATAGAGATCGTAGTAATATGCACACGTTTTCACGTCATCTGTGATATTCGCGTTTATCACACCTTTTAAAGTATTATATTTCAGAAACGATAAATTGTATTCAAAACTCTTCAAAGATCTTCTAAAGCTAATTTTATAATACACAACTTTTGTCCAAAGATATTTTGAAATACAACTTACTGTTTCGTTGAAAATCGCCAAAAAATGTTTTTGACCATTGACTTCGATTTTTTTTTTTTTCATATAACAGTATGCAGTGGAGTTTATCGTGATATTTTTAACCATCATTTGTGCATATTCACCGACTTTCAGCTTGCTGTCAATTTACTTTTACTCTTATTTTCTGTCTAATTTCACCGGCCTATAATATATTCAGATTTGTAATTAGTAACACCTTGTTTGTTATGTGTGCGTTAAAAATGACAACAGTAMATTTATCGCAAAATATGCTAAAATTGCTGAAAATTTTCTTCACGAATTTTAATTATTTTTTGTTATCAAGTTTACCTACATGCTTCTTCTTCCGCAAATCACTTTTACGAATTCCTGCTCAGCCATAACCTCAATACCAAACTATGCTATCAGCAACTTCATAATCTCTATACATAACTTGGATTTTGTTAATTTGATTTCCAGAATAATATTCTTATACTTTTATATTCATATACAGAGCAAATCTGCATATAAACATATTTAAGCCTGCCAGTGTGCTATGAGATTTTGATGAAATTTCATCGCTCTCAACATATCTACTCATATGGAAAATATTTTGATTAAATATGAATTYTGTAGATGTGAGTCCAGTTTGTTTTCGGCAAAATAAATTATTTTTAATTRATGTGAGTATCTTGATGAGTTCACTGGTGAAGTGATGTGTACCATAAGTGTGAAGTTGAGAGTATTTTAGAGATCGATGTGAAATAATTTAGAAGCATGTTGAGTGTTAAATTATTTTGCGAATTACTTCCATTAATGCAGACTGACWATTTGATATTAACTGTAGGTAAAATTATATTAATACTGCAAATGAATGAAGTACTCAGTTTTTTGATTTAGGAGAAAATTCGAATATCAAAAGAAAGGCAACGCTTTAGAAAGATGTCCCATATAGATACCAATATTTTAGCGATTTTCGAAAATTAATCGAATAAAATATCTTAATACGAGGTAACGCAAATCGGTTTAGCTTGAGTTTTACATTGAACTGAAACTATTTCTAATATGATTACATGACTGTATGTCATTTTTATCAATAGTTGTATCGATTTTAAAAATCTARCTGGATCTCAAGTGCAGCACTTCCTTCTATGTTTCCTTAAATACACCTGCACAAAGCCCATTTGCTTTTTGTATAAGTATAAGTATGTATGTATTTGTGCACAGTACCTTGTATATAGATCCGCATGCGACGGTGATAAGCTTTGCAATAAAAGCGGAAGCACATGGGTAACTGTTGAATTTTTATGGCCTGTTTCTTTATCGCTCTTTTGTATGCAATAAAAATACATATACTCAAATATACATATGTGTGATTATAACCGTAAACACACTCGCACTTCAATATATATAGACCATGCCAACATGTATTTACTTTTATATATAAATTGTCTGCTGAAACCCATTTGACAGACACATACAAATATTCCTACTTTTTTATTTATTTATAAAACATACAAAAACATATTTAAGTACGTTGTTGTTATTATTTTATTTTCACCTTATTTTGCATTTTCTTATTTGTTTTGCTGCATTCCGGAAAAACATTATTTCTCAAGTGGGTGTTTGGGAAACATTTCGTTTGTACCCAAAAACATTGAATAACTGGGGTTTTCGATTGGGGTGATCTTATGTTGGCAGACATATCTTTTTTGTGGGGTTCCCTTTAGCAAAGCAGGTAATCAATGGAAATCAAATGGAAGTGCGAATTCAATGTAAAAAAAAGAACACCTTTAAAAAATTCCAACTTTGGGAATTTTGATTCGGTGGGAATTGGAGTCATATATGTAGTTTCTGAGASGGMTACATTTTTCTATGATAACTCATGYCKTTATAAGTTTCATAAGTATCAATAAAAAATTTTCTGTTAATTTCCTCAGACAGTCTTGAAAACCTGATGACTACAGCGAGCATACATTGTGTATTTTGAAGTGTTTTTTTATTTTATTTTTYTTATAGCCAATGAGGTTCAAATAGAAAATTGATGCTGAAAATAAATAGGAAGAAAAAAAATKTGATGACAGTTGTAGACTTTATTTTTTTGAAATGTATTTTGCTTTGAAGCGAGATAAATTTTGTAAAAGTATAATTGTTGAGAGAAGCCTTTCAACGGAGAGGACTTTGATGGCTGTGGTTCTATATTCTTATTAAATTATTTCCTTATTAAAATACTTAACATAATAGATGTGTTGYTCAATTGGTCGTCACAAATTTGTCTTAAGTAGTAGATAATGATAGCATTAGATTCATAAGATTCATTAGATTCTGAAAATTGTTCATTAATAGCAAGCTTTATCTCCATAGGAATCTTCACGTGGAATGTAACCTCATCTACATAAATGCTAGGTGGCATGCAACATGACTGCAATCGACTTGTTCCTATTGAGTAACCCTTTTGGTACATTATTCAAACAATGTTAGTAAAAAAATGTTATTATACAACAGTTGCTGGTTGAAGCGTGTGATTKGCAGATTATACTACTAGTATAAAARATTAAAAAGAAGACGCCAATGCTGTTGTTGCTTATGCGTCTTGCTTAAATCTCGGTGTGGGAAAACATTTCTTCCATAATAATATATCGTCTTACTTTTTCTACTTTGTTAAATATCTAAGCTTACTAAAATTAGAGCCACAGACAACCGTTTAGCAACGACAATCTTCACAAATATTAAGTGGAGAATGTAAGAGCAAGATTGCATCAACAAATTTTACTTCAGGCATGAATTTTGAAGCATCCTTTTGGATTCATATAAGCAGGGAAACGAGGCAAAACAGTAATCAAATTATAATGAAGATTTTAATTCAAATTATAACGAGAAAAATCAAAGCTAATAGTCACAAAAGCCGAAAATATTCATTCGGAGGCCATCACAGACCACTTTGCWGTGCCCTGAAAAACTTCACTCAATAAATATTCTTGGTTGGTGTTTTCATAAGCATCAAACGGATCCTACTCGCAGCGAAGGCGTCATCTACAACTCATGTTCTTGCTKCTGAGTTTTAATCTGGCGTTGTGAAACAAAGTGTATTGTCAATATTTACCGTCAAGGTCAATTTTAAAATCTATTATCTTGAGTGRAAGCCAAAAGCCATGTTTTCAATCCTCGAATCAAAATCAAGGTCATGAAGGAAGACAAAAGTTCTCTAAGCCGGCAATTAAAGCAGTCAAAAAATCAAAAGTGCCGAACAATGTARTGAAGGTCGCAAATCGAAGGAATTTTTAGCAGCAAATTTGTAGCGAAGTCGCTATTGTTCTCTGAGCCACAAGTGAAGGTCATGGCATAGCAGGTACAAGCTTGACGCGAGTATTGCATAAGGAGCRTCAGAGCTTACCAAATTAACTCAAGAGCTCAGGTAGGAGAATGTTAGCAAGATTGAGAGAGGTGTCGCAATATATATGGTATAATAACTGTTGTATACCTGGACACTATGTTAAAACCAGTGATCGCAGAATAAAATTGAGTGCTTTTGAGATTTCAGTTTATAAAGCTCCGATGGCTTACCTGAGAAATGTTTAAAATCCGATCTTGAGTGTTTTGCGGCAAATTTTGCATTTTCAGATGGAATTTTTTTGTAAGGTTTTCAGCCCTTTTGTTCTTCTAAAAATAAAACTAGATTACCAGTSTAAAGAACAGTAGCAGATTCATGTGAAAACGTAGAGCAAATCGCTTGACCTTGGCTGTGCTGRAGTCAAAACCGCTTTATTTACCGGCTTACCGGATAATAACCCTAGATTTGGCCTTGATTTTATGACTTCGGTTTTGATATTAACTCAAATTTGAAACCAAAAAACTGGAGTGACTATCCACCAACATCGTTTACAGCGCCATATAGAGATGAACTTACTGACTTACTGACTTACTGACTTTGATGATATAAATAGCAAGGATTCGAAAGAATTTTTCATCAGACGGATTTTGTTTGTCACATCTTCCACTTAAATAAAATGGCACCAATATTTGAATCTAACTTTTCCATACGCAGCATACTCTCGAACGGTGAAGATATCAAGCAACCGATGCAAACYGACATAAGACCGAATTATACTTACGGAGCATTGGTTACCATGGCTATACGCAACAGYCCCGAACAAAAACTCACACTGAGCGGCATCCAACAATGGATCGCGGATAAYTTTCCATACTATCGCAAGGATCAACGTGGCTGGCAGTGCCAAATTCGGCATACACTCACWACGAATTCATGTTTCATGAAGATACCACGTCCACCCAGCGATCCCGGACGTGGCAATTATTGGACCTTAAACCCTGAGGTTGAGTCGTTTAAGAATACTACGGCACATGGACAGGCACAACTCGGTGCAAAYAGTGCTGGCGGATTCGATTCAAAGCTATCCGTCGATCAGGCGATGGCACAAGGCGTGCCACATCCACAAATACCAACGGCTCGTTACTTTCCGACGCCACATGAAATTGAGCGTACGCAACAAATGATGATGACGCAGGCGCTGCAAGAGCAGCACGAGTGGTACTTGTATCACCAGCGCCAAAAGCAATTAGCGCAACAACAACTGATGAATCTACAGCAACACCAATTTCAACATCAGTGTGAGGAAATCTATAACAAGATCTCATTCCATCAGCAGCAGTGCACATTCTTGACGGCGCCCCTTTACCCGAATTCGGGCCTGAATTTCTAAGATTTGACACTGCTATACATAAAATTAAACTCAGGAAAAATTATAAAAAATCAAATATTATAGCAATTTAGTCTTTAAGTGATTATATATTTATATTAATTTCATTTTGGTATATTTTAAAAATAAATAAATTAGCTTTAGTCTATTCAAAGTGGTTTTTATTTAAGTGCGGGTTGTAGAGGGTTTCTGTTCTACAGTTCTGTTCTGTTTCTGCTTAGCTCTAAACCTGAATTATTGACTTTGTTCAAGCCTACAAAGACACTTAAGTTATTCAGGGAATTTTTTCAGAGCTGCAGTGTGTGGTTGCATCGCAGACCAAAACCTTGTATGCCTTCTTTTATTGACCGATCTTTTTACACAGTTTGTAGGGTCGATCAACTTGTGTATTACGAAGCGCACAATGAGGTACAAATGACACCGTAAAATCAAAAAGAAATAATCGATAATAAGTAAAGTAGATAAAAAAAAAAAATAAATATAAACTGACCATGTGGAAGAACATAGTCATAGGTCATCTATTAAGCTGAAACACTATATCGAGCTTCAAGCTCAAATTCAACGGTCTTATCTCAATTTCATCATTCTGACAACGAGTCGAAACTTAGATGTTCTCTTGAGTCCAAGTATTGAATCTATGGCTCTCTTATAAGCTTTGATAGCTCTGGACAAAAAACAAAACTTGCTTGACAGCTGAAGTCATGGTCAACATTACCGTCCTAATGAGTGTACTGTTCGCAACACCATCACCCATCTTGAGACCGAGTAAAAATATAGCAGCCGCAGCTCAGAGTGAACACAAAGATTGACCGTGGAGAGTCGATTCGATACCATTCGGACTGGCGGAACRACTTGGCGCATTTTATGCCARTATCTTATATTGAAAGTAAATGTTATATTGGAAGCATGCTGTGCAAATGTGAAATGTTCCAAGAAGATCTSATGTTTTCGAGCAAAATTCTGTTCAGCGATGAGTTSCATTTCTGGCTMCGYGGCTCYCATCCAGCAAAAATAACGGTTTKGYGTGGCTTGTGGGCCGGTGGACACRTCTTTATACMTACRTATTTATTCAAAAATTCTTCGGTTTCAACAAGAAGGCGCCACTTCCCACATATCACTTCAMTTAATGGATTWATATAGAGCGAACACTTCGGTGARYAGATAAGATCGTGTGATATTACACTGTTAGACTTTTTCCTGTGAGGTTGTGTAAATTATAAAGTCTATGCAGACAATCTCGCTTCTTTTCAGGCCTTGAGCAAAACATTCGCCAGTTACCAGTCGACCAACCAATCACCGAAMATTGGACTCAACGGATGGACTATCTGAGACGTCCGCAGTCAACCTTTGAAAGAGATAATCTTATAAATTYGATGCCAAAGAATGTTCTTTGCAGTGGGTTTCGTTGTGTTTTCGCTAAAAGGTAGGGACCTCGCAATGGGTCCCCGTTTAAAAGCTAACATGTAATGAGGTTAAATATTTTTGTCATACGCAAATTGCCAAAGCTGTATGGAAGAAAGCGATTTTGAGGCATCTAGATACTTGATAAAGTTTCCAGCTTTTGTTAGACTGATATCGTAACAACTTAGCAGCCACATTTTTTGCTAACTTAGCGAAGTCGTGAGGACTGACATTAGTGATGATCAGGGTGACGAGTAGAGTTGAAATCCGGATATCTGTCTATCCGTCCGTGCAAGCTGTAGCTTGAGTAAAAATTGAGATATCTTGATGAAACTTGTCATGCGAGAGTATAAAATATTCGGTGACACCCGAACTTAGTCCTTCCTTACTTGTTTCATAATGAAACAAAGATAAAATGAAGGCGATTAGCTTAAATAGCCAGAGATTCTTTAGATTTGCAATGCTTTATTATAACTTCTACAATTAAGTTACCAAGGAGAAGCAATTGTGTGCAGTTTGTTTCATACACTATATTGTTATTTATGTCCAAAATGAAAGCGCTTATCATTACAGCCAGGCGAGGTCAATATAACCAACCAAAGAGCATTGTATACAGCAAAAATTTTCGAGATTAGAACGAGCAGAAGTTTAAATTTGAATCCGCACGCTTTCAGCCAGCTGATATTTCCCACGCTTCTACCTAAATTTAGCTCTGAGCGCAAGAAACAAGGAATCAATGTATTTTAATGTGGAATTGGGTATGTGGTTTAAGCCAACAAACGCATCTAAACATATAGACATGTATATTTATATACATATAAATATATCTAAACATATGTATTGAGCCATCTTCTTCTTCTGCTTGATATCGCTTTCTTCAGAAACTGCACACACGTCGACCTTTTGCACATTTTTTTTAAATTTATTGCATCATGAATGGTTATAAATGCGCATGTTGAATAGATTGAAGTATAAATATTTAATTGGTGATTTGCGGATACGCAAAAGTATATATTTGGTGCTGTTTTTTTGAGTGAGCCGCAGCTATACTGAATGCGCAGGCAGGCTTCAAAAGCACAAGAGGGCCGCTTAAATGCTTGCGGCATTGATAAGGAGAAACGGAAGTTATTTTTTGTTGTTGGTTTTATATTTACTACGCTTATTGGCGTGTTTCACACAAATTATAGATACAAACATATATATTTATGTGCTTGTTCTTCAATACTTGGGAGCATATGTGAAATTTCTTGTTAAAAGCGGCGATTATTGTGGGAGTTGAGTTTTGCTAGCGAGTGCTAGTGAAAAAAGACAGATAACGATATGTTTGTAAATAGTATAAATAAATACCTATTTGTAACATGATTCAGAGTATATTTTCATTTATAGAAATTTATCAGAAATGAAACAATTTTCAAAGGCCCAATATGCGAACATATTTTCTCCGGTTACATTCAAGCCTTTATTGAAGTTTAAATTCCATTTTGTTAAAATATATTTCTCTTCTCGATCTTCCAAAATTTYGCCTTTTGATTATGCTAAGCTTTTGTGGTTTTATAAAGAATAAAATGCTTAAATGCAGCATTTAAAAAAGTAGTGGTAGAAACTTTTACACAATCGTCAAAATTTCTCAAATATCAGCAATAAAGGGTGGACCTATGGTCGCTATCAAAAAAATTAAAATTGCGATTAATTACCTTCAGGAAAATTTAATCGAACAGAAGGCTCTTTCAACACTCTTTGACGAAAAATAGATTTTTCCCGAATCTTACAATACACAACATTTGCTGCTTTGTGCTACAGAGAGCTTTACTTCCGACCCACAAGCTGTTACGAACTCTCGACGTTTTGCTGCAGCTGTTTGCTTCAAAAACAAGTTAAGCGTGTGCTATGGACAGCATGAGTATAAAGTGATTTATATGCTGGTTGCAATTCAAGTGAGTTCTCAATAAGCAAACAAGGTCTCGTTACACTTTCAAGCATATAAGTGCACCATGCATTGAATATATATAGACAAAGAAGGATTTTGCAGTAGCGAATTGGTTTGGTATTGAGTTCTTTTGTTACAAAACCATCACCAACATCAGCAGGCTTTGTGCTTACTTTGGATAGTTGCTACTTACGCTTACCGTATGCACTTAGCGCTTATCACGCATAAAGGTGCATGTGTATGAAATTTGGTAAGGTACTTTGTGCAGGTTTGATTTAAGAGAGTAATGCTTTGTTCYACTGTTGGTTATGGTGGTGAAGATAGCCTAGGAAATAAATCAAGCAACTTCAGTATTAGATTCATTTGGATGCATGTTCACAGCGGAATCGGCTAAAATTGTAAAAYGGATGAGCTAGCCTAGGTGGCCGCTTGTCCCGCCCACATTGAAATACAMTTTGCGTGGCCGATGTTGAAACATCTTCGTAGTCGACTTAGTCGCAAGAAACAATGGCCGCCTCTACTAAAGCACTTTGTCGGGTAGGGTTATATGATCCAGTTTTGAGGAGTTGCTAGATACCAAAACCGACTGCCGATCTAAGCGGACTTGAGTTTGAAACTATCATATCAATTACAGTATTATCAGTTTTTAAAATTTTTTTTTTTTTTGCATCCAGAAAATTTTTCAATGATTATACTCGAATTTAGCGCTTCAATTCAGTCATTGGKATGATCTCAGGGAACAGCAATGTTCATAAATGTTAAAAATGTTTAAAAAAAAGAACAAACCTTTAAATATTAAAAATTTTCCTTACAAACAAGGTGGCAACACTGCCTATATACAAAAGATGAGCTTAAGGGATTATTACTGTCGTTACAGCGTTTTTTGTAGAAAGGAACCAGAGCGACTCCAATCCAAACGCGTTTTGCTCAGAATGGTGTTWTTCAAAACGGTTTTCACTCTCAAAGGAAGAGTTTTGAAGATATCTAGTGCCAATTTGTAGAGAATATTTTTAACGTCATTCTCTATCAGGCTATCAAAGGTTTTCATTTGTTTTTTTGGAAATCTTCATAAGTTTTACTGTGCTCGAAAAACTGTCGACAAAAAAGGCGAAATTCCATATTTTTTGTTTAAGCCGCCGCCATTTTGTCGAATTTCAAAGAAAACCTCTCCATAGCGCGATAGCGACTCTCCTACAAATTATTAAWATTTTTGAAATTTTTGTTTTAGATCAGAATGTGAACGATAATGTGTGTAAAATTTCAGGGCGATTTCTCAACAATAGGCATATATACAGACGGACGGACATGGCTAAATCCACTCATTATATGATTATTTATATATGTATGTTTGTATATATTTTAGAGGGTCTCTGATGTTTACTTCTGTTTACCCTATACAGGGTATAAAAAGCAACCACACACTCCATAAGACCACTGCATATGCGTACAGGAACACATTAAAGTCACACCAAACAGTCCGTAACGGAAATTTATGCAGCAACAGCGCAACTACAACATAAATTAAAACAAATTAGCGGTCATTATGTTTAACTCGTGTTTGCGTTAATGTTTTCGCCATATTTTTTCTCCACTTCTACGCTGCCGTTTGTACTGCTTTTGTTTTTTAAGGCGCGTACACTATGCTTAAATCGCAACAACACAAACAACAACGCAACTGGTGTTTGTTTTGTTTACAATCCAACTTTTGTGGTTGCCCATTATTTCTGCCATTACAAAAATACTTGCCACTGCGGCCGCTAGCGCCGTAGATGTAGGTAACCTTTTGTGGCGCCTGCACTCACTTCCGGCCGAAAGTCATATTTTGTTATTATCTTTATTTAAGAATGAAAAATATTAATAGCAGCGGCCCATTTGCGAGTGTGTATGTAGCTGTTGGGGGAGGTTGTGCGCGTGAAGTTGTGGCGATAAAGAAATTGTGGGAAAGAGCAGACGAGGGAGCAGGTGCGGGGGCTGGCAGTAAGCAGTGTCTTAAAGTGCCGTTGCGCTTTTACGCGTTCAATGTGCTGTTTATTTTTTTCCTTAATTCGCCGTTATATTTACATTACCGCCATGCCACGGCAGACTCACTGTCTCACTTTGCGGGCGCCATGTGGTATGAGCAACATTTGTTTTGCGCATTTTCACACAGCACGATTTAAGTCGCTTTTCGTGCGTAAATGTTGCTGCTGACTTTTTTGTTATTGCTGTTTTAACTGTTACATAATGTTTACAGTGGCTTATTGTTGTTGTTCTTTTTGTTTGGTGTTGTGCAACAGAATTTAGTATGTGGCTTTTGTGGCATGCCGCATCATAATGCTTAATGGTTTTGCGCTTRAATGGCTTCTGCGCTTTGATGTAATTTATATTTATTTGTCCAAAAACAAAAAACCAAAATGCTAACGAATGGCGAGAAAAGCAAATATTTTATTCTATTTTTGTTTTTGTTTTTTTTTATTTGTGGATTAAATTTGAAATTTTTTGTTGACTTATGTGTGGCAGTGATTTACACATGTAAAATGTATATATACTTTAGTGTCCAGTAATTGTTGGTGTATGTTCTACCATAAGCCAAAAGACTAAAACTTGATTCATAATTTTATAATTATAAATATATTCTTTAAAAGCTATATCGTCGCCCTCAATGTAATCCTCCTTGACTCCAAAAAACTTATGCCAACGTTTTTCCAATCCGCGAAACAGTTATTAAAGTCAATGACCGAAATAGCCTTCAAAATTTGAATAACTGTTTAATGTCWTCAATTGATTCAAAACGATTTTTCCTGAACATTTGTTTGATTAGCCAGAAGTCTTTCGGAGCTRAATCAGGTGAATACGGTSGTTGTCGGCTCAYAATTCCGACCTCTTTTTRATGRCATCGTGWTAGTCGGAAAGCATTGTTTCAGAGCAGAAATATTTCGACAAATGAACTTTCACACGAAATGTATGTAAATTGAAAAGTCTTACTACTTGTTGCCCACAGTAGTAGGTCATTTGCAATTATAATTGTAAAATGGGTTTGTGCAACTGTTAACAATAATTTGTATGCTTAATTAGCACTGTTTACATTTGTTCTATAAATTATTAATATTCATTGAAYGCTCTACTTAAAAAAAATACATGCATTTTTGTGAATCTAAATTTATTTACATTTTATTAAGGTCGTTTGACTGCTRCTAATTAGATTTAAACACTTGTCGCTATTTAGCGTTGCTCGGTCATTTAGTGACGCGATAATAAAATTATGTTTAATGTGACCTTGAGGTTTTGATTTAATCTGTAATCTTTTACACAAAAAATAAAAATTAGTTGGAATTTTGATGTTTGCTTTTATTTATAAATCAGGTCAGTCCGTCAGTTCGGAATCGGAATATATAACTTTTAATAAAATAACTTCCTTTTTCAAATGAGGTCATTAAGTTATTAGTCACTTTTATGGAATTAGCTATTTTATCTAACAGAAAGTTTTTATCATATTGCAAGTAGTTTCTTCAAAATAATTTCGGTAATCGAAAAACCAAACAGGCATATTTATGAATTAAATTTTTKGTGCTGAAAATTGGAGCAAATGGACTTAAATAACTTTTTGATGCAGTAGAAGTAGGCGCATATTCGAGTTGCTAAGCATAATTTGGTCAGATGAATACATGCTCAATGATTGGAATATGTGTGTATTCTGCGCCAGATTTTCGCAATACTTCAAATATTTCGGATTTCAAAGCCGACAGCACTGTCAGACATTGCCTATTTGACGGCAGGTATCAATTTGGAATTCCCGCGAAACTCATACGGTTATGCAGAATATTGTAGAGCAAAACCAACAGCTCTGTTAAAATCAGGAAGGGTCTCTCCAAACCGCTCAAACAAGGTTTTAAACAGGAATATTCTCAATGCGTCTCTTTCAATGCAATGCTGGAACTGTCTACTYGAAAAGTTCAATGTTACTGGCTTAGAAAAAAAAGCGAAAAAGGTTGGTCTTGTGTGGAACAGGGGTAAGACAAAGTACCTAGAGACCACATATAAAGATTCCCGCATCTCAGGAACTAAGTCACTGTTGGCAGCTATGCATTTGAAAAAGTTGAGCACTTGGTAAATGTTGATTCCACTAATAATCTATGTCTGGAGATCAATTGCAAAATAGCTCTTGCTGGTGCCTTTTTTGGGATCGGTACACTATTGAGAGGCAAGTCACTCTATTGACGTAAAAAGCAAAAAAATTACGCTTTATAAGCCCTTCATTATACCTGTTCTATTGTTGGGCGTAGAAACACGGACGATGACAGACCGAGACGAGAAAGCACTTGGAGCATTCGAGTGAACTGTTCTTGGCAAGATCTTTTGAGCCGTCCGCGTGACCGATGAATATCGCAGAAAATGGCATAACTAACTATATGAGCACTATGGTGACATAAATATAGTTAAGAGCATAAAAATCCAGCGAAGGGCGCGGCTAGGCTATGTCTTATGCATGGAAAATTATGCTTCAGAGAACATTTCCTTCAATTCGAGACCCATTGGTAGACAAAGGAAGCAGAAGTGCTCACGTATCCGATGGAAGGACTAAGTACTTTGTGACCTGTCTGCACTTGGAATGTAATGCATGAATCCGCAAAGGATAGCGACAACTGGAAAAATTGTGTTTTCTTGGCACAGACCAACCCAGGATGGTTTAACCAAAAAAAAAAATAAGAAGATGTAAAGAGTAATAAGTACGTCATTCTTAAATTAAATTTCCTCTTTTAGTAGGAAATGTTGGCTCCGCTGTCAAGCAAGTTCGAAAGTTGGAGGACAGTTTCGACGTTAMATTTATAAGCTCAATGGAGGCAATCTTGAGACGACTTTCAGACCCTGAAACTCTTTAACTCTTTCTCAATATGGTCGTATTAACAGAGGTGGAGGATCGACTCGCATGCGGCAAGTTTTCGACGACTTTTATACCTTTACATAATGTCTTGTTCCACTCAATTGCTTTTGTTTGTGATAAAGTAGGCTCCTCAAAACACYTACGCAACATTTTCAAAGGATCTGTAGCCTAGATTCTATTGAAAAACCATAATTTCAAGTAAATTCATTTAATTTTTTTTTTCAATGGTTAGCATCGATAAACAAACCTTTTGCTTAGTGAACAAACAGCTACCACCCACACACTAATGAACACATGGATGATCTTTATGATCACGTTAATACTATGGGACCACTGATTTCCACTATAATTATAATAGACTTTATCGTTGTCGTTTAAGAGCACACTAATTTTTGAAACCATTTTAACAGTACGATTTGTCCTCGGAGTTTTTTACCAGATACGATTTAGATTGCTGAATAGGAACATGGTGTGTATGCTAGCAATTCAAAGCACAATTTGGTTGTACAAGTCTTTTAATCCGCTTACAGTTTAAGTTTTGTTTTCCAATGGCTTCTATTACGAAGACAAGTCTTTCTTAAAAGGCTGCCTATGTACTGTTCTATATATGTTTAATTCCTTTGACCACATTGTTTCATTAGTGCTGCAGATTTATCGCTATACATTTGAAATATTTGAGCAAATAAATAATTTTCCCTCACTTATTCGATTCCTTACCATGCGCTAACGGTGAAATGACGTCACAAKGGTCTATTGCTAATTAAACAACTAATTAAACTCCTCTCAACCTCAGCTAAGCAACAGAGTTGTTATAAATTTTGCATAAACACACGCCAAATACTTTCTAAGAAAYCTTGCCAAACACTTTTTCCTTCCACATGTTCTCAAGAATTTTTCACCACACCTGTAAATATAAGAAATTTCCACCGATTTCTCTTCTTCGACTTTTTTCGTGGAAACTAAAAACTTTCTTGATATTTTAATGCAGCATGAAAAGTTTTCGTTAAAAAATTACCCTCCACGAAAACAACAGAAAACAACACATTGCAAAGGCAGCAAGCCACCAAGGCYAGACGTTTTTTTGCCAACAACTCAAAAGTTAGCGCATGTGGCACGTACAGGTAAGTAAGAGAGCCGTGCTACCTGCAACAGCTGCCAGCAGCAAACRTGTCACGTGGGTGCTGATAGTTGCACGCAGCAAAGTTTGCGCGGAAGTTGCTGCAAGTATTTATGATAAATGCAAAAACAAAAAAAAAAAAAAAAAAACAAAAANAAAAATAATAATAAAGAATTAGAGCAAAAATGCCAACAACTGGTCGCCGAATAATACAACGGTACCTGAGTGCGGTGCAAATGGAGGAATGGTAGCGTTGTGGCAAGTACAAGACAATATGTAACCAGAGCGCTATGCAAAGGCTCAGAGTCGCAAGTGTGCATTTTTGGCAAGCCAAATAAATTGTACGTGCGTGGCGTCACCATTTGTTGCAACGAAGAGAAATATGAAAAAAATTATGAAAGTAAAAAATGCGACTTCCTTGCGCACAACTTTCGAGCGTGTGCGCCGCTGATTGCTGGCAACCATTTGACTACGTTATTGCTGCTCTCGTGCTTGTTGCTGTTGTTGTTGTTGTTAGTTGACTGCTGTTACGGCATGCATACTTCAACATTAACGTTCGCATAATTTTATTATAAATCAGCGAAATGCACATGCGTCAGCGTCAAACCGAAACTGCAGTGCTCCGCTGCCAGCGTTTATTATAATTTCACTTTTTTGTCGCTTTATTTATTTCGCTATATTTCGCTATATTTTGTTATTTATGTGTTCCTTTTTGGTTGGCCAACTTTTGTGTGTGGCACGGCGCAACGCGTCTGCCGCTGACAGTATTTACCCATTAAGCATCATAAAAAACTTTGCACTCATAATTTTGCAGTACTTGAATTAATGTGAGAGCATTTTGTGCGTCAACAGGTCAACAACAACAACAACAACAACAGCCACAACACTCTCGCCAGCAGCAGCAACAGCAACATTATGCAAGGCAGCAACTGCAGCCAAAACTTATGGAAGTAGTTGAAGTTGACTTTCAGCGATAAGCATTTGTAGTTGTCTGTGTGTTTATGTGTGTTTACTAAAGTTTTGCATACATAATATTTACAGTTAAGCTTTTAAAATTTATGTTGGCGAATTTGAATTTATATGTTGGAGGAAAATGTGGTTGTGAAGATAGAAAGCATACTGCGCAATTTACAATATTTTTATATTCTGCTTATGGTTTATTCATAAAATGCTGAAGAAATCACTGGAGACCCTATAAAGTTAATACCTATTAACGATTTAGCCATGTCCTCCTTACCTGTATATATGCAAACTAGTCCCTCYGTATTTAAGGCAACCATCTGCTGCAACTTTGCACACGTTTTTTTTTTTCTCTTCAAGAAGCCGCTCATTTTTCAGCACCGCCTATGTTACATTAATATGGGAAATGGCTGCGTGCAAACTGATCGATTGCCACTAAAATCTTGTTTGGAAAATTTTCTATTTGCCGAGATGCCTTCACGAACTTTTACTTACAACATTGCCTTAATCAATCCTTAATCTCCGAATGTCGGTAACTGGTTGCTCGAATTGAATCTGTTTTGTACCACGTTTACACTAGTGTATAATTAGCATCCCCAAGATGACGTACGATGTGCATTAAATACACGGTTATRTCTGTGAAGCAAAGTATCGAAGTAGACTCGAATGAATACATATGCCATTGCACGGAGTCGAGCCCATCAACCATATTTTGCGGAAGAGTCTTGGTTTCGGACTTAGAAATCCAATTTGGGCAAGAATTAAAGTACGTCGACCATCGAACACGTCGCACGTTCTGTGAATTGGTCCAAAACGAGTTGACTACCGATTCCGTTTTCAGAAGGGAATTTTGTTCAGCGATCAAGATCATTTCTCTTTCAAGTACCGGACCACCAACCTTGGGGTWGTCTTGCACAACGAACTGTTGTGGAAGCATAAAGATTGAGTAAAGCCAGCAATGCTTTACATATGTAAGTGTAGGCAGATGCTTGGCACAACTTGGGGGCTCTCTCCCTCTCTCATGCACTGTTGCTACGGAGCTATCGTTAGACCGTTTCTGCACTACGATGCAGTAGTATGATTGACAGGTGTACGGAAATGGAAAGGGCTCAGAAGCACTCTGAGCTGTGCATAACGGGATCTTTAAGAACAACTCCAACGCCGGCCCTTGAACTCGTTGTAAACCTGCCACCTCTTTGCTAAAAACTGCGCAGCAAAATCATTGGGACTACTACTGGCTTAAAGAGAGTATCCATATACAAATAGAACATTAACAATAAAACTACACTACACCGACTACATGACCCCACTAGTCATCTAGAAAAGACGGTTAAAAATTCCTATTGGCACTCAATAGAAGWGAGTTAAGGAACATGATGGGAATACTAACTGGTCACCGCCTGCCTACCCACGCTCGTAAGATGGGGCTGACAGATCGAAAGATATACATGAAGTGTCCAGAGCAGGACACCTGGGAAACAATGGACTTTCTTTTGTGAATTTGTTCCGTATTGGCTGCACTTCGCTGTAAGTATCTGTGGTCCCTTCGGTATGATACACTGGAGTAGGTATCGACAGTGGGCCGTACTGTCTTTTAGTAATTTTATGAAACAAAATTGCAGTTATAAGGAACGAAAGCTAAGCTTCTGGTCCTTTTCGGTACGTATGCCGGACTGTTGTGAGAATGGTAGATAATAAAGCTAAAGCTAAAGAATTACAAAAAAAATAAAAAATAAAAAAATATTTGTAAATAAGAAACATACATAAGTTCCATAATAAGACTATATAATACACATTAAATAGAATAAAACAAATTATATTTAAATCGTGTGCCCCACTAATCCCACAATATTGCTTTCGTAGGGGTAACTTATGGCCACATTAATTTATCGCCAGCCACAAACGACATAATTGTGCTGCCGACAATTACCCACGAAAGGCTCTTCAACACGCTGAAGAGCAGAGAGCCGGTCAAATTGCTCTACACACACACACATCCAAACATACATCTATATACCTATACACTGCCGTGTGTACATTGGCGCTCACTTCATTGTAAATCCTTTGTCCAAACACAGGCGACCAGCAGCAGTGGCAGCAACAAAGCAAACGGCGCTCGAGTAATTACCACTCAGACTGACTGGTAACATATCATTTACTAAATAGACACATAAATTAATGCATCATATTGACCGCATCTTGAATGGCTATGGCACGGATTGAAGCTGTGCCACTAAGCAGTCAAGGAATGGGAAAGCGGYGCGAGGACTGAGGTGCAGGGCGAGCGGATTTTGGTATGACAGAATAGTAGTGGAGCGTGTAATTAATTTTAGACAATAGTCGGCTATCGAATGGACACATAAGGCGAGCTCGCTCCACATATGTTGTGCAAACACAAACAATTCGGATTGAGTTCGCTCAAAGTGATTTAGTGCGCATTTTATTGACAATCATAACAGGGGAGTTTACGCTCGAGTCTTTGTTAACAGTTGTATTTATGAATATGCAGAATTCCATATTTTTATTTGTGCAACAAATTTAATTCGTCTTAGCAATTAATTTTTGAGCAACTCTGCCGCATATTAATCAATCCGGTAGCGCATTATATTCAAAGCTCCGGTAAAATCTAGCAAACTGCCACTTTTAAAATGAATAAACATCGCACAAAAATGAGCTTAAATGTAACGGAAAGCTCAACCTAACGGTTTATAATTCGTAATTAATTAATTTATAAAATTTTTGTTATTACACAGTTTATTGGCATTACATTTGTTATAAACTGAGTTACACACACTTTTGGTAGTTATTAAGTGTCAATTCAGAGAAGAAGCGCTTAAAGCTTTGAACAAATTTTGAATGAAAAATATCTTGCCGTCCTTTAACTATTCTTCAATAAATATTAGGTATTTTTCGACTTAGCAAAACTGCCATGGCAGCAACTGATCAATTTTGACCCAGACTGGCAAAAAATTATCAAATAAACACTTTCTCATGGATTTTCTGCCAATTCATTGCAAGTCGCATAAGGGAAGTTTTCGATGATTTCACGACCTTCATCGAATGATTTACTTTATGTTTATCAAATACTTGTGTTCGTGATGAACTAGACTCCCAGGTTAGTTTGGTTTAGGTAAAGAGGTCGATGCTTGTGACGTTACTCATTTCGGTTATTTGTGAAAGCTACAACTCCTTATTAGGAAACATCTATAGATAAATCATTAATAAGACCCTCATTCATCAAAAAAGCGCTTTGAGCCTGTTAAAAATTGGTTGATGTGTCTAATATCATATACGTTCAATTTACTCCTTCTTTTCACTGTGGTTTAAAAACATCTCACAGCTGCACATATATGGCTCCTGTCCAATACTTACAGCTTGATGGGATTTTGCCGCTTGCTCTCTCCTGCAATGTAGCTTTATGCTTCTTCACTGGCATTGAGCGCCCTGTCAGCGAGCTTTATTTCTTTATAGAAGGAATTAATGTWAACTTCTTTGAAAAAAGCTGCAGTTCGATGCATTACATCTATTGCCACTTTGATGRCGGCCACGTTTGCTTGGAAGCTATTGTAGTCATTTGGAATCCTGAAGCAATAGTTGGTGGAATGGTGTCTACAAAAGCTTTTCTCTTAAGCTCCAGTGATGGTTAATGTATGAGGTCTCTTAGATAAAACGCTGATTATGGATATATATTGGAAGTGATTATTAAAATTACGCTGTCTTCAAGCCTTTCTATCTAATTTTTCGGATTTTTGATTCGCTGTTTAGATCATTCAGGTTTTGCTTTTCCATCATCCAAATATAGTACTTAAATGAGCTGCTCTTGAAAAGGTAATTGTTATACAATCTAGTTACCACTATCATCAATGAGTAAGGCAAATTTGTTTATGAAATACAAYTTCTCTAATTACTCTTCCAAATCAATTTCATCCCCTTTAAATTAACTCACTGATAAAACGTACTTTCGTTAAGGCATTTTTCCTCCTAGAACAGTTTCAGGAATAGAATTCAAAAGTTTCTACTATCCGGTTTTTATCTCATTGGCGAGTCCCGCATTGATCTTTCGAGTTTGTTGAATAGCCACAAAATCAGACGGGGTCAAATTTGACGAGCAGACGCTGTACTAAGACTTTAGTACAACCATTAAACCTTTTAGCCGTAACCGTAAGCTCATGCGGGTTGGCTCCCGCATCGTACACAGTTACAGGTTACTCACGTTTCCGGAGTGCGCCGCAAGGACGCAAGAATGGGAATTGGGTATAGTCCTACATTTTTTCGTCACAGTAGACCTAAGGTCGCGGTGGATTCCTCGTTTATCAATTTGTTGTTTGCACTTTATTGAAATGTTGGCAACTTAATAGCAGTGTGTAAAATATATTTCCGTAAAACGTAAATCTAAAAATAGTGTAGATATAAAATTAAATTATAGTACTGAAACCTTAAGTAAACTCAGGTTAAATTTTTCTAAACTTTTGTCTTACTACTATGGATTTCAAACAAATGCAGTTCCTCCATTTCAGGCAAACAGTACCTGAAATGACAACTACCGACACTTCCTATTTCTTTTCCCGGTAAATTTCCMATTTTACTCGATTTCCATTGCTGCCTCAGTCATATCGGCATTTATATTGACACTTCCGTTGGCAACTGCGCTTCAGCCTTTCCACCGATTAGTGTGTACATACTGGCTTTTACTTACATATATTTTGTTAACTAATACACATGTGTGTGTATAATTTCATGTTGGACATATGTTGTCCCATATTTGTTATACAAATGAGTATGAAATTAAATATGTAAATCTTTATTCAATTTATTGTAACAAATTTACAGCAAAAAGACAAGAAGCACAGACTTTATAGTATTCAGCAATGAATCAGGTTTATGGGAGAGGCATATGAATATGTGGATGCTGTGGGGGCTTAAAATGGACAGTTGTACTATAAACCATAGACCGAAAAGAGATTTGAGAACTGGATTTTTTTGCTTTGCAAAGTAAAAAAATCAGTTAAAGAAAGTGATAATAATTTGAAAGAGCATCTTTGTGCTTCAAAAGTATAGAATCGGACCCCGAATTTACCTCCTTGTTGGAATAGTATTTCTACGTTCGAAAAATTTTTTAAGTGAAGATGTTTTTTTTTAATAAAAAATTTTCTGAAATCCCTCTGTTAGACAAGATTGAAACGTTGATTAGCGTTCTGTGTTGCAAACAGAAAATAGAATTCAATCATTCAACTGCAACACGGTTTCACGCCCACATTCGATTCATGCGAATTCATTTCCCAGTCGCCAATATGTGGTTATCAAAGCTTTGAACTCCAGCACTGCTTGTTGTACTGTATATGTATATAACTATGCAGATATACGTAAGTGGCTACAGAAACACATATTGGGTCTTATTTGCACTCTTACTTCGAACGAGCAGTCAATAGCTGCTGTTGCGGGTCAGCTTTGCTTCAATAGCCTGTAAAAGTACTCGCATCACCTGAGCTGTGGGAAGGGCTACAGGAATATGGTGACCCGCATTCCAAATGCGATTGACACTGGTACAATGAAAAAAGGTGATTGCGCAATAGGCTGCTCTCAGACCAGAGCAACAAGAATCATTACTTTTACATGACAGTAGGCCGATAAGGAACGTTCTTTGGAAAGTTGATAGATAAAAATTTAGAAAAAATTTTAAAATCTGCACATGTAATGCAAATTTCTATTTTTCTCATTTTTGGTTTTTTTTTGCAAAATAATCTAAGCTTATGAAAAAAAAAAACTAAATCTAAAATTTTTAGCTAGTGAGTGGCAACTTCTTAATTAAAAATTTTCTCATTTCACACGAGAAAGGTTCTCATAAGTACATCAATTCATAGGTTTTCAAAGTCCTGTAACATTTCCTGTTTTGAACCTTTCCGCAATTTTTGAAACTTATAATCAAAAAGCTCGCTCGAGAATAGTTCTGTGGTGTCTATAAAAATCTTCAAAAATATACCCCAATATAACCCCACTATACATATTCTTCAGAAAATTGTTTCCAACCCATGGTCAGAGAGTCAATGCGTTTGAGTTGAACTTTCCGTCACAATGCACTCAATTCTGCTTAACATCTCAGCTAAACCTAGTTTCAATGCTTTGTTGCAGCATATACAACCTTTTTGCCATAAAGGCTATTCTGAAAACAATAGCAAGGCAAAGAACGCAGCTGCTTGTTGCATAGCGGGTTCGGTCCGTTATTAACCTTAATTAAGCGACTTTCTCAACGAGATTGATTTGCAAAAGATTTGCTACCTGTCACCAAAGCCAAAGGCATTATCGTTCTGATGTATGGCTTTGTAGTTTATGAGTTGACGTTCAGTCAAAAAGCGAATCAAACGATGACATTAGTTTGAACAYGCGGAACTATTTCCGAATTGAATAACCAGTGCTGATTTCTTCTACGACTTCTTGATTATATTTTATTTCAAAGAGGAAGCTTTTCAGTACAACCTGTGAACCCTTGAAACGGTTGAACAATTTTGTCCCACATTTCTTTCTACACCTTATGACTGGGCAGCCAAATGATCGTTGTGCCCGGTTTTGTAGTTGTAAAATAGTTGAACAATAGACAGCAAGTAAAGACCTGAACCTGAGAGTTCAAAGAAGTGATTTTAAAACACTTTAAAATATTAGTAAATACAGCTTAAGCACGTTTTAAGACTCATAAAACCAGTAATTACAGTAACCAGGATAACCAGCAGCCAAGGTCATCATAGGCATTGTAGTTGACGCGTTGACTCTGCAACACCAAAGTTACGAGGTCGTCATTGCTGACTTGTTTCGTTTAATCGTAGCGAATCATGGCGTACAAAACAGTAGAATTTAGCAACAGTTATGCAGAATAAAGCACCGCAAAACACTACCGAAAACCACTGAATAGCATTCTTGGCTAATGCCACAGGTAAARGATGAACTGACTTTTTTGACATAATCACAAGTCATTATAAGGTCTACTGTCCGTCTGTTGCCTCATTATTTTGATCTCGTCGGGAGATAATAACATATCCAGTTGACTTCGGTTAAGGGATATTGTTGGCTATGGTAAGTTAGTGGGAAGCTCGCACGATCGAGTGTCATATAGATCGACAGGTCAAAATAATAGACCTGAATTGAGGAAAAAATTGTTATTGTTCTCCACACTCCTTTGTCAAAATATCTCTCAAAAYGCCATAATCCTTTTGAAGGCTAAAAACCCAATTAGTTGTAAAACAAAAGATTCAAGTGCCTTAAAAATGTCCGAAACACGTGATCCTGTTTAGTGACGTGTGTTTCAAATTCTATTGAAATTATTTGACATTGTTTAGCTTTAATGGCATTCTTGTGGTGGCTCAAGACCTAAAAAGACGATAGACTTTACAATATTTGAAAGTGAACATAAAACCGGATTATCTACTGGCATAATCTGCTACTGTTGCGGGCTTTTCCAACGATTATCCTTTTCGTGACCTTGATCTAGTGGTTTTGTKTTTAATATTGGTTTCATGCAATGTTCATTTTCTGTTAGCTAGCTAAGATGGCAAGGGCAATATTTTCTTTAGATTTCATAATTCGCGATATTTTATTATAAAACTGTCTTGGTTCTGGTCTTTGGTTTTCGTCATATTCGYTATTGCTAAGCTTACGACCTCTGGCATCAGCAAGTTTTCTTTAAAAAGAGCGTTTGCGATAATTTGATTTGTCCTGATTTCATAAATTACTTTATTTACTTGCGCGTATTACAATGACTATTTAGTATATGTTAATGCCTATTTCACTTGCTTCTACTCACCCATCTAAATTGGATTAGATTGCCGAAATGACTGACATTGGCCAGTTAAAATCCGGGTCAATTCTGGTAATGTAGAACCGAATTGTTTGCTTTCACC